>NW_005871051.1:24018968-24122971 GCF_000147115.1 Myotis lucifugus
GGTAGGTAAACCAGCTTGATTGTTGTGGTCTTGTCTAAAATTTGCATCTTTAATTTGGAAAAATGGTAGTATTCTCGTAAAGTCAGTTACAAATGGATGAAAAGGAAATGAAAACGTCCCTGCACGTGCAGCTGTCCTCAGCTGTCACAAAGATTGCAGTAGTCAAGGGCCCAAGGCGCTCCACATTTCTTACAGAAGCAGTCCTCTATGTTTGATGCTTGGGGTGTTTGGGGGTGAGGGAAGAGTCATTTATCATATGCTGATTGAATACATTGCCTAAATAGGAAAGGAGAGTTAAGCCATTTCCAAGAAAATTGTTCCAAGTTTCTTAGGTAAGGGCCGCTGTAGCCAGTTGAGTTGACTCAGTCACCGAAGGAAGCGCCAGAAAAGGGATGCCGACCTCAGTGCAATTGACAAACTTCTTTTCTCTTTTCGTTTTCGAGCTGAGCTCTGCTAACCAAGCTCATGTTGCCAAGCAAGTTTTGCCTCTTCTCTAAAGCCACATGCCTTTTGAAGGAAATTTAATCCATGTGTCCCGAGTCAGTTATGCCCAAGTCACTAGACTGTTATTTTGTAAATGTGACTTCATTTTGAAGTCATGGTGAAGTATTTTAGGAGACTTTCCTTCTTCACAATGCTAAATTTTTCCTGGTGTGTTGTCTTGTTTTACTTAAACGCCCTGTATATCATCTTAGCATACATCCTGCGGTGAGACACGAAGGAAATCTTGAAGCCAGAGGAGGGGGTAGTCTAACCCATTTGAAGCAGCCAGTTTCTATTTGCAGGAGTTTATAATTTGTCCTTCTTCAACTTTTCATGCTGTATCCTGAGCCCAAGAGGGTGCCTATGAAGAAGAATAGAGAAAAGAGATAAAGGAGAAAAGTAGGACCAAATCGCCCCCTGGGATATAATTCTGTGCTCTGCCATGTGATTCCCTTTCCAAACTAAGTTCAGTTTTCCCTTTTACCTATGAGCATTGCCTGCTGGGAGAATTAAGGTGTTTCGTAAAAGGCCCACAAAAGAGAGAAGTAACATTTAATTTGGGAGCAGTCTACAGCTTCTCATAATTAGGGCAAATAGATGTTGTCTGCTCAGGACTGAAGCTAATTGAAAAATGGTTTTATTTTTTACTAAAATAGCTTTTATTTTAAATCTCTGCCTCTCTGGAATAGCATGATATGGACCATGTTTTATCTGTACATGAAGCCTCCTGGTTGATGTGTGTCTATCCATCAGGAGCGTTTGTTGGCTACAGAAGGCACCAGAGCAGCCTTGCTTTCAGGGTGAGGTCAATGTTCGTCCACTCAGAGCACCGGGTCCAATGTAGGCAGCAGGTGTAGCCTCAAACATAGGAAGAGACATTTACCACCTGGAGGAACAAAGATTTAAGAGGTTAACACTTTTGCTTCTTATCTATTTGAGCCTATGAAACACTTTCTCTTTTTTTTTAAAAAAATTGATCCTCAAAATAGTCCTGAAGACTGTGGTTTCTTGTTTTCAGTTGGTTGTTTTTTTCATTGGAGTTTACTTTCCTAGTTATTTCAGGTCGTTGTGGCTGTTGGTGTGTGCCTGTCTCCACTAGGCTGTCAGTTCCAGGAGAGCAGGCATGTCCTATCCATCCAACGGGGACATCTGAGGACCTGTATGGGCTTTTACTTTGGAAGCCCTACCCCCCATCTAAACATATGCAGTCCCATCCTTAGCATGCAAATATATATTAAAGGAAATGAATATGTATGTGCCATATATATGATACACCATATACATGAGTTGAGTTAAAAATGGTTGGTATAGTTTCTGGGTCAGGGCAGGAGATGGCAATGGTGGGACTTGCCCTCCATCCATGAACATTTCTAGGGATTCAGTCATTCACCAAATATATATTTGCCCTCTGGACCGGGGATACCACAGTGGCCAGGACAGACATCCCTGGAGTCCAGAGGTCTCTCTGTTCATACTCTGGTCAAGATTGTGCTCCTTGGGGTGCCTTTCTTGAAGTATGTTTGAAATGGCTTGGGTTTATATTTTTCATTTTTTTGGTAGGATTATATGTGTAAGCACGAATAGCTTTGTATATTCATAAAACTGAATCTTTCTGCTTATAAAGTTGGGGGGAAGCCTATAGCATAAAACTGGGCATGTAAAACATCAGTTTCTCCACGGCTATATTATTTTTTCTGCATTTCTTTTATAAATTCCCTGCACTTCAAATAGAGAGATGCTGAGCCTTTCCTGAGTTTGTTTTGTGCCCTCGGGACTTCAACCCAGGGAGGGACTCATTCACTGTCAGTATTTACACACACACACACGCACACACACACACACACACACACACACACATATTCCTTAAAGAATCTTTTTCTAAATTCATCTCTCATTTAATTAAGTGGTTCTCAACCTTCTGGCCCTTTAAATACAGTTCCTCATGTTGTGACCCAACCATTAAAATTATTTTCGTTGCTACTTCATAACTGTAATGTTGCTACTGTTATGAATCGTAATGTAAATATCTGATATGCAGGATGGTCTTAGGCGACCCCTGTGAAAGGGTCGTTCGACCGCCAAAGGGGTCGCGACCCACAGGTTGAAAACAGCTGATTTAATTGAATGAATTCCAAAATTCATTCTCCCCAAAGAAAGAACAAGATTTGCCTGGTATCAGTTTAAGGAAACTGAGATGGTGTCTTGTGCTGGAGATGTTGGTGCCATGAAGTGGGTGCCGGGGGAGATGCCAGGCCTGCTCATCTAAAGAAGTTGGAAAGGTGGTATTTTTATGTTCCCTTTTCCACTCTGCTTGCTCATGCTTTGCCATTTACCCAGAACTGTCCCCATGCAAAGACTGGTATTTGTTTATTTAGAGTAAAGCTCTGTTGCCTTAGGAGTATTTCAGAAAACAGTTCCTCGATGCAATCTCTCAAACTCACTCTCCTTGCCTGCCCAGCTTTCAGCAAGGACGTCTCTGATACTTCATATTTGAGATATTTTCGTTTTAGAGAAGAAGGTTAACAGATCGACAAGTCTAGCAGTTCTAGAGACTGTCATCCTTGGAAATGCCAGGTCTCTTATTATCCCTGTTATCATTGTTTTAAGGAATGATGACCAAATGGGAGGAGCCTGGACCTGCCCCCTCACTGACAAAGCTACAGTTGATCCTTTCTTCCTTGCATTGAGCCTTAAAACAACTCCAAGGCCAACAAATGAGTGTATCCATCCTAAAGCTGTCATCCTGGCTGTGTATCCTCCTGGCTGCTCTCTCCAGAGAGCCCCCCTCTGTTCCCATGGACCAGTTGGTAGCAGAATGGCTGCCTCTCCTATGATGGCCCCGGGGGCTGGGGGAGGAGGCCTGCGCTGCCCCCAGCCTTGGCTCAGTCTGGATTCCGTGCCCCGTTTCATAGGCCCTGACGGACCATCAGTGTTTCTCACCCAGGATTCCTCTTACACAGCCCTGGGTGTAACAGTCTAACCACGTATTAGGACTCTGACCCTTCGATGCCAAACACTCAACATTCTGAGCATAATTTGCCATCAAATACAGGTCTGAAATTTGGTCTGAAGTCAGCTGGGCCATGTGCGTGCTCTTGAGCCAGGTGGGAAGAGAAGTCAGCTGAAGCACACAGACTTCTTTGATGGCAGGTTAACTGCGCACCAGTGCACATTTGAGTAAGTGTGGCCTGGCTTCAAAGCAGAGCCACGGCTCTCATGGTACCTGGATGCCAGGCTGACGATGCCTGAGGCCGCTGGGCCATGGCAGGGACCCCTTTTGCTTGAAACATTGTACCATGTTCCAAATCTCAGGCACATCACCATGGTCAGGGAGTGAGAGAGAGAGTCCAGTTCCAAAGTGAACACAGCTGCCGAGGGACCTGGGTAAATTGCCTGAATCTGTCTCGGCATCTGTAAGACAAGGGCTGTCTAGGTCAGCTCCAAGGCCTAGTTCACTTTAGAAATTCTGCAAACATTTAATACTAGTCTCATTGCACTGGTCTCCTGGGTGTGAATATATGCACTCATTTAAACCACAGATTTATATTCATCTTAGGCTTCAGTAAGCTTTTCAAGAGGAGAAACTGCGCCTTACCCGTCCTTATATCCCCTCAGTCTGGCCTGACACACAATAACTGTTTTCAATTAATATTGGTTGTTTAATTAAGGAAAGAGGGGAGAGGCGGCAAGTTGCTAAAAATTAAAAACAATCTCAGAAAATTCAGTGGAATGAAAAATTACAAGTTGTAAACCAACACAAAGAAGAAGCTGGAGGGATGACAAGAAGAAAATGAGCCGTGCTCTCCCCGAGGCTGTTCCTGGTAAGGAAGGCTGGCTCTTGTCCCTAATTGTTCGGGAAGTGCGTCAGCCGGTGCCCAGCGAGTGCCTAACCCCACACCCGACACATAGGAAGCACGCACCGAAATGTCAGCTGTCATTAGTAGGATGAAGAAGATTAGCCTTCCAGTTAACCACAGATTGTCAAACTAGGCGCATCATCACTCAGTAGAACTAGAGTTTGAGAACATATGGACGTTCCACCAAATTTTCCTGGACTTCACATTGGACTGGGGTACCCTGCCATGGGGGCACCCGTGCTCGGCACAGGGCTGTGGCTAAGCTGAGCAGGGACTTGGCCTCACAGTGGTGTATGTGTTGCTTTTCTGAGTCCTGAGTGTCCAGGTGGGAACTTCTGTTGGGTCTCTTGTGCATTAAACGAAGATGCACAAAAGCGGCTATTTGATTTTTCCAGTTGGCTGAAAGATAAACGGGAGTTCCACCTGGCGGTGATTTGCCTAGGGCTCTCCCGGCACCAGGATACTCCCTGGTGTCTGGTGCCCATCCTGGGGGTGGGGTGGAGGCCTGCCTGCCTGCAGCTGAGGGGATGACCCATCTGGAGCTGAGGGTACGATGGGAGAACTGGAGGTCTCGCCTGTAAGGAGCCCGGCCCACCCTGGGTGTCCTGCTGCTGCTGCCCCCGTTTGCAGGCCGGGCGTCTCTTCCAGGCTGTGCTCTGTGGCTCTGGGGAGGCCCAGACTCTCCGCTCAGAGGGCCACATGGGCACCAGCTGCTCCTACTCACGCAGGGACCGCGTTGAGGGCCTGGGAGGATCGGGTCTCTTGGTGGTGGCCAGAACATTGTGTTTAAAGCCATGAGCTAGTCCTTCCCTTTCGTCAGCAGCTCCGTTTCTAACATATAATGTTCAGATCTGAACTTTTATGGAGTCTCCCAAGGGCGAGTGTGGTGCCAGGACGATCACAGAGAAGAAAGAGAAGCCCTTTTTTGTAGGACCACGGTGCAGCCCCTGGAGCCGATGCCCTGAGGCCCTTGCTCAAGAACACCTTGCTGGCCTCCCAGGGTGGTAAGGCCACTTCCCGATGCTCCTGACCCTTCTCACTCCCCCTCGGCCGCTGGAAGCCAGGCTGTCCTACCTACATCCCAGAAACCGTAGTGCAGCCCCATAACGAGAGGGCGGTCAGGTGTGGAGCAGGGAAGTCTGCTTAGGAGCAAAGACACTGTCACGGTCTTGTGCAGAGGGCACGGGAATGCAGCCACTTCCGTGTGAAAAAGAAACCTGGAGAAGCCATCAGCTGAGAATGTCCACACTCATCTCCATCCCCTCCCTCCGCACTGCCTGGTATACTGCACAGTAAGTTACGGTGACGCTTGTAGAAACTTCCCCGGGTCTTATATTATTAATCTAGTCTGAGCAACAGACAAAAGGCAAGGGGGCAGACCACTGGTGTCCCAGTTTAAAATAGTCCGTCCTCCTGTTCCCACTGGCATAGCCGTACCTGTCTGGTCACAGTCCCTGTGTTCTTGTTTGGAGACTCCGTGCAGTGTGGATTGGAGCAGGCATGCAGCCCCCCATGTCTGTGGCCCCAGGGACACTACGAAGGCATGAAGATGTGACGGCGCAGGCTGCTCTTTCCTTGGGAGGAGTCCAAACCGTGCTTCCAGGCAGGGCCCGGTGGCCATGGGCAGGGCGGGGTTTGGGGGGGGGTGCGGGGAGGCGGGCAGCGCAGGCCTCCTGCAGCCTCCTGTGCCTCCTCACCTGGTCCTCAGTCTGCACCATCTACTCCTCCTGGATCTTGGCGATATCATGCCCTACCCCACCCATAGCCTAAACCACCAGAAGACAGAGACAGAGGGAGGAGGCCTAGTCAGTGACTTCCCAAGTCCAAAGCACGACTTTCGCTTCAGCCAAGTTGACACGTAGCAATGTCCAGGGAGCAGTGTCAGGACAGCAAGGATCTGTTGTAAATTACAAGATGTGTTAGCCTTACCCACCCACACCACACCCAGCCTCGGCCCTCCCTCCTCCTTCCGCCCTCTTTTTCTTCCCCCCCCAATTGCAGCCTACTTTCAGTACTGTTTTGTATCGGTTTCAGGTGTACAGCAACCATACACATTACAAAGTGATTCCCCCATAATTCAAGTACCTACCTGGTACCATGCATAGTTATTGCAGTTTTATTTTTTAAAATATATTTTTTTATTGATTTCAGAGAGGAAGGGAGAGGGAGAGAGAGATAGAAACATTAATGATGAGAGAATCATTGATCAGCTGCCTCCTGCACGCCCCCTACTGGGGATCGAGCCCACAACCTGGGCATGTGTCCTTGACCAGAATCGAACCCAGGACCTTTTAGTCCGCAGGCCGACGCTCTATCCACTGAACCAAACTGGCTAGGACAAATAGCAGTATTATTGACTATATTCCCTGTGCTGTACTTCACATCCCTGTGACGCTTGTGTAACTACCAATCTGTGCTTCTCAATCCCTTCACCTCCTCACGCAGCCCCCCAGCTCCCTCCTCCCTTTAGGCCGAATGCCGCTCCCACCTTTAGCTCCTCTAGAACATTCATTTCCCTGAGAGGAAGTGGAAAGAGCCCAGTGTGAATTCATATATCAGGTTCTGTGTCATTATGAGGAGAGAGGAGAAGGACACCACAGTGGGGCCTTGACTTACAAGTGTCCCGACTAACGAGTTTTTTGAGATACCAGCTGTCTCTCCTCGGCTGATTTTTTGCATTGAGTTGACAGAGTAATTTGAGTTAACGAGCTCCTTAACGAGCTCCGTCGCGGAACGAATTAAACTCGTAAGTCAAGGCCCCACTGCACTTCTATCTTTTATTATTTTTTTGGTTAATCCTCGCCCAAGGATATTTTCCCCCCATCGATTTTTAGAGAGAGTGAAAGGGAGAGAGAAACATCGATGTGAGATGTGAGAGAGGCACATTGATTGGTTGCCTTCCACATGCTGCCCAACCAGGGTCAGGGACGAATCTGCAACCCAGGCATGTGCTCTTGATCAGGAATAGAACCCGTGACCCTTTGGTGCATGGGCCGACGCACTAAGCCCTGATCCACACGGGACAGGGCAGGGCGCCACTCCTGAAGCCTGCAGGCGCAAAGGACTGTGCCAGTCAGCCACCTTGACAGTACTGTTCTTATTTGTTTTCCACGTGGAGGGGCTGCTTATGTGAAACGTGTGGCTTTGTCTATCCTGCCCCTGTCCTTTAAAGCAGCATCATCTTTTTCTAAGAGGCTTCAAACCAATAGGGCGAGGGCGAGCAGCCTCCTCCTTGGTACAAGACACAGGTTACTAATGCTGTGACAGACGGCCGGGCGGATCCGGTGGAAAACCAGCCACTGCCCTCCCGAGGCTCCTGCCTGCGTGGAAGGGGACCTGCGTGGTCATTGGGTGCTGAGCCCTTGTTTAATAAGAGGTGCTTGGGGCCCAGCGAGGCCAGGGGCCTGTGCTCCGAGGGCCACAGTCTGGACCTTTGTCTGCACTCCTGCCGGCCCCGCTGCGTCTGGTTTGCGTTCAGCATGGTCTTGTCTTCATGGCTGCCTCCCCTTTTTCTCTGTAAACATTAATATGAAATATATTTGCTTTGCTCCTCAGCCTTGCCTGCCCCCTGTGTGTCCGAAATAGCTGGCTGGAATTCATGAGAATGTTATGTCTTCAGATGTTTATAATCCAAAAGAATCCCTTATGGGGTTTTTTTTTTAAATAATAAAACGACTTGGATATCGGTGTTTTCTGTTGGAAAGGCAAGCCAAGTTCACAGTGCGGCAATTACAATGCAATGCATTATGTGTAATTTGTAGCGCGCCCCAGGAGCAGGGGTAAACCCTGGAATGCCGGCGGCCCCTCAGCATAATTAGCAGGATCAAACCCTGTGCAGAGAGAGAGACAGCAGTCGTCGTCCGAGGTCAATAAAAGTAAGGAAAAGTTCCGATAAAAGCAGTGCACCCCAAATTATATCAAGAGCAGCCCCTCTCTCAGGCTGGAGTGCGTCAAGAGCCTTCATTGCTAATTAAAGAAACCTTTTGAGGTTTAACAGCTCATAAATTCGCACTGGGAATGCCCTATTGTTCTGAGGTTACAAGTCTTGTCTTTGAAATGTAACAGTTGTACTTTTATATTGCATTCCTCCAAGAGAACCATTGTAAACACGAAGGGTTTGCGTTTCAACTTAAATTCGAACAATGTGGTTTGAAAGAGTTCCCCACATCAAAGAGAGACTGTTTGGGCATGTTTTATAAATTCTTTTTCTATAGTATTTAAAGCTACAAATGACTCATAGAAATGTGTTCCACTTAGATCCGTCCTGTCGGTGGGGCTTTTGCTGCCCTTATTTTTCTACCCTAAGAGAATTGTCTGAAAACAGTCTAGGCCTTTTGCCAAGTCAGTTGCCCTTAATCTACTATCTTCAGATCCATAGAAACAATTCTGGAAATGTTGTTATACTGCGTCTAAACAGCAACAAATGTTGTGCTTTTTCATGGTCATCTTTTTTTTTTTAACTCAAAATATCCACTGTATCAACTTGGATTTTTTTTTCTTTATGAACCAGTTATAACCCCTTCCATCGCCTCTTATCCTCCATTTAAAACAAAACAAAAACACTACCTTTTTTTTTTCTTTTTGCTGAGTCAGTGTTTAAAGTGAAGAAAGGTCAGATGGCCAAGGGATAGATGTGGGTGCTGGCTTCCAGAGTGGTAGGAAGAACACTGGCTTTGATCCAGCCCCTGGGCGTCCAGGCTTATTATTTGCTGGCTGTGAGACCTCAGGAAATCGCACACCTTCCTGGAGCCTCAGTTTGGCCATCTGTGAAATGAGGACAGTGCCCACACCCACCTCCCTTCCTCCCATTCATTCATCCCTGGGGACAGAGTGTGAACACAGACCCTCCCTATTCCGGCACCCGTGCATTACTGAAATAATTGGAGTCAGGCGTCGTCACTATCTGTGGTGTCATGTGTTTTGATAGGATATGATCTTGTGAGGGCTTAGGGCAAAGGGGAACGCGGTCCCTCCTGAGGATTCGGTGTTTGAGCTGAGCACTGCAGGAGTAGAGGGGAGAGGAGGAGGGATAACTGGGGAGTTGGAGTTGAGGGAGGGCAGGCTTACTGGGCGGGGTGCGAATGTTGATCTTTATTCTTAAATGAAAGGAATCTTTGGATGGTTTCGGCAGAGGATAAAGTTGATCAGGAGATGTGTGCTTTTGAAGAGCTGTCATTACCATGTGAAGAAGGGCTGGTAGGAGGACCAGAGAGAATGGGAGATGGTTCAGGGGCTCCGCCACCAGTCCTGGCTCCCCAGGCAGGCACAGGCAGCACTGGTGGGAGGCGGGTGAAGAGGAATGGATGAGTTTAGGGAGTGTTCAGGTTAGAAAGGCAGGAGTTGGTGATGGGTTGAAAAGGGGCAGGTGAGGATGAGTCTAGGGTCTGGGCATGAGTGACTAACCGGATGTACGGTGGGGACATCCGCAGGATGGGACAGCCTGGAAAGGGATTATTAGAATAACAGGTACCACTGACCCTTGATCGCTTTTCACTGTGAGCCAGGTGCTGACATCCTTTCATTCATTTATTTCAGAGCACACCTGTGACGTAGGTGTCCGCACCACACAGATAAGAAAATTGAGGGTCAGTGAATCAAGTACCAACCTGTCCAAGGGCACAGAAAAAGGGGCAGAGCCAGTATCCACACTGAGCCAGAGCCAGAGCACAGAGGCGCACGCGTGTAAAACTGTAATGCCCACTCCAAACCTGACACAGGAGGGTCGGGTAATGCGGGATGCAGTGGCTGAAAGAGAGAACAGGAAGCCAGGCGATGGGAACAGACCACCGAGAGACCTCGCTCTGGTCCTGCCCCTCTGGGCTGTGCACAGCGGGAAGGCCTCTGCCCCTGGGTGTTCATTTCCCATCTCCGATGTGAGCAGATTGGATGTCACCATCCTGAAAGCTCCCTTCCCTGCTTGGAATATCCATGATTTTTATGATGGACCGATGCACCTCACACAGAATCTCATTCCAGGCTTAATCAAATCTTCGAAGCTTCTTTCTTAAAACTATAGCTGGGCCCTCAGTGCCAGCTTTCATGGCCACAGCACACAGCCAGATTTTCCCAGAGGCTCAGAGGCAACCTGTTCCTCCCCCTGATCTAAATCCTCAGTTCTCCAAGGTAAGCCGAATTCCAGATTCCTAATGTGGAATTTGAAGTCCAGAAATAAGTTCTGAGGTCTCCCTTTCTGGTCATAAAGTAAGTTTTGTTTTACTAGAAATGATTAACAGGCGTGTAAGAGTAAGTCAGTTCTGTTGTTTTGAATATCTGCCCATAGCAGTTGGACAGATATATGTCCGTTTTAGAATCATTTCTGAGCAATTCTAGGTCAGCTTGAGCCAGTTAGAGGCAGGCTGTCTGAAGGGGGTGAACAGTCTGGAGAAGGCCCCCAGGTCTGCCTGAGGCTGGGAGAGCTTGTGTGTTAGAGATGTGTGTGTGTGTGTGTGTGTGTGTGTGTGTGTGTGTGTAAGTTAATTTGAATGGCTGCAGCCAGTGTTCTCAGAATCGGGGTGGGCTCCTCAACGAATGCATGCCCTCGCACAAGCATCCCCCCCACCCCCCAAACGGGGCTCAGGATCAGAACTTGGTATGGGTGAGAGACCTGAAAGAACACATAGTAAGTGGTAATTAGGTTCAGGGTTGGGTTGAACACCATGAAATACAGACACAAACATGTTTTTAAAATGACCAGCAGATTCCAGGAGGTGCATCACACCTCAGAATTCCGCCCCTCCCCATGCTCACACTGACCCACATACAGAACCGCTCAGTTCTTAGGTGCAAAGAGCAAGGTCCTGTTTGTTTGTATTTTCCCCAGACGGCCCCTCGCTGCCACTTATCTCGCAGGGCTTATCCCCTCTGAGAGAACTAAAGGTCGAGTCGTCCTCACCTTCCGAGTTATCGAGGCCTCGGCGGAGGAGCCCACCCTGATTCTGAGAACACTGGCTGCAGCCATTCAAATTCACGGCTCTATGCTTTTGACAAGGAGGTCCTTCTTCTTGACTTATTTTCACCCCCTCCCTCTCCTGCCTTTGTGTTTAACCCGCGACGGGCACATCTGGCCGCAGTCCTCCAGCTGCTCTATGTTCTTGTGGTGGGGTTGGGCGGGAGGCCCCCAGCCTGTCCCCCACCAGTTTGGGCACCTTTGAGACTGGCCGAGATGCCCCCTCATGGCAGGGTTTTCTCAGAACAGTTGGTCTTCCTGTCATTCCACCTGCGAGAGAAGGATGCCCAGCGGCTTTCGGCGTCTGTGAAAGAGCTTTGAACCAGTTACAGACCAGGGACGGTTTCCTGGGCCAGGGATCATTTTGGTAATTATCCGCCGATATCAGCATCCCTGGACATGTAGTTATGTACTAATCAGGCTGGTGCATTTGAAAAGTAAAAATAATTTGAATTTTTAAAGTTGTTAAGATAGCATTCAGCTTAGAGGTACAGAATACATCTCATAAATTGGCCTGTTTCTAGCAATTGAAAGTTCTCTTAAGTACCTGGAACCCCAGAGCCCAGGCAAACTTCCTACATTTCGTAGAGGAAACAAACAAGGTAGCCTCCTCTCAGCATTTATCTCCAAGGACATGGTAGCTGGTTAGTGGCCACGGCCAGAAACCTCCCCAGATTCCCCCACCTTGAGATTTCCTACCTTCCACCATGACCTGCATCTCTCTGTGCTCTCAGCCTGTTGTCCTGGCCTGGTCCTCTTGTCCCCCTCCCTGCCCAGCCCTGACACATGTTAGTCGGTTCTTTGTTTATCCAGCAGACATGTATGATGCACCCACCATGTGCCGGGCACCGGATCCAGAGATGAATCCCTTGGTTCCTGGGATCGAGTGCTTCTGGGCCAGTTGCCTCGCCTCTAGCGTTGTGACCAGCATCTCCAGGGCACTCCTGTAACTGGATGCTCTGTTCCCTGGTAGAGGGGGCTGCTTTGCTATCTGACCTTTAAAATTGTGGCGTCTGCAGTGGGACATCCCAGCATGACCTGGGAAACCACCAGGGTCTCGGCTCAGGACAGGAGACTGGCTCTGACAGAACCAGATGGCAGGCTGGTGCCGATGATGGTCAAAGCCGCACAAAACCCCAGAGCCCATGACTGCATTCCTCCAGTCCCAGTGTCCCTAAGGCGGGCCGGTAGCGCCAGACTCACAGAGGTACCTGTGGAAAAGGCAGATTCCTGCCCTGGCCAGTTTGGCTCAGTGGATAGAGCGTCGGCCTGTGGACTGAAGGGTCCTGGGTTTGATTCCAGTCAGGGCACATGCCCAGGTTGTGGGCTTGGTCCCCATTAGGGGGTGTGCAGCAGGCAGCTGATCAATGATTCTCTCTCATCATTGGTGTTTCTATCTCTCTCTCCCCCTCCCTTTCTCTCTGAAATCAATAAAAAATACTTGAAAAGAAAAGAAATTAAAGGAAAGGAAAGGAAAGAAAAGGCAGATTCCTGGGCCTCACCAGACGTTGATCTGGACTCTCCCACACTAGATCCTAGAACCTGCCTCTCCCCACCGCCCCTCCTGAGAGTTTGGGCATGGCTGCTCTGGATCAGTGTGCAGTGTTCAGAGCCTCACATGCTGTGTTTGTGCAGGATTGAGACATGGACGCAACAGGTGGGACCCGTTACCTGGTTCACCGTATTTGCTGCTAGTCAGTCCATCACCAAGCCTAAGGGTCAGCTGTTCCTTCCTGCCCCAAGGCCATCGGTTCCCCTGATGAGCGGTTACCTGCATCCAGTGGGACCTGGACTTGTCCCCTGAGTGGTCCCTTTCATCAGCCGTTTCCAACCTAAGTTTTCTTTGTCTTTTTCCAAAAGTCTCCTATGGACTCTCCATCTTTTTTCCTTATCCCTTGATTTCTTGGGATGGTGTTTACTTGTTTTTTCATGCTCAGATGGTAAAGGGTGTTTTCAGAAGATTGAGATTCCTGAGAGAAAGATGTGCCAATTTCAAATGGCCCATGGTTTCAAAAGTAGTGAAAACATTATCTTGGGCCTTTGCTTAAAGAGCTGGAAATTGGGCTGTCTCTGATTTGAAACTCAATTGAGAAAAAGAACAAAAAAGGTCTAAATGTCATCAGCTATGCTCCTCTATACCCCTGTCTGAGCAGGGGTTTGCGGTCCTGGTCACCAGGCACATCCCCAGGAACACTGACAGCCCTTTTGGTCCTCACTTCCTATTCCCGCCTTCCGCTGGGCTGGTTCAGGAAGGGGCAGCAGGGAAGAGGATGGGGGCAGGTGTCAGTGGGTGAGAATGTGAACCGGTAAACAGCCACTTTGCTTAGATTCAAAAGAAATCAATTTTAGTATTACTGCATCCAGGGTTTGCCGTCTCATTAGCACAGATTATATCTGTGTGTCTCTTCTAATGTGGAGTTAGAGCGACACAGATCATTCCAGCTAAAGCCTCCACTGGGCAGGGCCGTGTGCGCCTTAGCAAGAGTGAATCCTGGGCATAGAACTGGTTAAAATATCCGCATCCACGGCCATGCCCAGCCTGTCTCCCTCTCCCACTGCCTGCCCGTCGTCTCTGCGCTGGGAGAAATACGGTGTGACGTAGGAGCTGCTAGACGCTGGCAAATACTACCCAGGTTTCAGAGCATCCAGACAATAAACAGCTCCATAACATTGGCTGCGGCAGCTTCTGTGGAGCCCATCTGTTTCAAAACAACCCTAATTGTGCTTTGGAGGTGGAATGCTTTGTTGGCTGGAATTTGTCCTCATTTTCTCCCACAGATTCAGCGTCCTGGGCCTCTGGTTCCACCTGCTGGCAAGTGTAGGGACTGCAATGAAACCCAGCGTGGATCTTTTCAGTTGAAAGAAAATTCTGAGCTGTACCCTGTATGTAGCTTAGTGGTTTCCAAAAGCTGCCGTAGGTAGAATCGCCTGGGAGCGCATTATAAATACAGCGGCCGGGGCTCTATGCCAATCCCGCTGAGTGGGAAACCCTCTCAAACAATTCATCACACCGGTGTTAGAGAATTATCACCTGGAATTCAGCACCTGGAGGTCAGGGATGACCCCACCATGTTCTACTCATTCCCAAACAGGGGAGTGACAAAGCCCGCTGGAGGTACACACTCCTTCTTCTTCCAGTTTATCCCTTGGTGGTGCCGGTCAAAGCTTTCTCCCCTCAGAACTCATCAAAACTGTTTAAAATGGGAGAACCTGGCAATCTCTATGTAAGCCGGTGTTCCCGGTGGCAGTGCCAGTGAGGAGTCCTGCTGATAGCGTGACCCTGACATGATGGGGAGGGAAGGGCACCTCACCTCTGTGGTCTTCCCCAAACCCACAACCCCAGACTCATCCTGAGAAAGACAACAGGCCAACCAAATCCAGGGACATCCTCCAGACTGCCGGGCTGGCCCTCCAAGATGTCAGGGTCACGGGAAATGGCCACAGCCACGGAGACGAAGGAGGCATGACAGCTAACTGCTGTTGGATCCTGGAACAGAGAAGGGGAATTGGTGGAAAACTGGCGGAATCCCAATGAAGTCTGGAATGTAGTTACTAGTAACGTACCCATCTGCCAGTGGTTTCTTGGTTGACAGTTACTCCATGAGAATGCAAGATGTTAACACAGGGAAATTGAATTGTGTTATCTTTATAACTTTATATCTCAAATTATCCCAAACTTAAAAGTTTATTAGAAATTAAAATGTAAGAACGAGGGGCACTGAATTAGACCAAATGAGTTTGAGGGCGTTGCCAAGGAGCCACGGTTCCCACCCAGCTACCAGGAGTCACAGCCAGAGTGGGAGACCCGGCAGCAGGGTCCCCAGAGCAGCCACCCAGCCAAGGGACGGAGAGGAGGCAGGTTGCTGTGTGCCATTGGCACTCTCCCATCTCCAGTCAGCCGACCCCGACATCTCACCAGGAAAACAGTCGGGGAATCTTGCCCCTCTGTGCAGAGGTATAAAGTGTCTAGTCCAGCCCCCTGAGCTCAAAGGTGAGGAGTTCAGGGAGTAGAGGGACTTGTCCAAGGTCCTGATGGATTTTTAAGTGCAGGTCAGATTTCAAGTCAGTTGTGGTCCTTAAAGATCCCCCAAATTAACCAACCACAGGAGGAAGAAAAGTACAACAGGTAAAGTTGCAACTAATGTGAGCTCCGTTGCAAAGCTCTTCCTTTTATGACTCCAGAGTGTTTTATAACAAAGAAATCCCCACTGTTGCTGGCTTGATAGGTGGAGGAGTGGAAATGTGAATTTTTCTCTCTCAAGTCACATCTAAATGTGACTTTTCTTGTAAACCATAATTAACTTCCATTTGTATGAAAGTTATAAAGTTTTAGGTGAGTGTCAAACTATTTTTAAAGAGATAGATGGATATAGATGGATAGATAATTATACTTAGTGACTCAAAAAGTACAGTGGTCTTGCTGTCCATAAACACCTCTCCTTTTCAAGGAGTAGGTTGGACTTGGGCTTCCTTCCATGCTTTCTCCGTCTTTATCAGTAATGACTTAACAACCATCTTTTTAGAAGGAATTTTGGAAGCTTTGTAATTTATGAAATTCTAATAAAGTAACATTTCAAAGAAAGGATGTGGGTCCCAGGCTGCTGCCCTCATTTGACAAGCGAAATATCAGAGACCACTGATTTACTTGAGGGTTCCTGATTTTTAAAAAATTCATATGAAAAAAGTGATCGCCTCTTTAGCTCCCTAATTTAAGGGAAAGATGTGCTGTCCTGCGACTTCACTTGAGTGTAATTTCACTTGAGTATAATGATGGTACGGAGTGCTCGTCAGATCATGAGCAGGTCCATGAACACCAGCACATTAACCATCTCTACGTACAAGGGTGGCGGACTGTGGGGCAGATGGCCATCAACGCACGGTGTTCGTTTTGGCAATTCCTACCGGGATGAAATCGCTTCTCCTCCCTTAGATGTAAAACGCAGAGGTTTCTGCATTATACATAAGGGTAGAGAACTGAACATGCTCCCATCAGGAACCACGGATCGATAAATCTTATGATCTCACTACTGGTGCTGTAATTGAGCCAAATCATCTCAAACTGGGCGCTGGTCCCGCGGTTCTTGGAGGCATGCTCACTGTTGCTTTGAGTAAAATTAAGGGCTCACCTGCATTTACAAGAACGCAGAGGCAAGGCTCGTCAGTACTAGTATCTGCACCCACTTCATCCCAGGCCATTCCTCCCAGACCATAGCTGTTCCATGCCTGACCTCGCGCAGCAGGGAAAGGTCTTGCTGGGCCTCCAGTTTCCCCGTGGCTCCTCCACGTCACAGAACTGTGCCACTGACTGGAGGGGGCCAGTTACCTTTTTGTCTCTATTTCTTTGAAGGCGGATGTTTAGTAACTAGCAACTTCATAAAACCCTGCCAAGTGGTCTTCAAACCGAACTGGGCTCTGTCTTTTAAAAAGTCACTGTTTTCGTCATTTTACTTTGCAGTTGTCTTATACATTTTATCTTGTATCTCTCTAACAAGTAGACATTTAACATACAACTCGTGATGACGTTAGAGGTTAATAACGAAGCATCCAATGCTTGGCAGGTGTTTCTGCATGTCCGGTACTCAGTTTTTTATGGACATCAACTCTTCTGACCCTCCCAACAGCCCAGCAAAGTGTCTGCTCTCACTGTTCCCATTTTATAGGTAGGGAAACTGAGGCCAGG
Source organism: Myotis lucifugus (assembly GCF_000147115.1). Classification (NCBI taxonomy): domain Eukaryota; kingdom Metazoa; phylum Chordata; class Mammalia; order Chiroptera; family Vespertilionidae; genus Myotis; species Myotis lucifugus. The sequence goes on from NW_005871051.1 coordinate 24,035,935, forward strand.
TTCAGGTAACCTGCTTGCTTGAGGATGTGTAGCTAAAAAGGAGAGAAGTTGTGATTTAATCCAGGTCATCAAACTCCAGGGTCCCAGAACAGTTCCTGGTAGTGACCTCTTCAGCAGCATCTCCTCACAGTGACCCGATGCGCGCCTGCCCAGGTGAAGGCCTGCAGGGTGCCCCTCTGGTTCCAGAGAGGCAGGGTGCCTCTCCCGGTTCCCTATCAACACTTTTCCAGTGCACCCAGGGGGCGGCCTCTCCTCTGTCCACCCAGCTGAGGCCCATCTGGATCATTTCTATTGAAATAGGGGACCATAACAGGGCTCTATGAGCAAAAGAGTGATTATTGTCCTTCTCATGGTATGAGTTCCCTACTTTGACATGTGGCGTTTCTTCTGTTGGCTCAGCCTTTTTCTCCTCGAATGCCCTGCGAAGGGGTCCAGCGAGCGTTTGTGCGGGTTGCTCACTATGAGAGCTGGAGCCCAGAAACCTCCACCGCTGGCTTCTCTGACTCCTCCAGGCCTTTCATGAAGACATTATGAAGACATTAACTGTCAGGTTCTTTCCTTTGGACACTGTGAGTCCCTATAGGTGTCTGAGCCTCCACAGGTCGGCACCCAGAGGCCCAGAGTCAACATGCTAAGCCGAGCTTGCATCTAGCTCTGCCCGCAGCGGGGTCTCGCGTTTCCTGCCCAGCTGGAATGGGGTGTCACATCTTGGCCCACACTCATGAGTTCAATTAAGAATAGTCTTGTTAAACACAACTATTTAAGGCAAAGCAGGACTTGGGTTTTATAACATCTAAGCAGTAAACTAATGGTAATTGGATTCATGAGATTCAATGCAATTTCAAAGCATTTACCACTTTGAACAAAGAGAAATTCCTTTACAGATGTGTATGGCAAAAGCCATATCCAGTAAAACTTTGAACCTTACAGCAGTCATAAAATCTGTATGGTGAAAGTCTTAAGCCTATATGTTTGGATATCATCTTTAATGAAAGTTGATAAGTTGACAGATATAGGGTGGGGCAAAAGTAGGTTTACAGATGTTAGAATGGAAAATAACACAATAATGAATAAATAATAATATAAGAACAAACTCTGTGTTTTGCATATGCACAGCTGTAATCCTACTTTTACCTCACCCTCTCGTTCATTGGAATGGAAAAACCTGGGGTGGCATCTCCCCAGCAGGAATGATGGGCCCAGGCCTGCCCTGTTCACTCTGGCGTGCCAGCCAGGAAGGGCTCCAGGGGTCAGCAGGGGTGATTCTCCGGTGGTCTCAAAGGGAAGGGAGACCCAGAAATATGGGAAAGCAGACATACGAAGGAGGTACTTTTGACCTTCTTCTAGAAATCTCTCCTTGTCTGAACATCTTTGCATGTCCGTATGTTACCTGCAAACATCTTTGACAAGGTGCCACGCTTGCAGAGTAAGCAGGAGGGATCTGCTGTTCACTTGTTTTCCCTCCTGGCTGGAACCCCCTGCCCACCCTTCCCAGCTGGGCCAGTGGTGGGGAGAGTATTTACCCCATCCGTGCCCCCTGAGTCAGTCCTGTCAGAACCCCGGTGGGCAATGTTGAATGTCGTTTTGTCTGGCTGTAACATATACCCTTGGAGGTCCCAGGCAGGTGCCGCTGAGTCAAGCCCGTATGTTTATTGAGCAGCTTCTGTGTGTCCAGGACTGTACCGGGCACTGGGGAGCAGAGAGAACGGTCAGAGATGTCGCCTGCCATTTAAAGCTTAGGATCCTGGTAGGAGAGAGAACAGGCGTGAACAGTGGCTGCCCGCGCTGGCAGGTTGCATGAGGACCACCAAGAGGAAGGTGCCGGAAGCTGAAGAGCTAGAGTTGGGAGAGGACTCTCCCATCAGGAGTGCCAGGAGGCAGTGGGTTCAGATGGGGCAGGGGAAAGTGAGTGAGACACCTGGTCGATGTAGGCAATGGAAGTGAGCCTTTCAGAGCGAGTTACAGGGTTAGCATGGTCACAGGAGTGGAAGGTCAACCTTTTAGGTCCACGTGCTTAAAAGTAAACCTGCTGCTTCTCTGTATCTATGGGTGGTGCCCTGCATGGCTGCCTCATGGAGACTGTTGAATCTCTCAGTAGATTTAGGCTGCTGGTGCTGAGGTCAAGGACTGCCTATTTTTATTCCTTCATTACTCCCCCAATGCCTGAAAAAGTGTTTTCGTGTGTGTGTGTGTGTGTGTGTGTGTGTGTGTGTGTGTGTGTGGTGATTGAAATGCTTATATCATTGTGAACTATATTTTTGGTATGTTTGCAGCCCCAAGAAACCCTTTGCAGTAATGATCTCCATTATCCTTCATATGACCTTCACATATTATGCCTGCACATTTGTCTGCCTGCCCAGATGTTGGTCATTATGGTAATGCAGTCCCTGCGCCGTGGCCCATGATGCCCCGGGGAGCTTGTGCATTTCAGGCTGGGAGGGACAGGAGGCACAGGTTAGAGGGAGGAAAAGAGAGGACCGCAGGGGCCGATCAAGAAAAACCCACCAGCGCACCTGGTGGGAAGACATAGACGGTGACAAGTTATTTCTGAGCATTAAAAAATAAACAAACCAAGCCCTTGAGACATTAGGGATATTACATGATGTAAATGATGGAGCACGGTGGAAGGAATAATTAAAATCAGAAGACTGTTAGGAAGCTTCAGAATGAGTCAAATTAGGTTCATAGGCTGGACCACACTAAAAATATTTGCTGGATGTTGAAATGTAGTATTGACAGCTAACATTGAAATATGTTGTTCTATTTCTGTTTCGTGCTACAATGAAGATGATGCCCAGGCCATTTTCCCTCTTGGAGTCCCAGGGTGCAGTGCCCTGTAAAGGTCCGAGCAGTGGACGGGCTGTGTATGATTTTTCCCTGTGCTTTCTCATGACAGGCAACAGCAGGAACACCTCCCCGTCCTATGGGTTCCGGCTGCCACCAGAAGAAGAAATGAGGAGAATGTGGCTTCACAGATTCAACCGCCAGTGAGGATGTGCAGCATCTCAGCAGACAGCAGTGGTGTAATTACTGCCCGTGTGGTTCCCCCCGAAACCCTGATAACTGTAAACAGAAGCAGAGAGTGGGTTATGGTCCAGACCGCTCAGATCTGCCTTGCCCGTCTGTCTCCCGTGGCCCCAGGAGCCTAGAGTCCCAAACAGGCTGGTTGCCCTGAAACCAGCCTTGCTGAACAGCCTCCTGCGAGCGGCCTTTCTCCTGGCCTTGCTTTCTCACAAACAAGGTCAGTGCCTCCATGTAAGGACCAGTTTCCATACTCCTTTCTCTCACTGTTGACTCCACGGTGTCTCTGCCTTGTTTTGTTTTTGAGGACTCTGACCTTCACCGGGAGATTTGTCTCCACCAGCTCCAGCTCCTAAGATGGGGCTTCATTCCACCTGGCCTGCTCCGTGTTTGACTTTGCAGGAAGTTAGGGACCGTGCCTCCTGGCATGTTGCCATGGCGACTTCCCAGGACCAGGATGTGGCTCCCACTGCACTGTGTTCCCATCTCCTTGTGCAGGAACCCCAGCTCCTTGGGCCCCTGCATCTGGGTGGTGCTGGCAGTGCACTTGTTTGGTCTCGTATTGCTCGGCCTTACAGTGTGTCTGACGGAAAAGCTTTAGTGAGATCAGGTGGGGAAAGCGCACTCAACTGGACATCAGGAGGCACCAGCCTGGGGCAGCCTCCCTAGTGGCCGTCTGCGTGCCTGGGATGGGACTGGTATTTAACCCGTCAGCAAAGCAGTAGGTGCCACATGCAGAGTAGAGCCAGGGTGTCGGTGGTGTGTTCACTGAGAAATCGCACAGGAGGAAGCCTTTTCTCATCAAAGTGCCTTTTCATTGGCCACTGCAATAGCCACTTGTCTACTCAAGTGTCCAAGACACTCCCCTGCTGTCTGGCCAATCAGTTAAGTGCTTCCTGGTGCTTCTGATTTGTGAAAAGGACAGTCGATATCACTGATGTCTTAGTCACTGAGATATTTATTTTTTAAGAGTTGGAAGCAGAAAAATATCTATTTCAATTTATCTAAGATTTGTATAGAGTTTTCTGATTATGAAAGTAATATCATGTCCCTTGTATATGGATAAAGCAAACATGTTATGGAAGAAAATAAGCCACATGTTAACAGAGGTTATTTTGGGGAGTGGAGCAAAAAGGATTTTGCTTTCTGATTTTTATAATTTTATATTGCTCTTTTAAACATGTATTTATATATATTTGTGTGTATAAATAAGATAACTGATTTATATAATAAGAAAACTGATGCAATAAGAAAACTGATTTATATAATAATAAATCAAGAAATATATAATCAAGAAAATTGTTTTGTTCAATGCATTAAGCCTAATAACTTTATATGGAAAAGTGTTGTTTGTTGGGTTTTTTTGGGGGGGGAGGGGGCAGTTTATTGCTGTTGAGTCCAAGAATAGTAGCTCCTGGCTGTATTTGACTGGTCAGATACAAAGACTCTGGAGTTGGATTTGGGATGATGGAATTGTAATATGCACACCTTCTTTATTTATGGACTGGAACATCGCTAAGCTATAGAGAAGAGGAAAGGTCATTTTAGTTATGAATATGAACCAGTTATCTTAGCACAACAGTAAAGATGTTCTGGAAATTATTATACTTACTTCATTCTGTTAATAGGTTTGCCTGTAACCAGGGTTTATTATTTCCCATGTCCATCTGTTTTCATTTGTTTCCTACAATAAGGAATCCCCAAAATTATGCCAACAAAAATAAGTGTATTGGAAAAATGATCTCTAATAGGGAATAAGCACATAGAGCTGGTTTTTAAATTTGATGTCTTTGCTTGAGAGCAATTTCTTGATCGTCTATTCAACAGCCATTTCCCAGTTTGGTTGTGGTCAGTCGACTTATGAGACCTCTTAATTCAGAATCTTGGTTGTCAAGATAAAGGACTGGTCTTTCCTCTGAATGACCTTTAAAGTATTGCCTGTGATCACAAAGTTGTACATGGCTTATCAAGTCTCCTCCATCATTTCGTCTGCTGTTGAGGTGCAGACTGAGCCGTCAATGTCTGGTTTTCGCAGGACCAGGGCCAGGCTACATATTTGGCATCTGTTCTGCTGCCTGGGGAGTGAGTTAGCTAAAGGGGTGAGATCTGACACCAACCAAACTGGGAGACAGAGGGTGTGTCCGACCAGGACTTCTTGTTCCCAGTCTTAGTTTCTCTCAACAGATTCAGTATTCAGTGAAGAATTGTATCCAATGAGTCATTTTTAAAAACCTATCACCTCTTCCTTCCCCTTCCTATGGATTATTGAAATAATTTCTTACATTTTTTTGCCCATCGTCTTTCATTTTAGAATCTCAGATTCTGCATAGAAGGACCTTAAAAATCTCTCAATCCCTTGCTCTGCTTAATACTTATAATACCCCTGCACTCAGTTCTACGTAGCTCTGCCCATTAATCTTCCAAAATCGACTCTTGTAATGGCACTCGTTATCTCCTACCTCTTATTGTCTCTGTTGCCAAAGGATAAAGGTCAAACTCATTAGCCTTGACCCTGCAGGTGCCACCCAGCCTCTGGGGCCTCATCCCCATTTATCCATGAGTCTGTGCTGACCGGCTCACCGCCTAACCTGTGACTTAATTTGTGATGCACTGTCACATGGAGCAGCCTTTTCCTCTCCCTCTGCCCATCAGAGCCTCCCTGACCTGTCCCAGACACCTCAGCCCCGCCTGATCTTGCCCCCATCAGATCCACTGCGCCCGCTGGGCCATCCTCACAGTGTCCACAACCTACTGGAATGGCTGGTTATCCACCAGTTGAGGCTGTCTCTCTCTCTAGAGCAGGGACCATGACGGTTTCTGTGTATCTCCTTGTACTCCGAACAAGGCTTTGTCTGGACCATCAGAACCAACAAACATGTGTGGACTGAAACAGAGAGCAGCTCATTTATACCGTCACCACGGGAAGGTGTGAAAAGATGTGCCTGTTGCTTATTAATATTGTTGTATGCCCCCTGAACCCCCTTGGGTCACATCAAGGGAAGGGTAACTTGAAAGAAAGCATTTGCCCATAGCAATAGAAACTGGGGTCTTTCCCAAGTCTTCATAGGATGACAGGCCTACTGATGAGATGGTGGGGAGATATCACCAACCTGTGTCACTAAGACACCCCCCACCTCACTGAATGCTGTGACCCAGAGCACAGCTGCGAGTCCAGCATATCCAGGTGGCCACTGCGCTCCTGCAGGTATGCGTTTGATGTGTCTGTGCTAACATTTTTCCTTCTTCTGTGGAATTTAAGGGCACAGAGAGAGTTATCTTGACATTGTGTTCAGATGGCAGGAATGAGCTGGCAGATTTGAAAATACAATTTATACCTTATGAAGGAAAACTGGAACATTGCTCATAGAAATCATTAAATTAGTATGGATTGCTTCTTAGGGAGAGAATGGTGCCATAACCTCAGTATCAGAGCACACCCAAGCAAAACCTGAAAACAACCCCTGCCACACGCCCTGTGCGGGACCTGGCCTAGGCCCATATTAAGTATTGACAAGAGCCGCTTGCCCGCAGGCCAGGGTTTCTGCCCGGAAGCTGTGAAGTTCTTTCTGTCTCTCACTCTATTTCCCCTTAAAAAAACCTGGTGTGGTGCCTGGAGGGAAGTTGCTAAAAACAAATCAAACAACCAAAAAGTATGTGACACCATAGATTCTTGGAATTTACTTGAGGTCCTTAAAAGTTTTTGCCTAACTTTAATCTCGAGAAGCTGCCTCTTGATAAGATTCTCTCCCCCAACAATTAAAATGAGCTTGCACAGCCTTAGCCGAAGATCATTATTAAAACAACTGAGCAAGGCCTCCGAATCTCTAGTCAAGAACAGCTCCAAGGCCAAACTCGCTGCTTCTCGGAGTGTGGGCCCGGGGCAGCGGCCAGCAGCACCCAGGAGTGGCTGGGGATTCAGACTCCTGCCCAGGCCCATTGCCAAGGTCCCACGTGTGCACGAGTGGATCGAGAAGCTAGGCTGTAGCGATACCATGGAATCTTACGGAGAGTCCATGAGACAGGAAATCCTGCTGTTTACAGCAACATGGATGGAAGCAGAGGACCTTACGCTGAGTGAAATAAGTCAGACAGACAAATCCCGGATGATCTCTCTCAGATGTATGGAATCTAAAAACAAGTCGAACTCCTAGAAGCAGAATGTGGTGGTTGCCAGGGGGTGCGGGGAAATGGGGAGACGTTGGTCAAAGAGTACAAACTTCCAGTGAGAAGATGAATGAATTCTGCCTGGCATCCAATGTACAGCACAGAGACTCTAGTTCAGTGGTTCTCAACCTTGGCTGCACATTAGAATCACCCGGGAATCTCAGAGGATGAGGCCCAGAAATCAGGATTTTAAAAAGATACCCAGGTGATTCTAATGTGCAGCCAAGGTTGAGAACCACTGCTCTAGTTAATGCTGTATTGTAGACTGAAATTTGCTAAAAGGGTACACCTCAAGTGTTCTCACCACAGGGGGGAAAGAAACAAGAACATGGATGTAGGAGAAAAATCAAAGAAAACTGGTCTGAGGTGGTTTATAGTCACCAGAGTCCTGCTCAGATTTCAGGTGCATAAATGCATTTTAAGACGACCCCACCACTTACCTGCTAGGGTTGTAATAATCGTCCTATCAAAAATAGCCCTGTTTCAGGTGATAATTGTCGTTCTCTGACTGGCTTATTTCATTTGGCATAATACTCTTTAGGTGCCTCCAGGCTGTCTCAAAGGGTAAGAGATCCTTCTTTTTTGCAGCTGCATAGTATTCCATGTGTAGATGAATCACAGAGGGAAGAGGGGAGAGATTAACCGAAGAACTTATATGCATACATGCATAACCCATGGGCACAGATAATAGTGCGGTGAAGGGGGGGAGTACGGGTAGAGAGGGTCAATGTGGGGGAGAAAGGGGACATGTAATACTTTTAACAATAAAGACAAATAAACAAAAAAACACACAACCTTGTTTCAATATAGTCACGGAGGCTCAGAGAGGGGAACTCAGGGCTCCAAGACCACCAGCACACAGTAGGGCAGCGCCTCCTGTTTCTGTTGTGCTGAGCAGAGAGGAGCACCTGATCGCAACAGAAGAAATAAGTGTAAAGAACAGCTTACCTGGGGCTGCACACGTTCCTCCCACAAAGAAGATTCCAATCCCCGGCTATGACCAGCAGCTGTGCACGGCTGGCCCCAGGGACCAGGTGTGGGAGTCGCCATAGTTACTCCTCCTGCTTCGCCAGAGCAGAGTAAATGGGGGATCCAACCCACACACAGTGTCGCAGGTTGGACCCACCTTTCGCTGTGTGTTGTAGAGCAGACTGAGTGCTTTGCGACCAGAGGAACTTCTTACTCTTGATTTTTAAAGCTTTCCCTAGTTTTCCAGACACGTGGATTCCAAGTGATAACTGGTAGAGAAGTTTGTGTTAGGCTGATAAAATTATGCCCAAAGTATATAATCATAGAGGAGGCAAGCCACCCCCTAGGACAGGAAGTGCCTTGCTGGGAAGTGGGACAATGAAAATGTCTAGGTCGGCTGGTACTGCAATGGCTGGGCCGCCAGGTAAGGGCCTCCAGATACTTCTTTCTCCAGCGCAGGGTAGTTCTGATTTGCTGACCTTGGACATCAGGGGGCTCCAGAGGCCTGATTGGTTTGCACTGGACCCAGCAATACAGGGCTTCTGGGCTCCCCCAGGTCGCTCTGACCTCTTGGGTTCCCTGCCCCCTTCCCTCCAAGTGCATCTTCAGACTGTCTCCGAGCCAAGCTGGGCGGGGGTCTGAGGACTCATGATGGGCCTTGCAGGAATAGCATCTGTTCAGGCCCCGAGTGACAGCCCCAGGGGCCCTCTGTTTTCTAAGCCACCCACACACGGGGAAGCCCTTGGGAGGCGATGGTGTAGGTGAAGACCCAATCTTCAGTGACAGACCAGGCTTTAGATTCTACGGGGTCCTGATTGTGTCCCCTCGAACAAGCAAGCCACTTACTCTGTCTAAAGTTTAAGCGGAAGTGTGATGAGACCATACAGGAGCCATGTGGGAACAGGGGAGAGTGGAGTCACTCTAAACCTCAGTCTCCTTACCCGCAAAATAGGACAGTGGAGAGGTTGAGAAGGAGCACAGCAGCAGGGTTAATTCAGTTCCTGTCACCTAGTTCCTGCTAACACATAGCTCAAGAAAGGTTAAATATCCTCACATCTCCACCAGGTGAGAGGGGGCCCAAGGACCACTGAAGGTCCCCTCTAATTGACAAGAGTGGCTCCTTGACACAGTCACTGAATGCCTGCACCTCGCCTGCCCTGCGCTTTGCTGCGGGAGACTGTCATCCCTGCCTGACCCCTACCTTCTGGTTACCATGGTTATCAGTAACCGTACCTCACTTTCACTTAATCTCTTTGTAGTTGTATCTCTCACTTTAAATCCTCAGAACCACCCTGTGAAGCAGGTGGTCTCATTCTCCTTCAATTAATGGGACAACTTCAACCCACAGGGTCTGCACCCCAGCCCGCTGCCCAAGCAACTCAGCAGGTTGATGTAGACCCCTGACCCCGAGGCCTGGTTTCCCGTCCATCCCCCAGCCCATCACCGTGCACAGGACAGTGCTGCCTGCTGCCCGGAATCCCATCCGTTCCCCGGGGAAAGGGGGTCATGTTTTAGGGTGCCCATACTCTTCCCATTGGCTGCTCCCACTTCTGCCTTGTGTCCTCTCCTGTTTGCCCCACTGAGCCGGCTGCAAGGGAGGCGGCATCCCGAGGTAGGAAAGAAAGTGAACTCACGTTGGCTTGAAAGAAAATAAATGCACCAGATACATCACAGTTGTTTGGGGATGTCATCACAGAATTTTATACATAATAAATGAAATTATAACCTGTAATACAACAAAGACTGAATAGTCAGTAACAGACCAGGCATCTTGCAAATGGTACATTTCGAAAGTCTTTAACTTTACAACCATAGGTTAGAGAAAAGGATGCAATTTATTGGACCCGTTTCACATTTTTCCTATGAATCATTAAATATTTAAGCACCATAAAATTCAAGCATCTCATGTGGATGTGGCAGCCAGCCTTGGTGGTTTAAAATGCATTATGCAGAGTCTCTGGCAGATAATAACAGTGACAATTGCAGAGTACTGATTTTTAATGTCAATTGTTTTGTTCCCTGCAGAACTTCCTGATAATGTCCCTGTAGGAAATCGTGACTTTTTTGGTGTGGTCTGGTGGCTTTTAGAATTGAAATAAAATAGCATTCCCAGACATTAGAAATTGACCAGGTTTAAGTAATTCTAATTAGTAATTTGTATGCCTGTGAGAATCATAATATAATTATATATAAAAATATATTTTTCATATTAAATGGTTTGCTTTAAATAGAACATGTGACCATAATCAGTGCACCGTGGCTGCTATGTATTAGGTTTATAACCAAACTTAATTTCCAATGCCAGAGTATATGTTATGTCCCATGTTATAAATGAGAAAATTGGGCTCAGGGAATTGGTATAACTCACTCAAAGTAATAGCAAAAAGTGACCCAACCAGATTCAAACCTGGGTTCAACCAACTCTAAAGTCCACATTTTTCCACTGTTCTTGCAGCCATACCGCAGCCATAAAAGTTAACAATTATCAAATTACTCTGCTGAGCTAATAAAAACACAAATCTAATGTACTTTCCTGGAACATACAGAATGATTTGCTTTATTATAATCAGAGGCTCAAAATAAAATCTTTGATAAAATCCAGTTTTATGCACCATTCCATTGACTATTTTCTAAGCACCGAGAACATGTGTAAGTTTGTTAGAGGCGACCTTGTGCCAGGAAGATCGCACATCACCAGGTAACAGAGATTTCAGCCCAAGTCAAGTCACGTGACATTTCAATGAAGAGTCTTCTCTCAGCCAAATCTCTCAAATCTTCTGAAATTTCAATTTTTGGGAAAGCAGCTATTCTTCAGGAGGGAGTGATGGTTAAAATTACTCCCACAACATATGTGCACACCCACAATCTCTTCTTACAATTATTCACCGGAAGCCAATTGATAGACTTGTACATCTGAAACCTATATAATTTTATTAATCAATGTCACCCCAATGAATTCAATTAAAAAATATTTAAAAATATATTTCATTGCCCATTAAAAAAAAGGAACCCCATATGAAGAGCGAAACATCTAATGCCTGGTGATGCTTGTTGAGTTGTCATTGAAAAAAGAATTATGTCAATAATGTGTCAGCTCTGTGGAGACACTGGGCGTGCAAAGATGAATGGAGCCTGCTCCTGCCCTCCATGTTAGCAAGAGAAGGCAGGAAGTGTGATGAGACCCTACAGGAGCCATGTGGGAACAGGGGAGAGTGGACAGGTCCTAGCCTCTCTGGGGAAATTCACATACTCTCAACTCATTCAGTCTTTATAGGTAAGGAGTTGTCTGGCAGGCCAACTTCTGGGGCTGGTGGAAAGAGCAGGAGCAAAGAAAGTCACAGCGATCAGAACCCATCTCTCTGGTGAGCACAGAGGCAACCCAGACAGCCCCTGCAGGCCCCTGCACCCCGTGGGAAGTCACTGCACTCCATAGCAGGACAGTCTTGGAAGGAGTTTTAAGCCAAAGAATAACAATCACATTTGCATCTTAGATAAACGACAACTGGGGTGGGCACACAGAGGCATCAGTTGAGGTTGTCTACCACAAGAGTGTAGGTGAAAGACAAGGCTGTTAGGCAGGTACAATGAGGCTGGAGAGGAAGGGTGCACCCACAAGGGGTGGTGATGAAGCTCAGGCCTTTGGAATATGAGAGCAGCAGGAATGGGCCACCACTGGCAGCCTGGACATAAACCACAAAGGAAACCTGCAGTCCCCAGCTAGTGACCCAGAGCAATTCCCATTGGGCAACCTAGACTCAGTCCAACCAGCAAAGCGGGAGAGGGGTTCTTGGGAAGGAGGTTTTGGTACTGATAACCATCTGTGATGGATTAGAATAGCCTGAGACCTTTGTCCATCTTTCACAGAGAAAGTACATTTCAAAGTACATTGATATATGACCAGGAGGAGAAAGTAATGGCTTAAAACAACTGGGTCTTCTCTTCCAAGAAGTTATTTTTCCATCTAGATAATTTAAAGTGCTTCCCTCCCCACCCCTCCACAAAAATCAGAAAGCAGCCCTAGCCAGTTTTGCTCAGTGGATAGAGTGTCGGCCTGCGGACTGAAGGATTTCAGGTTCAATTCTTGTCAAGGGCACATGCCTGGGTTGTGGGCTCGATCCCCGGTTGGGAGCATGCAGGAGGCAGCCATTCAATGATTCTCTCTCATCATTGATGTTTCTATCTCTCCCTCCCTCTCCCTCCCTCTCCCTCCCTCTCTGAAATCAATAAATATATATATTTTAAAAATCAGAAGGCAGCATTTTGTTACATTTAGAAAGGGCTCTTATGTATGAAACCAGTATTTTGAACAATCTCAAATTGTTCAAAATATCCCAGGCTCACTGTGGAGCAAACTGTTTTTTACAAAGTTTACTTGGCAAGCTTATTGAAGTTGATACTACCGAAGTTAAAGTGTTTTAAATATGTTTCTGAAGTTTCCTTTTTCACCCTTACCTCTTCTTAGAAAATGTTCTCAGACCAAGCTCATGAATGAACAAGACACATTTTTAGAGTGCTTGAGTTTTGGTAAAATATGATAAAGCTTTTGGAGACAGAAAATTGTAAGTATACATAAGGTTGAAATTGGCTTAAATTTCAGGTGCTTAAAAATATGTACTATACCATAGCATAGTTTAAGAACATCAATGAATGGGTCAAAAGAACTCAAGAAAGTGTTTCATCTTAAAATGCACATATTTTCTATTTTTACCAGAAAGTATTCTTAAAATAAATTATCATCCAGGGACACCTCATAACAAGACTCATTTGAAATGTGTTCTGCGTATAAGGGCACATTCCTAATCAATGTTTGGCCAGGAAACTATTTCTTATAAACAAACTTTTAATTGAGTTTTCCTTCTCTCAATTATTTTTAAGTGCATTGAAATAGCACTAAAATGAGTGTCACTCTCTCGTGAGAAATGTCTTTCATTTGCTTTAAAGTGACTTTTTTTTTAAATGAGAAAGGCAAGTTTCCTAAAAATATTTTTCAACAAGCCTTTTAATATTTGTGACTAGACCACTGAAATTCTGCCAAAACAGAAAACATAGCCTTTGCTATTCAGAAAACGACTCCTTATAAATGGACGTAACTCCTAAACTTTTGTAGAAAATGTTAATACCAAATGTCAAACTGCTGCCTTGGTATAATACTGATAGAACATATAAGAATGTTTTTAAAATTGGGAAACCAGGATGCTCCTATGAAAATGAATAACAAGAACATAAAATTCAAATTGTAGGCTGTCTTTGTTGCATTTCAAGATAATACTGTTCTTTCTTCTTCCTGGTGGGGTGACCGTGACTTAAATGAATCTTCTTACCTAAGTTTAATGAAGTCGGCCCTTCATTTTCTTGGAAGTGCGTAATGATAGCTCTGTCACTTCCTCGTGTGAGATGCTATTATGTGTAGGGAGCGGAATGTCCACTGTGGGCTGCGACCCAGCTCTGCAGGGGCCGCTGGGGACCTGAGCCCGATGCTTTGTATGAGCCGCGTGCTGCCTGAGGAAGTCCCAGGTGGCTCCCGTCCCATTAGCACGCACGCACCGAAGACAAGCTGGACCCCGACTGGGGAAAAGCTGCCTGTTTGGAAGTTCGCTGCCATGGGAAGTCAATTTTTGTGAATCACTGTCTTAATATTCATTAACAGCTTTTAGGCTCTTAATCCCTCATTGAATATATTTTTTCCATAATTGCTGCTTTTCAAACGGGTTGCCAGAGTAGGCATCTCCATTCTCTGACAGATGCAGCAGAGAACATAATGTTTTACGTTCATCTGCAGTGTGTTTATGCTAATGTCACATCTCCGGAATACAGCCGCGTGGTCCTTTCTGGCACAGCAATTCAATGTGCTTTGAAATGAGCTGTTCACGCTGGCTGTGTGGATTTTTTGTGTTTAAGTCTCGTTGGGTCATGGTTTTACCATTATTTAAAGTACATGGAAAAATAGATTACAGAGGAAATCATTTTGAAATGTTGGAAATCTCTACTTTCCAGTTTCATTTGTTGGCCTATGTATTTTTTCCTTGTAAAATCCATCCCAAAGCCCCCCTGTATTCCAGAGTAATTGTTTGAGGTGCTATTAAGCAATGAATGGAGTTTTCAGTAATGTAGCTTGTAATCTGGCCTTTATCATCTATTTGCCTTTCTCTGCATTTTTTTTAAAATGATAAAGCTAGCTCTTCTATCCTCCTCAATAAAATAAGGAGATCTGGGTTTCATCTAGATTGGTGGGTCCAACCATATCCATACACATAGCATTTGCTTAATCTGTCCAGAACAGAGAAATACAGTACTGTGGGAATAAACACAATCAAACAGAACGAACCGCTATCACAGGAGTCGGAAATAAGCACCATTAAATCTCAGCACAGCCCGGGACCACTGAGCCCCTGGGGAGTGTCTCTCAGTGGCACGCGGGCGAGTCCTGGGTTCTCTAGCTAACCTTCATGCAGACCTGACACCTGCTGATTTTCTGGCGCTGGGCCTGGCTTTCCTTTAAGGTTTCTGGCGAAGGTGCTGCGGAAAATTGCAAGTGTGGTTTGACCGCCGTCAGCCAGAAGCTGTACTTGTTTGCAAAGAAGTGGCAAGTTCCCTGCCGGCCTTGGCATTCGAGGAAGGGAGCTGCTCGGAAATCTTCCAGGCAGCTGCCGGGTGACATGAGGGCCTGCCCTCCTCCTTGGTCCCCAGCGCCTGTGTGCTGCCAGGACAACAAGAGAATTAGGGCTCAGACACACGCAGACAACCCCAGACCCAGTCGGGGACATGCCGAGATCTGGGCCTGACTTTCTCATTTTTCCTGAAATGGTTCCACGAAGACCAGACTAGCTCTGCTGAGGGGAAGGGCAGTGGAGATGAGTTGGGTGCACACAAAATTCAACCACTCTCACCGATGCCTGAATCATCTCCAGCTTCTAAACGCTACCCAAGTAGAATTAAAAAAACAACCTAATTGACAGTGAGGAAAAGTGACCGCATGTCCTGCTGCTGCCCATGTGCCCGGAGTTCACAGAATTACTGTGCAGAGGAGATAGCAGAGGCTGTGAAGAGACCGCGGGGTGCGGGGACTCACCATGAGGAAGGAGTACCCGATCCAGAGGCTCCGCCAGGCCCGCGGGCACGGGGGCACGGACTGGTCCTGGCTGTGCAGCGCCACCGCCTGAGCCGGGGCCTCGCACACGGCACAGCGGCTGATGTAGGGGCGGATGTCCTCCTCCGACAGCGGCGTCATGGGCAGGGGCGCGGCACTGGCCAGCCAGTAGGACCTGTCGTTTCTCCGGGCGTAGTGGCACACTTGGTGGATGTTGCAGTAGGCAAAGGGCAGTGTGCTAAACACCGGGAGGCAAGACCCCGCCAGACCTTGGGAAAGAGAAGAGACAGCTTGGCATCTGAGCCACCTGTCCCGGCGTGCCCAGCGACCCTCCTGCATGTGCCGTGTATAGACATATGGTCTGGGCACACGGAGGCCCCGGACAAAGTCTACTTCTGTGCTGGCGAAAGTGGCTATGGGCCTGACCATTTCTGCCACCTCCCTGGTCCCGTGGGCCAGTCCTCATTCCCACAGCCACGCATCACTCCTGAGCCGAGCGCGCAGCCAGGTGCGGGAGGAAGAGCCACAAGCGCCCCTCTCTTCCCCAGGCTCCTGGCCTGGCCTGGTGGGAGGCTGGAGGAACACACAGGCCATGAAAATGCAGCGTGACCAGCCCTATGGATAAGAACTGTGGCCAGGACTTAGGGAAGGCTAACCAGATTGAAGCTAGGACCTGAAAGACGAAGGTTTGGAGATGGTGAAGACTATTCAAAGAAGATGCAGAGTAAACAGGGTCAAGGTACTGAGGGAGCATGGAGCTTGGGGATCTCAGACGTTCAGGGCGGAGAGGTGGGAGAGGAGGTCTGTGTGTGTGTCTTTCTCAACCAGACGTCAACCAGACAGCGTGTGGGCTGTGTCTGTCTGGTTAAGGGGCTTGGATTTTCCCCCAATAGCTCTGCAGAGCTTTGTGATGTGCGCTCTGGCTCGACCAGGACAGAGAAGTGAGATTGCTGGCGAGGCCAGGCAAGAAAGACTGGCGGCAAAAAGGAGAGAAGAGAAGCAAACATGGTCAGATATGAACGTACTTCCTCTCCCCTGGCCCCTCTGATGGGAAAGGCCATGGCTGAACCCCAGGGAGAGGTGGAGAGGGACATGTCAGTAGCTGCCACCTCCAGGCCTGCACCCTTTGACCATAATAGCCCAGTGAGGGGTCAGGCCCAGTGAAAGCAGTGACAAAACTCACCCCACCCCTGTCACCCATCCCTGCAGGCATCTCCCTCCTCTGCCCGCCCACCCCAACCTTCATTATCTGGGAATGACAGTGTTTGCCAGCACCCGGGTGCCTACACTCTTGGCTTGAAGTCAGTCTCACAAATATGCTATTGAAACTGACAAGAAGTACCAAGGATGCCTCAACTCAGTGGGAGTGGGCGGGGAGTTGGTGCTGGTGAACGCCGCACCATGTAAGCATCGGGATGCTGCCAATACACCATTTACATTCAAATAATTTACACGGGGAAGTGAAAAATCCCCTTTTATATCAGAGTTACAACTCACTTACTAACCATAAGTTTTTAAAAACTAATAACCAGCCAGATAATAATAATAACGATAGCTGGAATGATCCCTTTGGCACGTCACAGGATCACAGATTTAATAGCCTTCACTGAGAATTAACATGGTAGTATAAATAGAGAAAAAAATCCCAAAGAAGATGAGTAATCACTTGATGTTTTTGAATTCATAAAATTAACCCAACAGTTTTACTTTTAGGCAATGCACTTGGGCATCCAGTGCTCTGTACGTACCGAGGTCCTGATTGTGTGCTCTCTCCTGTCCTTCCACGTAGAGCAGACTATAGCCCGTCCAAAGCCTGGGCATGCCCATGGGGCAGGTGGGCTCTCCATCCGTCTGACTGTGGAGAACCAGGAGGAAGCCACTGAGGTATCCAAGGCCGACCCCTTTGGGCCCAGGATCCCCAATGGGCCCAGGAGGGCCTGGAGGAATAAAGGAAAAAAATGAAGGCCATTTAGGGGGGTCAGTTTCACAAACATTTCTGAGCACCTCTGTTCGGTGCATCGCTAAGCACTCAGGCCAGAGAGAGGAGCACAGCAGGGCCCACTGCAGGAGTGCTCCCTCACACCCCTGCCATCTGTACACACCGCTCACTCAGCAAGCGTGTACTCCAACCAACCTCCAGGCATTGCGCTGTGTTAGCATAAAAACAAAACAGACAAAACCCCCTGCCCTCCTAGCGCTTCTACCTGGAGAAATGACGAACAATACGCAATATAAAGAGGTAAAGTGTGAAATATGTTAGAAAGTGATGGCGCTGAGAAAGAACTAGAACAGGGTAATGTGTGATCTTCCAGCTGTTCCAGCCTGGACAGGGCACCTGCCCGGCCAAAAAGGTGGTTCTCAAAGTTGGTCTCCCTGGCCTGCTCTCTCTCTCTCTCTCTCTCTCTCTCTCTCTCTCTCTCTCTCTTTCTCTCTCTCAGCGGTTCTCAACCTGTGGGTCGCGACCCCTTTGGCGGTCAAACGACCCTTTTCACAGGGGTCGCCTAAGACCATCCTGCATATCAGATATTTACATTACGATTTCAGAACAGTAGCAACATTACAGTTATGAATTAGCAATGAAAATAATTTAATGGGTGGGTCACAACATGAGGAACTGTATTTAAAGGGCCAGAAGGTTGAGAACCACTGCTCTAGAGGGACCTGCACATTCTCCCTTTAGGCATGTGTTCCTCTTTGCTTTCTCTTAAGCTCCAAGGGCCCTTCTTTTGCCTCTTTAACTTGTTTCCTGCACCCATGCAGCCCAGCTGGCTCACTTCCTCACTGCTCTCATGCTGTGACTTTCTAAATATACTTTTGCTTATATTTGGGCGGGGGAAAGTTGGTCTTTCCCAACTTCCAGAACCTGTCTCATGGTTCTGGCATAGTGTCAGGCCCATTCTAAGAAGGACAAAGGCTTGGGAGCCACATGTTGGACTTCTGATCTTTTATAAGGGGGGACATGGGAGGAAGGCCTAGTTCCAAAATTCTCAGTGGCAGGTGGGAAATAATGAGGCCTGCAGCATGCGAGCAGAGCCTGTCCCCTCTGGCATCCCTCAGGGACTGACCGACTGAAGAAGCCTATGGTGATTTCTAATTGCCAAGAGCAAAAGGGGAAGTTTGACTTTACAACCAAAAGGCTTTTGTTTTAACTTGTTTCTGGAAGACCCCCAGTCTCTCCGAGCCATTTGCACTGCACACCAGAGTTTTCGGACTGGATCAGGCCTGCTCCCGAGTTTTGTTTGACCCATCAGGGTTTCCAAGGTGAGGTCTTGGGCTTGAAAAGCAGAGTGTAGGGGACAGGGGGCTGCATGTTCACATGGCAACCACAGGCCCAGGCTGAGCTGCGGCTTCAGGCAGGGCTCCTGGTTGCAGAGCCCACCCAGCCCTCCTCACCCCTGCGGTCTTTAGGTCCCTGGAGCCTAACATTTATCCTGGTGCCTTATATTTCACATTTCTGTCCTGAAGAGTCTTCTCTCTCCCCTCACACAATGCCCACTCCCAAACGTTTTCCTTAGGAAGGAGCCGTGCATGCTGTATACATTTACCGATGGCTGTACACTTAGATGAAGTGAACTCAGAAAACCAGAGGTCAGGTGAATCGAGGGTGAGAACCCTCCATCATCCCAGGATCCTCAGCACAGCCTCTCAAAGGTGGTCACACGGCAGATGCCAGGCTTGCCTTGGCACATGGGGCCTCTGAGATGGCTGAGCCTCTTGTGATAAGGTGCAGTGCTTTGGGAAAAGATTGGACTGGAGACAGGGCCTTGACTCCTTTGTAGGGTGGGTGAGAGTCAGAACGTGGGGATACCGCCTGGTTTGTTCTTGCTGTTTCCATCTCCCTGACACCTGGTGAGTTGATGTCTAAGGCCAATGCTTTTCACAGATCAGCTTGGAAAGCTGGGGATCCCATACCCAGTTCTCAGATCTGCTTGTCAGAAGAAAGACAAGAAACTGAAACTCTTTACCTGGTGCTCCAGGGCAGCCGGCTTCTCCCATGTCACCTCTGTGTCCCGGAGGCCCAGGAGGCCCTGGGATGCCATCCTCGCCCCTCCTGCCGTCCAGCCCGGGCTCTCCTTTGCACCCTGAACAAAGTCCACGATGGCAGTGTGAGGCCGTGTGACACCTGCTGGCCGCAGCACTCGCTGTGCGTACACCTGTTCCACCTGAACTGCGCAGCTCATTTCACTCTCCAGTGACTACTGTCTCCACTTGGCACTGGGGTGACTGAGGCTCTGAGAGGCCAATCAACTTGCTAATCAAGGCCAAAGAGCCAATAAGGGGCAGAGGCAGGATCTGAAGCCAGACCAGGGCGTGTTGAGAGGTTTTCACATGTTCTTCATATTCTTATATATCTGACCTTTTATTTTTTTACATTAAACATGTATGGGTTTTCCCATTAAATATTATCCTAATACTGATTTTTTTAAAAGCCAGGATGAAGGAATGAATAAATTTAATAGGATTCAGTTAGAGGTCAAGTTAAATTTGGAGCCAGATAAGAACAGCGATTTTTTTGCATAGGCTTTTTTGAGTGTTTATAAAGTGCTAAGTACCACAACAATCCTGTTAGGTGGATGATCTCATTCAGCCTTGACAGCAGCCATGCGCCCAGGTACTCTCATGTGCCGGACTACCAGTAGGGAGACTGAGGCTCAGACCTGCTGCAGAGCCGGTCACACGTGGACGGGAAAGGGGCCCAGGTTGGCCGAGTCCAGAGGCTGTACCTCAGCCACCTGCTTCATGACAAGGCACAGAGCTCAGGTGCACTCCTTGGCGGGTGTTCGCTGGGGGACCAGGCACAGTCACATTGGTACTCGAAGGGTTCTTTCAGTGTTTGCTTACTTTGGGCCAAGACATCAGTTCATTGCCACAATGCCCTTTGCTCAGAGTAGCAGACATGGTCCCTGCTGTGAAGCAGTGTATTGCCAATAGCCCTAGTTCCCCAATTTACTAGCCCTCTCAAGGCTTCCAGTCTTTAGTTATTATTCTCCCTTCTTCTTTTCCTCTCCCTCTCATTCTCTCTCAACCTCTCTACCTCCCTACCTCTTTCTCCCTCTCTTTTCTTCTCTCTCCCTCTCTCCTTCTCTGTCCTCTCTCTCTGCCACAAATCAGCTATCTTCAAAGAACATATCTGTTATTGTGGGGGGTCGGGGAACACAGGGCCCCAACCCTAACCCTAACCCTATTGAACTCAGAGCATCCTTTCTCTCTCCACCCAACAAGATGACTCCAACAAGTGGCCACCGTGCTCTCTGGAAGGGGCTGCATGTGCTGATAAGACAAGCCAGTGACCAGGCTTCCCATGGAAGAGATCAAGGGCGTCCCCCTGAGATGTCGAGTGGGTGAGATCTCTGTGGATCTGGGAGAAGAGTTCTCTCACCAGACATGATCATGTGGCTTTGCTCCCATTAGGGAAGACGGAGTAATAGTCAGGTGGGTGACATTTCCGAAGACGGGAAGGAAGGCTTTTGCTAGCCCGAGTTGTGTGCCCAGAGCTTCCCACTACCTGGACTTATTCTCTACCTGGAACTTGCTTTAAAAAATAAAATGACATCTGAGAGCCCTCCAGTGTTCGACGGATGACCTCCGCTGAGAGGGTCCCAGGTGACTTGAAGGGAAACACACCTCAACAGGATGTGGGCACGTCCATTAGGCAGTAACAGCTCCAACCACAATGGAAACCGCCTGGCATTTGTCACCGGGAGCCTCAGCCTTTGAAGCCACCGGGAAGGAGAGGCTGTAGATCAGAGACGTGTGAAGAGAAAAGCACTAGACTTTCCGTGGTGGAGGCCCCTTAACAGACCTGAGTGATGCTGAGTGTGGCTGTGACCCATGCTCACTGGGGCAGGAAAGAGCAGGCAGGCTTTTTCCTATGTAGATCTCAGCTGCAACACTTGGTTATGTGCCGGGTTTCATCAGCTCAGCAATGAGAAAGATTTTGAAGGGAAAACGGGAGGAAACTAACAATGTCATCTTAAGCAGAGGTGGGACTTCCTAGTGGCAACTGATCCTTCACAGCCAACCTTGTGTGTGTGTGTGTGGGGGGGGGGTGGTGGTGTTTGCAGCCCCTCCCACCTGCAGATGACCCAGTTCAGTCAGGGCTGGGCCACTTCAGACCCTCAGAATAGACTCCTCACT
Source organism: Myotis lucifugus (assembly GCF_000147115.1). Classification (NCBI taxonomy): domain Eukaryota; kingdom Metazoa; phylum Chordata; class Mammalia; order Chiroptera; family Vespertilionidae; genus Myotis; species Myotis lucifugus. The sequence goes on from NW_005871051.1 coordinate 24,057,314, forward strand.
TTTTAGCAACTGGACAGTATGACCAATGGATCCAGGGTGGTCAGCAGGAAGAAGAGGAAGAGGGGGCCAAGGAAAAGAGGGGTCCTTTATAATAGTGGCCAGGGGCACCCATCAAAGAAGAGGAGCCCAGAAGAAAGCATGGCTTGTAAGAGGGTACACAGGAGGAAGCTGGGCTATGGAGTGGGGCCCTGATTTAACATCATCACATTCTGTGGCACAACTGTGGCCTCAGGGTATTCCCCCGGCCAGCAGGCAGGGTCGGTGGCATCAATAAGGGATGCGCACAGGAAGCCAGAGAAGGACCTCTGTGGCCACCTGCAGCTGGATGAGCCCATCCGACCCTATGTCGGGAGGAATTGGAGATGACAGGTGAGCACACCTGGGCCCAGAGGCTGTCGGCCTCTGTCAGAAGCTCACTATGAAGAGAGAATCTCGTATGTGCCCAAGATCGCTACTAAGTTAAAGTGCACAGAATTTGCCCAGATGATTTTTTTCTTCTCTGTTACTTTCCTTGGTTATTTTCCAAAGCCACCATGAAGAAATGGGTCTCAACCTTGGCTGCCTGCCACGGCCATCTGGGGAGCTTCCTTAAAACCCTGACACTCGGGCTCTGCTTCCCTCTGCATTTTATTGGTCTGGGATGAGGCCCAGACATCAGCCTTTTGCAAGCCCCTGTAGGTGACTTTTACCTACAGCCAGGACTGAGCCACGAGGGAAGGTGTCACTCTTAACTGAATTTTAAGGACAGCATTCATATAATATAGTTAGGGTTTCTCAAACTTGAACATACTTGCAATATTTTGGAGATCTTGTTAAAATTCAGATTCTACCAGTAATTCAGTAGGTCTGGGGCGTGACCATACTTTGAGTGGAAAGGATGGAGCTGGCTCTTTGTTACCAGGTTATTAGGCCAACCTGCCCCCATCTGTGCTCCTGCGTCTCCCTGTTGGACAATTCTGGTTCCTCCAAGCCCAATCTTTTCTCAAAGGCTCCGCTCAAATGCCACCCCTTGCTGGGGTCTTAGCAGTTCTACAATCTCCACCCAGGATTCACCACTCCTGGTCTCACTCTCATAATGCCTTTTCCTTGAAACTCCTGTAAAACACAAATTATTATCTCCCATGGTTGAGCATGACTTATGCTCTGCTGGCCATGTCTGCCCTGAGGCTGTGAGACCCTGGGGCGGGGGCAGGAAAGAACATCATACCCACATCTGTACTGCCCACACCTACTACTTTCTGAAGAGTAGAAAGAGTCTGGAAGCATTTCGTGAACTGAATTTGCAGAACCCCATTACAGGCTATACCTTCTGCTTGGAAGTTATTTTGTAAAGTTTGGGGAGCAGCTCTCATTTCTGCAAATATATATACAACAAGGCAGCTTGGTTTTAAAAGAAGTTTGAGAGATGAGTTACCTTGCCTGACTAAGAGCTTTATCCTTGTGCTGAGAGCCAAAGCAAAGAGGGAAGCGACTGCCAATTCCCAGGGTTTGTGGGCTGTCAGTGAAAGTGGCTCCAGTGGACACCAGTTAACTTGGTGCACAAACACAGATGCAGCACAGCAAGTACAAACAACATCCCCCGCCCCCCCCTGCCAAACCACCACTTCCAGGAAGGGTCCAAAGCTGACACCACCCAAGAATTACTCAGACTCCAGCGGAGGGGACATCCAGGGGCCCTCCACTACCTGGGAGAAAAGCAGTTTGGTGCAAAATTCCTGCTCCCAATTCCTTTGGCCCTAAACCAAAAAGAGCTAAAACCACAGCTGGGCAGTGGGGGAAATGTGATTGTAATGGCCTTGTGTCTCTTAGGATCATTTGCACACAGGTTTCCAGAATCAGGGGCACTGCCTATTGGTCCGAAAAGATCAGTGACCACCAGAGGACCAGCCCAGCAGACTCCTTAACCACTAAGTAAATTGCCCAATGTAGTGGAGAAAATAAATGATTTGGAGGACACTTTTCAAAGGAATGGTTTAGTTTAAATCCTTAAAGAAAGATCCTGCTACCCTGACAAGGACTGAGCAATGCTCAGATCAATTAAATAAACAATGCAGTCATTGCCATAATTAGAGTGACCCTCCCTCATCTCTCCCTCTTGCTCCTCCAAGGACCCACCTCCTTCTCCCTGCTTGTACTTGTTTCTGCTCCAGGGAGCCCAAATTCAGTTGTTCTTCATTGAAAAATCAAATCGACAGCTATTAATGACATTGAACAGAGCATCTGTTGTGCTAAGAAGTTTCAAAACCTCATGTCCACAAGCTGCCCAAATATAGAAGACTTAAGTAGAATTTCAACATAGAAATGGAAGGGGCAAGACGATCCAGTTAGTATATGATTAAACCTTGGGATAAATGTAGAAAAAAATATACAAGGGGAAGGAAATTTTCATTACTTCATCCTCACTTGTTGTTTAGGCTCAAAAACAAACAAACAAACTCTACATGGCAAAACACTGGGTTTTCATATCAGCAATATGAATATACCAATAATGAACAATCAGTGTCAGGCTCCTACCTGCTCCTGGAGGGCCTCTCCTTCCGGGGGGCCCCATGGCTCCTTCTGGTCCTCTTGGGCCTGGTACCCCAGGAAGCCCCGGGATTCGGGGGCAGGCATCCAAATCTGCAGGTGGCCCCTGTTCACCTGAAATTGGAATCGCCACGTGTGTGATGAATTCAAATGCTTATGAACAAGCCCCTTCTGCCATCTCAAGTTAGACAGACGGGCTCCTGACACTACACTTATCGAGAATGTTTGGCAGCCCTTGTAAGCTCCAGAAAGCATTTTGTCTAATGACTGACTGACTGAATAATTAAGCAAGTGAATGAGACCTCCTAGGAAGCAAAAAAAAGAGTATGAAATAATGAAGGTTGGTTGAGTCAGCAATAATTTGGTGAACTTCACAGGATTTCCAATCTTTAGGCCACTTTTTACTGGAGACCCAGCCACAGGTGGTGTTGGGAGAGGTACTGGTGTATTCCTAACGCTCAGCTTAACATCTGTCTAATTCATCACTCTACATTGCAGCCAGGAGGGGTTCCATCGTGTCTGCTACTCAGAGAGAGGAACCTTCAAGATTAATATAGGTGCTAAAGCATGACTTTTAACCCTGAGTTCACAGTGGAATTATCCAGGGCAGTTATAAAATACTGATGCCTGTATCCCACCCCAGAAATTCTGGTTGAAGTGGTACAGGATGTGGCCTGGGCAGTGCCCGCAAGCTGGGTTGTCCGATAAACCCAGCTGGGGAGTTTTTAAAAAGTATTGGTGCCGGGACCCACCTAGAATTATTAAATAGGAATTTCTGGGGGTGGGGCCCAGGCACCAGTAATTTTTCTCCAGATGATTCCAGTGTAGGCCAGGACTGCGAAGCACCAGGGCAAAGCTGCAGTTCTGACTTTAGCACATCTGGATCATCTGGCCAGACTGTTAGAATCCAGAGCATTGAGGCAGCAGGGCCGGGCGGGCCCAACCTCGGCACGTCTAACATGTTCCCGTGAGGCCAGTGGTGCCCACCGGGGCTCTCATTTGGAGAACCACTGCTCTAAAGGTTTGAAATGTCTTTCTTCTTGGTTACATTCACATTTTTAAGGCATTTTTTTTTCTAAAGCTTCATTCAATCTCTCTGCAAACAATCCACAAGGAAGAAGAAATAACCCTAAGCAATAATGGGAATAGCTAACATATACTGAAGGCCCTGTGCTCAGTGCTTTACAATTACATGCTCCCAGCCTGTGTATATGTGCTGCTGTTACTAGGGTGTCACCGGAAAGAAAGCCCAGGCTCAGCTAAATGGGTGACATATCCGAGCTAGCACATGGCAGGGTCTAGATTAGAATCCAGTATGTTTCGGCTCCAAACCTGTGTTCTTCTGGCCACACCATATTGCCTTAAGAGCTCTTAACATCTGTATGGTAAATGCCACGGAATGCAGCATATTTTAAAACCTGCTTACAGGTTTTCTTAAAATTCATACAAATGTGCAAAATAATTTTAAGAACAGCAATGATTGCCGAAACTGGTTTGGCTCAGTGGATAGAGCGTCGGACTGCGGACTGAAAGGTCCCAGGTTCGATTCCGGTCAAGGGCATGTACCTTGGTTGCGGGCATATCCCCAGTGGGAGATGTGCAGGAGGCAGCTGATCGATGTTTCTCTCTCATCGATGTTTCTAACTCTCTATCTCTCTCCCTTCCTCCCTGTAAAAAATCAATAAAATATATTTTTTTAAAAAAAGAACAGCAATGATAAAGCAGCAAGAAAATCAAGAAAATGCCACAATCACATCATTTCAGTCTACACAGTGGTTAATGTGCCTGTGCCGATCGAATTTGAACCCTATAAGGACATTGGAATTTAGCCTCTTTTGTATATTGTATGAAACCACAGCAACACAGAGCTGCATGCATTTTTACTGTACGGAGAACTTAACATAAAACTTGTCTCTTCCATTGGGAGCAACTTGAGAGAAATGCAGGTGACTATGTCCCGTGTTCCCTGCGTCATCCGGTCGCTCACCAGTGGTGAAGGCATGGAGGAAGCAGGGAAGGGGAGTGGGGTGTGGGGATGCATTTGGCTGGGACTTCAGATTTAGGATTTTGATGTTTCTTCAAATGAGTTGATACAGACAGTCATAGAGAGACAGTAAAAGGGTTGGAGTAAAAACTCATTAAATATACAACTGTAATTTTTAAACATCGACATTTAAAAGATCAGGACTTTTTAAAATTATGATTTTGCTTTTCTTTATTTTTTAACAAACCACAAGCTGAAAGACAGAGGCCAAGACATCTCTTTTAAGCACCCTAGAGAAAATATAGGGCACCTGTATCCAGGGCAACTTTCATGGGGGTTAATACCAGGTGCCAGGAAGGAAGAAATGCGAGCGTTCACAGCTTTGCTTTCCTTCTTTTGAGAAACTCCATTCTCTTTGAAAATGCCAGACAGAAAATAACATGTTGCTTTTGCGTTGTGGGGGGTTAAACGAACACTCAGTTTAAAGGAATAATAGCGTTTTCATTTTAACACACTAAGAAATTTGCTCCTTGAAAATGGCCTTCTGGTGCCCCAGGAAAGGCTTGTCGCAGCCCCTTACTGGGTGTTAAGGACCCGTCTTTTCATGCTGCTGATACCGCTGATTTTAGGGGTGTTCTAGGCATTTCCACTGTGGAGTTTATAAAAGAAGCTTCCGTTGGTGGGTACCGTGGTATCTGACAGAGAAAGCCGCATACTCTGTGCCTGAATTGAAACTATGGAAGCTGAGTTTGCACAGTCCCTGACAACCTGCAATGAGGCTCAGCAGAGGACAAGCTAATACGGGGTTACTATATCTAAAACGAGCAAGCAAAGGCATTAAAACCTAATATAATTACAGGACCCCCGCATATAAAAATGTCACAAGTTTGACTCCCAAATGCAGTGAAAAATGGAAGTATAGAGATGGCTGGAAATAAGATTGAGAGGAAATTATTCATTTTATAGCAACGCTTACCTCTGTTACCTGGAGAGATCCAAAGGCAAAAACCGAGGCCACACAATGGTTTTCATATGGTAGAAAGAGATTTTAAATCATGAATTAGGACAAACATGAAATAGATTGTTTGAGAACATAAACAATAAGTTGAAGACAGCATTGAAGGCAAGCAGCATGACATTAAAAAGTCCATATAGTGTCCTGGTCAAGTGTCTCAGTTGGTTGGAGCATCGTCCCATACACCAAAAGGTTGCAGGTTCGATTCCCAGTCAGGGCACATACCTAGGTTGCGGGTTCGACCTCTGGTTAGGGCATGTATGGGAGGCAACCAATCGATGTTTCCCTCTCTCCCTCTCCTTTCTTCTCTCTCTAAAATCAATAAACATAAAAAAATAGCCCATAGTGTTACTGACCAGAACAGCTATGATTTAGTAATGGAGTTTTCATATCTAGAAAAACCTGAAATGAAACTCTTTTGCGCAACATAAAATTTGAGTTGATTTTTTATGGAAAATATGCCCCAATTTAATGTATATAGAAATTCTGCCTATTTTGAAGGCTTCTGAAAATTCCATATTTATTTGCCAAGTTTTATAGGTTATGTAAAGAAAGGAAATATGAGATGAATCAGAGTATAAGCTCTCTGTCATGCTGAACTATGATCCACTATAGAGCAGTGCAGTTTATTTATTCTTTGGACTAAAGTGCTAATTTAGGAGATTGCCAAATATTCTGAACTGACACCACATTACCATAATATTGATTTAAGATCTTGAGAGATATTACTTCTGCCCATCTCAGATACACACGTCTGTTTGCCCTTTCAACAATCCCTTGGCTTATTTTGACACTGTGATGAAAACGTGTTGTCTATGGGGTTTAAATTAAATAGCCTTTCAACTTCATAGGCATTAATGCACTTTACAGAAAACATTAAATAAAACATCTAGCAAAACCAATGGGAAGTCAGGGATAGGAACTGATTATGCAATCCTCACAGAACAATAACCAACTCAGTCTTTGCCTCTTGGGTGAGGGAACACAGATTGATTCGTGGTTGAAATAGTATGTGTAAAATCCACCCCTAATGTTCCAACTTACCCGTTTTAATAATAAATATTAGTTTACCCAACAGGAGACTTTGTAGTGCAGCCTGAAGTAATCACAACCTTTATTTCAAAAGGACTGAACTCAGAAGAATTTGCTGCCTTCAGAAGAATTGCTTCTGAAAGATGACTGTCAGAGGTTTCAGGCGAAGCGCCCTGGTGGGCTGCTGGGTGGAGAGGAGGAGGCATCAGAAGCTCACCTGCAGGCCCACGCGGCCCTTGTCTGCCTGGAGGGCCAGGGACACCCTTCTCTCCAGGTGACCCTGGAAGTCCATGTGGCCCCTGTGGCCCCGGGAGCCCCACTGGTCCTAAAAGGAACATATAAAAACAAGGGCAGTGGAATGGAGCAATACCAGGCGATGACAGTTTGATGGACTGGATTCAGAGGCTCACGCCAACACAATGCTGGGCAAAGTTCGCTCAGGGTGGAGAGCAGTCTCTCACTTTCTCCTGTGAAGCTGAGAACTGCCTATGTGTGAGGGAAACCCCAGAATCCATCAAAGGGACTCAGGAAAATGGTCCCACGATCAAGACAAAACTAAATGAGAGCGAGAGGCCCTGCAATCCTGAACTTCCTCTGGAGATAGTCAAAGGACTGCAAGTGAAGGAAAATTAGGGAAGACGCTGCGCTACCTGGGGAACAGACTCCCAGACCTGAGTCCCCACCGCTCTCCTTCTCACTCTCAGTTTTCCCCACCAGCATTCGGTGCCGGGCACGTGCTGCCTCAGCTCCTCCTCCTGCCCACGAAGTCCTGCTCATCCTGCACGGTGCAAATCAAGCTCACCTCCCCCTATGTCTTTAATTACATGTAACTGGCATTATATTTCTGTTGTTCAGTTCTGGTCTAACAGATTACTAAGTATGTTTTTAGGGTCTAAAGATGAACTTGTATTTCTCATCTTACTTGTCCAACAATTACCTGAACTTTAGGACTCTTTGGAAAGGAAGGACAATTGGGCAATATAGCCACTGATTCAACAGCAAGTAAGAATTAGGTCATGGTGGTCCAGTACTCCAGACCCTCAATGGCAAGATAGCAGAAGCCTTCACGAACTACTTAAGAAACAACTCGTGTTCATACCTTTCTGGCCATCGTTTCCATCACATCCTGGGAGGCCTTTGGGTCCCGGAGGGCCTGGCGGGCCCCGGGGACCTGGAGGCCCCGGCAGACCACAGTCTCCTGGATCCCCTTGCGGAAGGTCAATGCTCCCAGGGGGCCCTGGAGGCCCGGGGGGTCCTGGCCACAGGGAGGAGGCAAGAGATTCTTTTAGTCAAAGACAAGCCTGTGTGCTGGCTGCCTGAGAGCTTCTGAAGGGAAGTAATTTAATAGTTTGCAAGCAAGGGATGGAAGGAATTAGAAAAATAAGAAAATCAATAGCGTCAGAAGTGAAACAGAGAGTAGGTCTCGTGGAGCCTGAGAAATGGTGTAAGTAGTCTGTTAGTGGCTGTTGGACAAAATGAACCCAAGCAAAGCCTTCCTTTCCTTCAGAGCCATTCCTTTTGTTTGCATTGCTATCCCATTGCTTTAATATGGTAGAGGATAGGTGGGTGGGTGAATAGATAGATAGATAGATAGATAGATAGATAGATAGATAGATAGATAGATGTAGATGATGGGTACGTGGGTGGGCAGGTAGGTGGGTAAGTATGTAGATTACATAGAGAGATGGATGGATGGATAGATAGATAGATAGATAGATAGATAGATAGATAGATACACAGATGAATAGATGATATACTTATGAGAAAATTTGGCTGATGTGAAAGAAATGTTCACTCAGTTATAATCATATTTGAAAACAAGTGTCTACACATAAGAATTGAGCCCAAATTTTATTCTACTAAAACTATGCTGTTTTAAGCAGTTTTATTTTGTAGTAAAATAGAATTATATAATACTGTAACCCCACCTTTACTAAAATGTTTAGCACTTAAAGATGGTGGTTTGTGTCTCTCTTTGATTAGGAGGAATGTGATGATCTGCATTTAGCAAAACACTGCACTGAGTCACTATTTTCCCCCATTCCCTGCCCAGCTCTGGTCCACCCATTGGTTAAATATTGCCTTGCTGGAGTTTGTCCCTGGGAAGTGATGAGAGGAGCGAAATGGACTGTGGGCAACACAGGGAGAGCTCTGTCTCTGTGTGTACGCCAGGCCTGGGCCCTGTCACTCTGGGCCAGTGGCAGAGGTTTAGGGGGCAGGTGCAGACACCCACAGGCAGGATGAGATCCCTGCCCCTGCTACAGCCTTGCACACAACGTCGGGCTGGTGATGGGAAGGGCTTGCTCTGACTCAGAGTTTGTACTCACAGAGAGGTGGTCTGATGGGGTGTCATAGAAGAGTAAGGGGCCTGGGCTCTCCTGGGTATAGTCCTGCCAGCCCACCACTGCCCACACCTCCCCACCTTTCCATCTGCCCAAATAATGGGGCTGCTAAGGGGCTTCTCCTCTGCCATTCTCTGGTCCTCCCTCCCTACAGAGCTGGCAGCATCTCAGGAAAGGGGCATCACCAACCTTTGCCAGGATTTTCCCGTACCTCTTGGACCATCGGGGCCAGGAGGTCCTTGATCTCCAGGCGGACCAGGGTCAGGAAAATCACACTTAGGAGGTCCTCCTGTGGCACCTGCAGGACCAGGAGGTCCAGGTCTCCCTGAGGATGGACATGTCCAGATGTGAGCCTCATCACATTTGGAGATTTTTATTTCAGTATGGAGGGGGGCGGGGGTCAAAGCATTCTGCTTCTTACCTGGAGGGCCTGGTGGACCTTTTTCTCCAAAAAGGCCTGGAGGAGAAATTCCTGGGTTCCCGTGGTCACCTGTCTCCCCTTTCAGCCCAGGCATTCCCATTGGGCCGGGTGGGCCCATTTCATTCAAACCTTAATGTAGAAGACAGCATTAGCACTGTGTCTTCTCCCTGTTTGTCCCAGTGGTCGGGGTATGACCTGGAAGCAGCTGGTTCTGCTGAGACCAACCTCAGCTTCAATGGTGACCCAAATGACTGCATACATTTCCAGGTGACCATTTACTCTCTTAAAGCCCATCACACTGGTCAACCATAGGCTTGATCTACTTTTAATTATTTTCCATATTTAAAAAAACAACCCAGTGACAATACCAATTGTCTAACCTCTACAATGGAAAGAGTGAAAACAGAGGAGATCCAACAATGAGCAATTATGAATAAACTGGTTTGAAATTGAAGGTGGAAACTGACATGTAAATAGAATTATTGTAAACTTTCACATTGAAAAGACGGAGCATCATTGGTTGGTTGGAGGGGACACATATTTTATCAGACTATTTAGAACAGTCACTAAATGAATCCAACATGGCCCAACAATTTTACTTCTTGGCCTTCTAAACTGTATAAAGATTCAACAGACTCAAATCTAGCAGCACAGCAATTCAACCCTTTTCCCACAGTCCCTCAAATCTGTGTGTCTGACTCCAGCTACCTTGTCTGATGGTGAGCTATTTTTCTGAGAAAGTCATGCAACAAATGTGCATTATATTAAAATACCGGAACAAACTAAAATGCAGTTGTCGATAATTATCTATTTGCTATGTCAAAAGTAACAGTAATTTGTGCAGGTAATTTGTTTTAACAGCAGGCTGTTTGAGAGATGCTAAAAGTGCTAATTAGACCCACATGGTTGTACTTGGCAATACTACACCTAAAACAAAATAAGACAAAAAGAAATCTGGACTATTTATTTGTTCTTCATAACATTGTGAAATCTTGCCCCACCTAAGCAATTACCCAGTGTATTTTAGTAGAGAGATCATCCTAAGCAACATCAACAAAAGGCACTGTTACCAACCATCCCCTCTTACTTTGGGTTTTCTCAAGTGTCCTTTTTATATAAGTCATCTTCAGCACTAAAAGGAGTCCCATATTGTGTCTGTGTGCTAAGCCAGTTTCCTTGTGTCACAACCCACATTGTGAGAAGTGAGGAAATACCTACCAGAGGTCCACTGATTGCAGGTAAGTCTCTCACGGAGGGTTTCCTCTTACCTGAAGCTCCTTTGGTTCCTTTCTGACCCTTTAAACCATGCAAGCCATTCAGGCCGGGTAACCCGGGGGGACCTGCAACACATCACAGGCCTGTGACCCCCGGGAGGAGACCAGCCCTTGAACTTCACTGGCCATGGTTCCCAGGCACCTCTCAGAAGGGGGCCTGCTGATGGAGATGGACAGATTCTCTAGGTGGGAACCACGAGATCTCACAGTCTACACACCATTATCAGGGATGAATCCATGCCAGTAGTTATTATTTAACATTCATTTGATGAACATTTTCTGCCAAGACTGCTTAACACACCCATTTCTTTGGTTTTAAAGTACTGCTGTGAGTTGATGACCATTTCAGGACCATCTTCTTCTCTGACCAAAAACAGTCTACAATTACTAGATCATAGTGTAGGCAGTGACCTTCAATTTTATGACAATAAAATCATCCTAGATGACTAAAGAGATTGGATGGGAGCAAACCCAGCCCTCCCTCCTCCCAGGATCTTTCCACTCCACCAGACTTTTTTAAAAAATATTTTTATTTATTTCAGAGAGGAAGGGAGAGGGAGAGAGAGCTAGAAACATCAATGATGAGAGAGAATCATTGATCGGCTGCCTTCTGCACTGGGAATCGAACTCGCAACCCAGGCATGCGCCCTTAACCAGAATGGAACTTGGAACCCTTCAGTCTGCAGGCCAACGCTCTGTCCACTGAGCCAAATCAGCTAGGTCAGCCAGGGTCTTTAAATTCTCATTTCTGCAGGATCTAGTTAGGTAGATGAAGTAAGACAATAAGGACAGGTGGGGCCTGGGGCATACTGGGGAGTATATACCCTCTCTAATTTTTTTTAAATAACTGTGCTGCTCAGAAAGATCAGGCCTGAAGGTCAAGTTTGGCTGCAGCTCTTTCTTTGCAACCACTTGTTTCAAAGAGAATCATTCTGATGCCTCTTTTCAGAAACAAAATGTATTTCATGATGACCACTGAAACTTCATTCTCTGCATTTAGATGGGATCTCATTCACACCTTCATCTTCTTGCAGAATCTTCTATCAGACATCTATTCTCTAAGGAGACATCTGCTGACCTGGCTTTACTTAAGTTGTCACTATATATTTATCAATATATAGATATATAAACTACATATTTAAAATATGTTTATATTATATAGTACATTATATTACAGTATGCAAATATATAGATTTATAGGAAGGGAGTAGAGGGAAGAAAAGGAGGGAGAGAAGAAGGAAAGAAGGTAACCAATATGTACAGAACATTCCAGGTACTGAGCCCTCTGCCATGTGCTTCACACACATCTTGCTCCACTGATTAATTTGGGGAAAGAATCTTCTCCTCAGCCCCTGGCCATGCCTGGTAACCTTCCTCTTTCATTAATGGTTCTTCCAGCCAGTAGCTGCTCATTTTCATCTAAGGCTGTAAGCCCCTCAGTGCACAGCCAGCCATTCACTCAGCTTATGGTCACATCCCTTGGATTTGTGATACTGACAGCCTCAGCTTATAGGACTAACACACAGAAAGTGCCCGTCCCTATGCCATGACACCCACAGAGAACCCCACGATGCCCCATGGTAGGCTCACGCTGTACAACAATCATGTCTGGATAACTGGTTTATTTGGTGTAAATTAATTGAATGTAAGATCAGATCTTATTAATATTTCTATGTACATAGTTGGCATATCTCCTGACACACAGTAAATATTCAATGAATGTTCATTGAATGAGTGAGTAAACCAATGAGTGAGTGAGAAAATGTGGAACATGGAGGGGGAAGGATTGAACAGGTGGAAAAAAAGCTTTAAAAAGAAGTGGACTACCATTTCTATTTCATGCCTCATCTTTTTGTGATAGATTTGTATAAGATTTGGGGAAGTTAGAGGTATTCATTTGTATATAAATAATTCAAGTGCTAATTGTTATATGTTCATAAAACCAAGTCCTCTGTGGACTTAATAGAAGATAGAAGTTAGTTGGTTCTATTTTATTTATTGTCAGTACTTGAAACAGACAGTCATTCTATTTTTTAAATCTAAACTTTAGGGTCGGGGAAGGTAAATGAAGGGTAAATGGTGATGGAAGGAAACTTGACTTGAGGTGGTAAACACATTATACAATATACAGATGATCTATTGTAGAATTGTATACATGAAACCAATATAAATTTTATTAACCAATGTCACCCCCAATAAATACAATAAAAAATAAAATAAACTTTAGATTGGTACAAATAAGCCATATTCTCTTGCACCCCCCCAAAAATTTGGGAATACACTCTTACTTTCCTTAAAGATCTTATTTCCTTACACTTTTAACAGTTCTGGTTTAGTTTATTTTCCAATCATCTTTCCTATTTATGAGCCAATGTTCCAAGTTTGCACCAAAAGAACACACAGACCTTCCTCATCTGCCAAATCTAGATATTTACTGCAATCTATCTGAAATGATAATAAATTTCAAGATTACTTTGTTATTTCCATGTGTTTTGATCTCTGGGGTAAGCCACCAAGATTGATGTCTTGGGGGAGCTGGCTGGGGTGGAATGCCCCAGTGTCTGCCAACTCTCCATTGTCACATCAACACGTCCAGATCCTGGCCTGTCACAATCCCAGGCCCTCGCCATTGTTGAACTGCCCGACCCTTATCTGACCCAATGTTATCTTTCTAAATTGAATGCAGCTACATCTGGGTAGGGTTTTAAGGGCAATTTTTCCTTTTTACTGAAAGCTTTTTATCAATCTCATCTCTAAATCAGAAAGTTGTTCATGCATAAAATATATACAGTACAGATGAGAGGCAATTAGGCTAACAAAGCACATTCCTTGGTAATGAGGACTTTTATTCACCTCTGTGGACGGCTTCGGCTAACAACCACCACTTAAGGCTGCATCTCCCTGCACTTGCAGGCTGGGCTCTCCCTCCAGTCAGAGGGTCTACCCTCCACTCCAGCCTCCAGCCATAATTGTCACCCTAGCCTCCAAGTCAAACAGCTTTGTCACTGAATCTCCACTGGTAGGTTTTCTTCTGTCCTAGAGCCGAAAACACTGTTCTATCTCCAAGAGCCTTTACACAGGTTTATACTTTTAATAGGGGACCTATTTGTTGGGGACTTTCCTAGTTCTAATACAGGAAGTTCCACAGCCTGACACACACACACCCCTCGATTCCAGGCAAAGCGGGACAGCTGGTCACCCTAATGTTAAAGCTGATGGGAAAGAGAGACCTTCATGGCTATAAATAACAGTTGAGCAGAGTTGAAAACTTAACAAAACAGGTTCTGAAATACAATTTAATTTTTTTCCAAAATTCAGAAATAGATTAGTCTCTACTAAAGGAATGCACAAGGGCATAAGACATGGTCTCCTAACCCATGAAGCGTCAGTCCCCAAATGTACTTAGTGACAAGTGCTGGATGAGACAATGAGGAACCTAGAGAAACAGCCCCAACTTGACAGAACAGGCATCCCTGGAATGGTAAGTGCTGTGTGGGGGGGGGTGGGGGGTGGGGGGGGGGAGTAGGGGTGGGCAGGAGGAGAACACTGTAGTTGTAAAAAGGGAGAGAAAATATTACTTGGCTGATAAAAGATACTCCAAGGTATTTTATTTCTTATGAAATATTTTACTTGCCACCAACCAAAATAACCCAACCAAATGAGTCCTTGTCATGCTACGAAGTTGTCTTTCAGTCCCCATTATGCCAATCCTCTATGAACGCCCAACTAGGAACAGAGTGTCTTCCTTGTAGAGGGCATGTGTACTTGGAAATTTAAGTCTAGGAACCAAGCCATTTTCAGCATATGTTTAAGTTAAAGTTTAAATCTGACTGAACACAAGCAGGACTCAGAATCCATATGGCCCGTTCTAGCAGAGCAAACAACTTTGAGTTCAGCAGCTGGTTTGTTCAAACAAGAAAATCGGGCCCCTTGACTTATTTAGCACATACTTCAAATATTTAATTTCGCAGTTCAAAGTGTTTCTGCTGGAGTGTGGTTCAATTTTATACCAGCATGATAAAAAGCAACAATGGATTTAGATGGTCGGAGTTCCTAATTTTTAGGAATCTGTTTCACTGTTTTGTTTCTTTTTAAGACTGGCTGTGCAATAGGCGGTTCACAGTGAAACAGTGCCACCACGTGGTCGGGAGGCGCACTGCAGCATCCTTCTGCACACTGAATACTTGAGTGGATATATTTATTTCCTCACCTTCTCTTCTTAACAAACTTGTTTTTTCAAAGCACAGAATTATGATGTAATTAGAGATTACCTTCAAGTAATATTTATTCGATCAAATTCGTTAGCTGTTAGGTTTTAATATAACATATACTGAACTTATGTAATAAATGTAAACTAATTCAAGGGAAGGAAGAATCAACAATAGTAGATTGAGCCTTGTCATTTTAGTCAGACTGGGTGGATATTATTATGGCACCAAGACATGAAAATGATTACTATTTTACTGAACTGGGAGGATAGAAAGAAGTGGAAATACAGTAGAAGTGGTTAATCATGGAAAAAGTGGGAGGGAAAAGAAGTAGGAGGAGGTAGAGAAAGATTGGTTACTGAAATCTATCAAGTAAGGCTTGAACCTTCAACTGTTGATTGGGGTGAAAACCCTCATCTTCATAACTACTAGCTCAGATGTTCCTTCTTCTATTGTCCATTCCTTCATTTATTAATTTATTCATAAATTTAAAAATACAATAACCAACCAATAGGCTTATTGGGTATCTACTGAGTGCCAAGCATATAAACATAGTCCTTGCTTTTTAAAAAATCACGTGGTGAGAAAAACTTCTAAACAAACAAATGTTATACAATGTAAGTACTATTAGGCTAGAGGTACACACAAAGTACCAGTGGAAAAATATTTTATCTAAAATGAAAGCAATGAATTGAAGAGAAATAAGTACCATAGATGAATGGGAGAAGGTATGGACATTTGTTAAAAATCAATTGTATAATTCTATGGCATTATGTTATATTAACCAGACCTATATTATAATCCATCTTTAAAGACCAAAAAATTCAACCAGGAAAAAATGTTTCTTCATCAACAAAGGTAATGAATTCTAGTTTCGCCATAGCATCTTATTTTTCCCCCCTCTCCCTTCCACTTATCACAACTGGTAAATACATATTTATTTACACATAGATATTTAATACATGTCTCTCCTACTCAACTGTGAGCTCCATACAGGAGGAACCATGTCTATTTTCTTCAAAACTGGGTACTGAGTATCTGGAATCTAGGACATAGTAGGAGCTTAACTATCTGAGGAGAGAATAAATGAATAGGCCTGAACATTATGGAAAACACTGGGGGAAATGCCTTGGAAAATGAGATGGTATCACCATCACTTTGATAGGAGGCAGGTCAGGAGGCTAGATGGGCACTGCCTGGAGCCCTGAGTGAGAAAGTACAGGCAGGGGCTGATGACATTGGTGGGGAAGGGCCATGACCAGGAGCAATGTCACTCAATGCTGGAGAGCCACTATGCATTTGCCCTCATTGGCCTGGATTTTTCTGATGGGCCAGGATTCCTCTTTGACTTACCTTTTATTCCCGGAAGACCTGGTGTCCCTGGATACCCCATGAGGCCTCTTGGTCCAGGGTCCCCCATTTCTCCTGGATGTCCCTTTGGCCCAGGCATCCCTTGATCACCTGAGGATGACAGGGAGGTTTTGCAGACACCCAGATGGCACATGAGCTACATTAACTGGGAGGGTCATCTATGTTCTTATTATATGAGGTACTTGAACCAAGAACACTGTTTTATTACTTTTTCTTCCTAGGCCTCCTGACTCTAGGGAGAAAAAATACATTTAAGCTCAGAAGGAAAAAATACACTTTTGAGCAATTAAAGTTGCCAATTATGATTTCTACTCTCACTTTATTCTGAATCGGCAGGAAGAGGAGCCTTTACAATGCTGTCCTGTACGTGTGATATTTACCTTAAGTCTAAAGGAGAGAAAAGAAGCCAGCATCCTGAACGGCAGGTAAATTAGGAAGGGCGAGAAAGGAGCACCATCCCTTCGTGCCTGACACCCTGTTAGGCCCTTTATAGGTGTTGACCTAGTTTTACTCCCAGACCACCCAGGGAGTGAGGACTAGCTCCAATGGACAGGTAAGGAAGGAATAGGGAAGTTTGGGTGACTAGTTCAAAGTTACAGGTCTGGGAAATGGCAGAACCAGAGCGGAACCCAGGTCTGAGTGAAGTCTGGTCCTTTCTGATGCACCACGAGATAGATAGGTGTCTGGGAAGGTTCCAGGCTTCTTCCCAAGGTACCTGGACACCCTGGTGGTCCGGAGGAGCCGGGCAGTCCTGGCCTCCCTGGTGGTCCCCTGGGCCCTTGAACACCGGCCAAGCCTTTTTCTCCAGGAGCTCCCAAATGCCCTAAACAAAGAAAGATAAAAAATCTGAGTGATTGTAGATGCTCTTCAAGACGATGAATCTATAAAACCTCCAACTCAGCCCTTGTTATTCTTTTCTAGTCTTACTTTTTTATATTAACAATTTTTCTATTGAGAAGATAACATTAAGGAAAAATTAAAAACAAACAAAACACCTATAATCCCACCACCTTAAACAATTTTTATATGTATACAAAGTGCAAATAATACCCACAATTTTATGTTCTGATTTTTTAAGTTGGCATTGAATCAGAAGTAATTTTCCAAGTTTGTCATCATTTTCCTAATTCTTGTTTTTAAGTGACTGGCTCATAGCTTACTGAGTTCACCTAAATTTAATTAATTAATGCAAATGTTTCCTACTTTTGGCCACTCAAGTGTTTTCTCTTTGCTATTATGCATAATGATTTTTATACATCTTTAATACATTTTTCTACTATTACATTATTTCCTTAGAAAAGTTCCTAGGAGTAGAATTTCTAACATTTTGGGTCTTTTTCTTCATTTTAAAATGCTGAGATATTTTAAAGTAAATCACAGACATCATAGAATTCCATCCCTAAATATTTCAGGAGGTATGTCTGAAAAATAAGATTTCCTTACATGGGCAAAATAACATTATCACAGCCAAGGAAATTAATAGCAATCCTTAATATAATCTAATACTCATTCCATTCTTGAATTCCCCCAACTATCCCCTTAATGTCCTTCACAGCTGGCTTGTCCACACCGGGTTCCATTCCAGAAGCACACATGGCATCTGGTGGATATATCTCTTACATTAAAAAAAATCTACTACAGTCCCTTTCTCAGGACAGTGACTTGCTGAAAAGAACAGTTCAGTTGTTCTTTAGGCTTCTAGCACAGACCATTCAGCATTTGGTTCTTGATAGAGGTTGCCAACTGGTTCGGACATGTGCTGTACCAACTCACTCCACCCCACAGACCCACCCACACTCGTCCTCGTACGTCCAAGAGCAGGGCAGGCACTCACCGAGACCTTTTTGGGCTGTTGGTTTATTTTCTTGCTAATTTAGTAAGGATGAAATAATATTCCAGACTTACATTAAGTTACACTTCTTTGATTACTAGAGAAGATAACCATTTCCCCATATGTTTATTTCCAATGTGTGATTTTAATACAATTCATATTCATAGGATAAACTAACAGTCTGTGCTAAAAAAATAACCTGTTGTAGCCACAAATAAAATATAGGGCTCTGTACTGACAAACCCATGGTGAGGGCATAGTCATTATTTATTATAACACACATGAAACAAGACTATGTTAGTTGATACCTGTTCCCAGACCAATTTAAGACCTTGAGCCTCTCTCTGTTATTTTATTTACCCTGAAAACATTCCTGGCGTGAAGATAAGGCAGCATTATTCTCATCTACACATGAAAAAACTGAAGTAGTGAAAGGCTTGCCTCCCCATCACAGCTAGTATGAATAGAACGTTTGAGTTCATCGCTACTGTGTTTTCTCTCTGAATTGAAGGGGCGATGGAACTGGACCCAGTAAAATCCTACATAACCCCCGAGACAGCAGCAGCCCTATGGCGTCTCGTTAGGTTCATTCAAAATCAATGCAGCTCTTTCCAGTCCATGGAAATCACATATGTAGGTAAACTCTGAGCTGGTAAATAACATAAGATGTCATTTAAAAATTTTTAACCTAAAGCTATGGCATACAGGATAGGGAACAATTTAAGTGGTGCTAACCACAGGAGACCAGGGACGTTATACCAAGGCAAATTTTCTTGAAAAAGTTAGCCTAAGTGTAAAAGAACTCAGATTTATGATTTTTAAATTAGAATATTAGGTAATATCAAAAGGCTCCATATTTTACTACTTTCAGTTTATAAAATTTTATTATCTTCAGGGTTCACATAAAGATACCAGTAACTATAGAAAAATCTCTCAATGCTTTGCTGACTGGTGATGATGGTGACAATGACATTTTATATTTGTGTAGCAATTTTCAGTTTACAAATTGCCCTCCAAAAATCTTATTTGATCCTCTGAATGATCCTACAATGAGCATTGGGCCAATTTACAGGTGAGGACACTGAGCTCAGAGATGATAAGCGACTTGCCAAGACCCCATGCACTGTAATAATAAGGGGGACTTTGAACCACTAATTTTCCTTTCTGAGACCTTTCACTCTGGCACTTAAGAACCCTCAGAGCGCTAACCTCAAAACTATTTTCTCCTCCAAATGTACACTTAGGCTATACCTTTCTGTTAAAATATGAACTATATTTGATCACGTCGGAGGTGAAAGACCCATATGAAAGAGAGTACGAGATGAAAACATTGTAATCGCTAGTTTTTCTGTTAGACTTCCATTTGAGCAATCATGTGGTATAACAACCAAGAAATAAAATGTCCCATAAACTTCTGTTCAGATGTTCTTTCTGTTCTATGGAAAAAAATATGCCTATTGCCAGAGAGAATTTCAAGATAGTGCGCAAAAATATTAATATGAGAGGCTTTAATTTACAAGGGACCCATCGAAATACGAACCTGGCTTCCAACCTGGCCACTGTCAGCAGAATGACAGCGGACAGGTTATGTAACCAACCATCTATGATGGACCTGTTCTTTCCATGCAGTGGATATCCTTGTGGGCGCATCTCTGTACACTTGTCTGATTGATGACTTAAGATTAATGCCTGTGGTGGAATGACTAAGGAAGAGCATGCATCTTTTGTCAGCTGCAGGTCATCTATTGTAGTCAACCACAGCCTCCTGGACTGGAGGGCAAGAACTCACTGATCTGTCTGTTCAGAGGGATTATACATCCGTTGTTACTGACAAAGAAGGTACTATTTTGAAGAACTTAGATTTGTCACTGGTGATGAGGTTTTACATTTGTTTGGTTTGGTTTTTGGTAAATTTGGTATTTCCTAAATGAGCAATTTAGTGATATCGTAGCAATTCAGTGATATCTTAGCAATATCTTAGCAGTGATAGCTCACTGGCATTCACATACGCCTTTCTGAGTAGGGAAGAAAGGGCTGAATGAGAACCTGCAGCTGTACTCAGTGTGAGTGGTTATTGCTGATGTATCATTTTAATTAGAGAGACTGCAAACTAGTCCAAGTTTCAGTTGCTTCAATAATCATTGTCAAAATCTGGGCACACCTGATTGTATTGTCATGTCAACATCATCGGTCCTGGGAGCCATGGTTAGAAAAGATTGTGAGTCCCTGGGGTACAATCCTAGTGTCCTTCTCAGCCAGGGATGCGATGCTGTGTTTGTACATAATCCTTCTGACATGTGTCTTAGTGGCAAAGGAGGAAGAAAATACTAACATAATCATTGCTGACTCAGAGGATAAAGTAATCATTCTAGTTTTCAAACCAAATGTATTCTTTTTGGATTAATAAGAAAAATATGTAGCAATACCTGGACATCCGGGGCTGCCTGGCTCACCCTTTGGACCGGGTGGACCAAACTGACTTGCAGGATCCCCTTTGTTTCCTGTAATAAAATGCACATAACATTATGTAAGAGAATTTAATTTTGCCTCATACAAGTAACTTAATAACTTCTCTGATGTTTGTCTTTATAGTCTATCTTCAAATATTCCAGGAAAGGATTTTTGAAAAAAAATTTTCTTTTTCTACATAAGAATAAATGGAAACTTAGATGCAAGATGTAGTATTTAAATACACACACAATTTTATAATTGATAACAATCATGGGAAACTATAAATCTTAATAAGTTTAAATTTTTAAATTGCCTAAAATAGTTTCAAATATAGGCATCTATTTAAGAAATTCCTTGGCATGGTGTGACTATATCCTGATATTGTGTTTTTGAAACAAAAAGAAATTGTCAGTTCCAGCTGCTGTTGTCACATTTCAAGCTCTCTGCAAGGAAGCTCAAGTTAGTGTTCTTGTAAAAACAAAATCACAAAGTCACACTTGATTGATGATTTCACAAGAGGTGGCACAGTCAAAGGCCATTGTGAGCAGTGACTCCCACAGTCCCACAGAGCTATTCCACACTGCTGCCGAAAGCTTCCAGACACAGGACACCAACACCTTGTAGAAGGTGCTCTCCCAGCTGACACTACTCATAATTGTGGCTAATTATTTGAACAGTAGGAATCTGGCCCACCTGGTCAGCCAATCTTTCCTTGAGAAGTTGTATTAAAAAGTGAGGATTTGAGGTAGTTGCTATTGAGGCAGAAAGCAAAAAGATTATTGTGATGTAGATTATCATAATACCCTGATATAGAGCATGTTGGAAGGCAACCAAACATTTCCAGAAAGATCCGGAAAAGATATCAAATAGAGAGCGATGAAAACCAGCTGGTAGGCAGGTAAGTGAAAAACTGACCATGGAGAATGGCAGAAAAGTCTCAAGAGAGAACCATGACTTGCTAAGGGCCAGGTTCTGTCAGCTTCTGGTCTCCTCTCTGGGCTCCATGAGACACCTTTCGCTCCAGGTACCCGATCACATTTCAGTTCCTAGCAAATGTGGCCTAATACAGTCATGAAGGAAATAAGAAGCAGGCTTGTACTTTGAGAGAGGCAAAGGGACTATAATAAATTTACAGGGAAGTAGAAGAGGAGTGAGCTCTGAATCCTGAAGCTATAAAATGTCAAAAGTTAAATATGAAAACTTCCCTTTTTGTAACCATTTCAGAAGAAGAAGAGAGCTATATAATTCTTTCTGAATAAATGTGTGCACGGTCTGTTTTTACAGCATATTCTTTATGTAGTATCTGTCAAAGGGTAAAGCATGTATCATTGGAATAGGGGAAGATATTTTTAGGTGGTTTATTAATTAGTATTTTACATTTTTAAAGGTGTGTCTTTTAACTGTATTAAAATATAATCTAACTTCATATCAAACCTCTGAATTCACAGAGAGTGGAATTAAAAAGGTGAATCATTTTAAAGTAGATTTTAAAATACATTAACACAATGGTTTAGAAGAAATACTAACCCAGTAGTATAGAAAAACAGTAAAAAATATTAAAGGTTTTATACAAACATTGTAAGATAGCCTGATTTCTGTTTATTTGCTTGTTTCTATGGAGAAAGGGTTAATGAATTCTCTCTCTAAGGGCATTTTTGACATTGGGTCAACTTTCTATTTCTGTTTCCTGGAAACATGATAAAAGTAGAATGTAGATTGTGTTACAAGGCACACGGTGAACTAAGGCCTGTAGCTTCTATTGTAAATAAAGTTTTATTGGCACTTAGCCACGACCCAGTGTATTGTCTATGGCTGCTTTTATTCACAGTCAAGCAGTTGTGACAGAGACCACAAACTGAAAATAGTTATCACCTGGCCCTTTGAAAAATATGTATTTGCTGACCCTTGGCTTATGGTAAAACATAACCCAATTGTACATTACATGTGGCCCAGGAATTCTTAAGTGAACTATTAACACCTGATGGGAAGTCATGGCTTTGGCCTTTGTGAACTGTGGCTCTTGTAGCTGAGACTCTAAAAGCTGTACCTGTGGAGGCCTTAGCGGGGCACTGGGCTTCTCAGCCAAGGGTACAGTGTGCACCGTGTGGATCCGGTCTCCTTGCACTTGAGCTGTCACTCATAAAGCTACGGTCACTGCAAGGACAGCTGCAAGGACTCCCTGAGGGGGAAGCCTGGTGTGCCCTGCAGGCTTGCTGCTTTCTATCTGATGCTCTCAGGTCCGGATGACAAATGTGGACGGCTTGGGTTTTGAGTGTTTGACTTCCTAGAAGAGTCTAAAAAGAACCCGTGGGTGTTGCAGTTTGTTTGACTGTGTGTTGCTTTTCATGCAAAAGGTACTTGCTCCCAATGTTACAAACACCCAGGACTATGAGATTAATGGCTGGCTGCTGTATTTCCAAACCATACCTTTAGGTCCTCTCATTCCATCAATTCCTGAAAGTCCCGGGGGCCCTGGAAAACCCGGCTCACCCTGATAGATTGATGAAACAGAAGTAAAACCTTAATTGGGTTTCACACACAAATGACACAGGCATGACATGATCCAGCTATAATTTTCCATAACCAATTTGGTGTTTATAATTTGCAGTGGCAAAGAAATTTGGAAATGCATTATAGGCATATGACTACATGTATCTAGTTTTCAAAAGTTGATAAAACTCCTCCAGAATTGGAGGTATCAATACCAACAGGTAGCATCCAATTCTCTATATTTGATTGCAAAACAGTAACTGCATTACATAACTTGAGTTTTAAGTTTTAAATGAACAAGTTGACACTAAATAAAATATAATTAGAAATCGCTTCATACCCAAAACTTTAAAAGTCTATTTGTAACGAATTATACATTTTAGAGTTGTGATATAGGCTACTACACTTATTGTACCTCCTGGCTTCTCACGGGGTATTTTACTCATAATTATAAGGACCAAGTCAATGTATTTACAGCAAAATCTATAATATCTGCAATTGTAGATGCAATCATCTCTCAGATGACTCTTTAGTACACCAGCAGTCATGAGGCAAGTCTCTATGGGGCTGTTATAACGATGCCAGGGATAGTAGGTGGAGTAAGTGACTTGGTCACCTATGTCATGGGAAGCAGGCACTGGTCAGAAACCATAGTTACATCATGGCCTTCTGGAAGTCTCCATTCTTCCCTTGGCCAACCCCTGAATTCTGAAAGCCAGTGAAAAGGCTATGATGTCCACTGGCAAACTATGACTCATCGGCACCCTGAGAGCAGAAGGTTTTATTATTCCTTCCCTCCCAAAACAGCAGCCACTTACCTCATCACCTGGAAATCCCGGAAAACCAATGATCCCTCTGAGCCCCGGTGAGCCCGGAGGGCCTGGGGGTCCAGGAGGCCCCGGCTGCCCATCCCTACCCGGCTCTCCTCTGTGAAGCCCAGGTGGCCCGTGTCTTCCTGGCTCCCCTCTTCTCCCTGGCATCCCAGGATGGCCTTTATCACCTGGTGGAGTTAGAAGTGTTAGAACCAATTCGGAGGAATTCTTGGACTAGGCTGAGGGTCTTGGTCCTACTTTTAGGAGATGAAGCCAAAGGGATTGAGAATCCTAATTCCTGCCCTAAATCACAATGTGATGGTGTCTGGTTTCAGCGGCCTGCCTGTGAAAAACACTGCCCAGGAACAGCTTCAAGGATGTCCCAGGTAGGAGCCAGTGAGCAGGATTATTTGCTCCAACAAGCTCGTTTTACAAACGAAGAAGAACTCACTCAGAGAAGTTAAAACATTTATCCCTAACAACTAGTTAAGGCGAGAGCCAAGGCAAGAACTCAGGTCTCGTGCAGATTAAGTGTGAACTTGGAAAAGAGAACCCAAATGTGGAGGTCAAGATCCTCGCTGCGTGCTGGTTCTGAGGCCAGCAGCATGGGGCAAGGGGTGCTGGTTAGAAAGGCAGGGTCGGCCCAGCCCTACTGATTCAAAATGTGCCTCTTACAAAAGCGTCCCAGAGGATTCATATGAACATTAAAATTTGAGAAGCGCTGGTCAAAATGACTTGGACCATCTCTGTGCTCTTCATTTTAATACTAGCCACCAAAAACAGGGGTACTTTAACCCTGGAACAATATGTTATGTGTATCTCAGGATTGATCCTACTTTGGAATATCCAAATCTATAAATGTATATGAACTTCAGCTAAGTTCTAGCATAGAAAATAAAAACCATTAAATTCACTAGTGCGCATGTTTGTCTAAAAAACGACCTTTCCTAGTCTCAGTGTTACTGGGAAAGTTGCCTAATATACATGCTTGCTTGAGCGATCTGTGAAGTTAACTTATTTGATATGGTTCAAAAACATGAGTGTTTACCTTCTTCTCCTGGGAATCCATTATCTCCAGGAGGTCCAGGCTCCCCGGTTTCCCCCTTCTTGGAAATTATAGCCATTTCTCCTTCATCTCCTGGGCGTCCTCTCTCTCCTTTGGATATTAATTATGCAAAAGCAAAACAAACAAGCACCACACACGTGAGGCCTCCATTGTCACTTCACGTCCAGTTTGCAAATCCCCATTTAATCTACTAAACTGTATTCATGTTTACGGATTGCACAGGAGCAACACGCTGGTTGATTTCCTGAAGGACTGGCCATGCCTTTTATATTTGTCTCCCAATGGGTCCAGTAACAGGGTCTGGTGGACGAGTGCTCAGTGAGGGTTTGCCGAATTCAACCAGGCTGGTCTGTCTTCAGTGAAAAAAGACAGCCTTTCAAAGTTCCAGGTCTAAAATATGGCTCTTAATCCTATAAAATGTGAATTGCCGATCTCATATTTTCCAGTTCCCTATCTTCCCCTTCCTAGCCACCCTCTATTATTTCCTTCACATTAAAAGAACAGACACTTATCTTAATGTGGTTCTCTACATAGAGAATTCCAAAAAGTAGGAAGGGCAAATGATATATCTGCCTGATTTTCATAAACACTGTCCATTGTAAAGTGCATCAGAGTGGGCTCCTACCAGCTTGGTGAGAACCAATTATTAACAATTCAACAATTTTGGAAGCTTTAAACCAGCCACGCTGGGACTATTTATGCCACAGCGGGAGTATTTATGCCATGAGATCAGCAATCACTACAAGTCATGGCACTTGTTTTCAATTTTAGTCTGGAGAGCCAGTTTATCAGCACATCACTAGCATTCACGTAATTGTTTACTTTTTAGTGGGATAATTGTGTAGCATGACAGCACAGCAAACGCCACTCAATCTCAGCTAGCAAAGACTGACTCTGGTTCCCTGATTCTGCATAAATAATTTACAGGCTAATAAAACAAAATAATAGCAGATTCAATCAACTGAGAAGTAAAAGTAATTTTTGAATGAACTATGAGGCTATTTGCCCAAAGGGCTTTAAGATGTTTACCTCATTGCTGAGAATTGACAAGCATTCATTCTCAACACTGGAAATGAAATGGTACCTTCCCTCACTGCAGACTCAAGGCTAAGAGGTGGAAGTAAATATTTAACATGGATGGGAGCATTTAAACCAGTGATCGCAAAGTTTTTATTTTTATACCAATAAAAGCTCTTTTATTTTTCAATGACAGTTGACATTCAATATTTTTGTATTGAAAACTCTTACTTTAAATGAAATTCGGGGGAGATTAACTCAGAACCAGATGAAAGTGAACTCCTTCCATTTCAAGGCTGCAAACTCCAGCCCCAGGGCCTCACCCGGCCTGCTGCCAGTTTTTGTACAATCCATGAGCCATGGTCAGTGTTTACACTTTTAAATCATTGGAAGAAAACTCCAAAACAAGAATAAAATTTTATTCTGTGTGAAGATTAATTGAAGTTCAACTTTCCATTTCCATAAATAAAGTTTTATTTGAACACAGATCATTTGTTTTTTACGTGTTGTCTCTGGCTGCTTACATGCCTCAAAAGCTGAGTTGAAGAGTTACAACAGAGACCATACTGCCTGCAAACCCTAAAATATTTATATCTGGCTCTTTACAAAAAACGGTTATTTTATTTATAAAAGAATTGAAACAGAATCTGGGAGCCAAGAGTCTGCCTGCACCCCTTTCTTAAAAGGTGAGAAGGCTCCAATAAGGGTTTAATCTCCAAAATTTATAGGGAACTCATACAACTTAACAAAAGGAAGATAAACAATCCAATCAAAAAATGGGCAAAGGACCTAAACAGACACTTTTCTAAAGAGGACATACACAAGGCCAGAGACATATGAAAACATGCTCAAAGTCACTAATCATCTGAGAGATGCAAATCAAAATGACAATGAAGTACCATCTCACACCTATCAGAATGGCTATCATCAAAAAGTCAACAAAGGACAAGTGCTGGAGAAGATGCGGAGAAAAGGGAACCCTCCTTCACTGCTGGTGGGAATGCAGACTGGTGCAGCCACTGTGGAGAACAGTATGGAGTTTCCTCAAAAAATTAAAAATGGTGCCGAAACCGGTTTGGCTCAGTGGATAGAGCGTCGGCCTGCGGACTGAAAGGTCCCAGGTTCGATTCCGGTCAAGGGCATGTACCTGGGTTGCGGGCACATCCCCAGTAGGAGATGTGCAGGAGGCAGCTGATTGATGTTTCTCTCTCATCGATGTTTCTAACTCTCTATCTCTCTCCCTTCCTCTCTGTAAGAAATCAATAAAATATATATTAAAAAAAAGAAAGAAAAAAAAATTAAAAATGGAACTTCCACCCAGTAATCCTACTTCTAGGAATATATCCCAAGAAAACAGAAATACCAATCAGAAAGGACATATGCACCCCTATGTTCATAGCAGCACAATTTACAATAGCTAAGATTTGGAAACAGCCTAAGTGCCCATCAGCAGATGAGTGGATTAGAAAACTGGTAAATCTACACAATGAATACTACGCTGCTATAAAAAAGAAGGAACAGCATGGATGGAACTGGAGAGCATTATGCTAAGCAAAATAAGCCAGTTAGAGAAAGATAAATATCACATGATCTCACTCATTTGTGGAATAAAATGAACAACATAAACTGATGAGCAAAAATAGAACCAGAGTCATAGAAGCATCGAACAGACTGTCCAACCTATGAGGGAAGGTGGTTGGTGAGGGGGTAAGATATCAACCAAAGGTCTTGTATGCATGCATATAAGCATAACCAATGGACACAGATTGGGGTGTGTGTGTGCATGTGAGGGCATGTTCTGGGCAGGACGGGGAGGGGGGCAGCTGGGGAGAGGTCAATGGGGGGGGAAAGGAGACTTACATAACACTTTAAATAATGAAAAATAAAAAAATAAAAAAATAAAAAGATGAGACAATTCTCTGAAACCCAATAGCTATAAATCAAAGCACTTGTTCATTTTCTTCTATTAACAGAGCAATTCATTTACCGGAGTTTTATGTAATAAGATTGAGAGGGAAGGGAATTGAATTTTGTTTGAAATTCTAAAACCAGCACCACAAAAAAATAAATAAATAAATAAAACCAGTACCACGGAATCAAGAGGAAGAGGGGGAATCCAAGCTGCAGGAGAGTCCCGTTTTGTTTTTCAGAGGTCATATTCATGGGTTGTGATCAGACATCGAAAGCAAACCTGTGTTGCATGCCTGTGCTGTTCACTGCATTTACCTTTGGCACCCTTCACTCCTTGGTCTCCCAGGGAGCCAGGCCAGCCCTTCTCTCCGCCTTCTCCCTTTCTGCCAGGGTGTCCCTCGGGGCCAGGCTTCCCTCTCTCTCCCGGAAAACCTGGCATGCCAGGCATCCCCCGAGGTCCTGATGAAATAAAAGCATGAATGTTTAAGAAAACGTTGCAAAGGCTAGTGTGGTTCCTAGATCGGCATTCCCAATGTCCACCCGATGCACACTCCCACCTGACTCTGAGTTTGCGCTGAAGGTGAGCAGCCATGATCAGCCTCACGCTGTGTAATAACTGGGCTCTCCCACACCACAGATCTCAAGTCTAGGCCTTCCTACAGGTCTTGCTGGGCGGGTATGCCAAGGACACAAGGTCCTGACTGCTCTTTACCTGGGCTACTTCTCAAGGTTATGTTTGCAGTGAACAACCTTGACGCATGATCCCAGAATGGTTTCAGAGAACTGTGTGAGGGACGGGGCTGGAGAGAGGAGGATCCATCCAACATAGAAACACATTAGCCCTGATCCTATAATTTACCAGTTCTACCCAGTTCATTGAGCAGAACTGGGTTTATGGATTCTGTGGCCCTCACACCCCATCTACCCAAACATCTTGCTACTGGAAATATCAATACAGAGGACAAGAAGAAAGGAGATGTACCCAAGGGCAGGACAAAGTTGGGCTCATATAACAGAACATTCTATAGCATGGTCACACCTAACAGGCTTCACTTAGCAGTGGGTTTCACATTTATAAAATGAGGAAAATAATTAAGAAGTGCTACCCACCATTGGGGCCTGGAAGACCAGGTAGCCCATCATCCCCAAAGGGGCCTGGGATTCCTGGCGGTCCTCGGGGTCCATCTGTCCCTGGCCTTCCCGGGTCTCCTGGGAGGCCCTTCATCCCAGCTGGTCCAGGAGGCCCCATATCTCCTCGCTGTCCTTTCCAACCGGGGGCACCTGAGACAAAGCACAGAGACCGCAGTGTAGGGCAGCTGGAAAGTGGCTTCACACACAGACAGAAAAAAATAGTCATGTTGCCGAAACCGGTTTGGCTCAGTGGATAGAGCGTCGGCCTGTGGACTGAAAGGTCCCAGGTTCGATTCCGGTCAAGGGCATGTACCTTGGTTGCAGGCACATCCCCAGTAGGAGATGTGCGTGAGGCAGCTGATCGATGTTTCTCTCTCATCCATGTTTCTAACTTTCTATCTCTCTCCCTTCCTCTCTGTAAAAAATCAATAAAATATATTTTAAAAAAATAGTCATGTTGGCTTAAATTGCGTATCTATGGCCAAGGAAACTAAAGTGAAACAATGTTTATCAGCTAAAATAAAATAGCAACTCTCCATCATTCTACAATTATGTTTTTTTCTGGCTGTTAGTTTTTTCTAAAAAGAAGGGCAGAAATATTTCAAATATTTATTACTTGATGAAAGAGTCCCCAGTAAGAAGCATGAGTGAATATTATAAAAAGTTTTGTATGGGAAATGGATAGGGGCTAAAAACCAAAATGTAATCTGTATTTAGTCTTGGGGGTAGATAACTTTCCAGGTCCTTCCGGAAGCTATGACCCAGTGAGTTTTGATCAGGATGTTAACTGTGATGAGAGAATTGTAGAAATCAGAGCAACATCATCTGATATTACTGATGCTAGAAATAAAGCTATAGCGGCAGGTTTTGCCTCAATCTCGTGTTGATCCTATGAGAGGGCACATTCCTGCATTTGGATAAACACAATAGGATTTACATAACAGGTGGCAATCTGAATGGTGAAATGAAGATCATATTGGAGATAGCCCCTAGAACCTTGTGTTGAGAATCACTCTTTCTCCAGTCTCTTCCAGTTCCTACAGGTCTTGCTGGGCGGGTATGCCACGGACACAAGGTCCTGACTGCTCTTTACTTGGGTTACTTCTCAAGGTTATGTTTGCAGCGAGCAACCTTGATGCTGATATAGCACCTCCCCCGGTGCAGAAAGCAGGTTGCTTTACAGGCATGTCAACCAGTGGTTCCCCAGGCCCAGAGCTCCTCTCAGGTACTGCAACCAGCTGTGTGCACGGCATCTAGCTAGCACCTCTTATGTCTATGTTGCTACAGAGAGACTTGGGTGAGGTGGGGAAATGACACAAACCAACAGGAAGCTCATGCTACTTTCTGTGCCATGAATAAGGAAGCTCTTCCTCTCTTACCCAGGAATCTTGCTTCTTCCAGTGTCCGTGAAAGAGCAACAGCAAGCATAGTCCTTTGTAAGCCAGCTAAAGCCCCAGGACCTTCACAATCCTTGACACTTACCTGGACTGCCTGGAGCCCCGGGGAGTCCTGGTTGCCCTGGTGATCCGGGAGCGCCTCTTTCACAGGAATGGCCAGGTGTACCGGGGACACCTGGAAACCCAGCACTTCCCTCTCTGCCTTTCGGGCCTTTGAGACCTGGGATTCCGGGCATGCCAGCTGGCCCTGGAATGGTACAATCCATCTGTGACACTCATGGCATAAAACAACATGGATGGCCTACCAGAGTTTGGGCCCATCAGTACCGGAAGCCAGCGTTTTGATCCTGGCTCTGTGCTCAAATGAGTTAAGTCTCTGAATGGATTTTCTTTTCATAGAACATGAGCTCCAAAGGAATGGAAAACTGTGCATGGTTAAAAGAGTTACTTGATAAAGTTATATAGACGACAAAGAAGTTGTTTATGCAAATTGAAAAACTATGGGATTCTTCCTGATTTTAGTTAACCTCTAACATTGCAGCAGGCTTCACACCAAAACTCCACAATACTTACAAACCCAATTTGCACTGTAACAATTTGCATTTCGTAACATATTTCATCACTTGAACTCTCAAATTTCTATTTATTGAAAAGGCAGTGCCATAATCTTCAGAGAGAAAAACAAACCCCCTATAATTCCACAGCCCAACCAAAAAAACCTAATTTATTTTTCCATGTTTTCTTTACATTTTCTGTTCAGATGTTTACATTTTTAAAGTAGTAGTCACAGTGCACAGTCAATTGTTAGATTATTTCACATTGCATATTAATCTGCAAATGTTTTCCATTTTGTTGTAATCTTTACAAATATAATTTTAATTGCTAATGCTAATAGGTAATAATATTTCTTCTTTTGAGTGTGTGTGTGTGTGTGTGTGTGTGTGTCTATGCTACTTAACTCTCTATTGTGAATACTACTACAGATGACCCTTGAACAACTCAGGTTTGAATTATCCAGGTCAATTTACAAACATAATTTATTTCAATAAGTACTATAAGTGTATTTTCTCTTTTTTATTATTTTCTTAGTAGCATCTTCTTTTCTCCAGCTTACTTTATTGTAAGAATATAGTATATAATACATAAATATATGCAAGATATAAAATCTGTGTTAACTGATTATGTTATCAATAAGGCTTCCAGTCAAGAGTAGGTTATTAGTAGTTAAGTTTGGGAGAGTCAAAGGTTACATGTGGATTTTTGACTGCACAAGTGTGTGTGTGTGTGTGTGTGTGTGTGTGGCAGGGGGGTGGGGGGGTCAGTGTCCCTAACCCCAGCATTGTTCAAGGATCAACCATACAAGAGTATTTTCATATTAACCTTCATATTCTGCTGAACATTGCCTGAGATACATTTTCGCAAGTGAGATAGTGGGATTATCAAGGCAAAAGTATTTTCATTGACTCATATAATATGTTGTTACTTTCCAATTGATTGGATTTTTGTATATGAGAATTTTGACTTACAAACTACCAAGTGAGCTCCCTGAGGACACAGAATGTGGCTTACTCCCCTGCCCTCCCACCTAACAATGCTGGCTCGACCAGAGCAGTGTTTGTTAGTCTGGTCTGCCAGGGCTCGGCTGGGCCCCAGCTCTCCCAGGAGCCTTCCCAGACTCCCACTCACACTGCTCCTCCCCTGAGCTATTCTCCCTCCTCCCTCACCCAGTCTGTCCTGTTCTCCTTCAACCCGGCACTGGCAGCAGGCAGGCCACACAGCCCCTATTCCTTGGTGCTGCCCGGAGTCCAGAGCAGGCAGTCAGAGTCCAGTAGCTGCTGAATCTAACTGGGTTGACTGAGCCACAGTGAGCTGCTCTGGATTTGAAAACAACCGATAAAATGCAAAGGCAACAAATGAAATGTAACTGATGCCCACATAGGAGGGAAGATGCTTGGGTGACATTTTTATATTCCCGATTTTTAAGTCAAGATCGTCTAACTGCTCTTCCGTGACTGGTTCCAGAACTGAGCTGGAGGTATAGACACAGGGACGGAGCAGCCTCGTACCTGCAGGCCCCGGATGTCCTGGGTGGCCTCTGAGGCCTTTCAACCCTGGCATTCCTGAGGGACCCCTCTTTCCCGGGGGCCCTGGGTGGCCA
Source organism: Myotis lucifugus (assembly GCF_000147115.1). Lineage (NCBI taxonomy): Eukaryota > Metazoa > Chordata > Mammalia > Chiroptera > Vespertilionidae > Myotis > Myotis lucifugus. The sequence continues at coordinate 24,089,751 of NW_005871051.1, forward strand.
TACGCAGGGTCTCCGGGGATTCCTTTCTGACCACTGGCTCCAGGTGAACCAGGAGAGCCTGGGGGCCCGATGGGAGAGGAGCCCTTTTCACCTTCAAAACCTGGATCGCCTGTGTCACCACGGAGACCTATTGAACAAAAAATGGTTTCAACTGTTAAATGTAAAAACGTAGAACCTGTGCACATATCATCTACTGCTTTGATGAAAACACATTTCTAAAACATGCAAAGGTATTTATTTAATAGGTATTGTATTTACCACCTTTGGCAGGGAAATTTATTGTGATTTTGTAATTCCTAAAAGCCCATGATGTCTCCCCAATTGCTTGCATTCGCTGGCAAATTGTCTTTCTGGACTGAGCAGTTTTCACAATATAATAGACCAGTAACGACCTATCACTCCTGCTTCAAGTGAAAGAAGCCCTGAGAACTCACAAAACTATCATAACCTAAAAGTTAACAAAACACCGCTAAGGGCTCAATGTATCAATAAAAACCATGTCCCCCTCATCTAGGGATCCCAGGGCTATTTCCTCACTAAGATTGTCTAGTTTTAGAAGTACACGACATTCCTCAGGAAAAGCACTTCCCTTACCAGGTGGACCAGGTATTTTCGATATTCCTGGTTTGCCAGGTCGACCTTTTTGCCCATCAAAACACCTCAGCCCAGGAGCACCTGGAGGACCTGGAAATCCTTTTGGACCTAAATGATAATAAAGAAACATGGACTTCATAAGATGCACATCAAGTGAGAACAAAATAAGGAGATTTCTACTTGATGGCAGTGGAGATGTGGACTAGGCTGGGTTACATAACTGTTTTACAAGTCACCTGCTCTGAACAAGTATTTCGCAGGCAGTGATTGTGCTAAGGTTCGTTCTCAGAGGCCGAACTGTGAAGGATTCTTCTGAAAGCCCTTGGGATGAGCACCACCCTACAGATGAACCTTTTGGTACCTTCCCCTGCTGGGTCTCAAATACAAATATGCAAGCACATCTGTCCTTGTGGGAAGACAGGTGGTGGCCGGTGTGTGGCCTGATGAGAAGACAACCAGAGTAAAGGCCAAATCTATTCCCTGCATCTTACTGCATTTGCCCTGGAATGAAGTATAAGCCAAAAGCACTGCAAAAGGAATTGAGGCATGTTTTTTTTAACCTCTTGTGATTTCCTACTATGAGATACCTCAGCTAAAATAACCTTCAAATCATGAACAAGTTTGAGTGTTCACTTCCCTTGAGATGAAATCTGCTGAAAGTAATCATTAACTTTTTAAATCCATCTATGACAAGGCATCAGTAAATGTGGAAATGAATGTTCAATCAGTCAACCGGCAATGCTTCTCTCCACTGATGCAGAGTTATACTTCCCCACCCTGGCCCTTGTCTTGTGCAGGGTGGAGTGTCATTTCCTTGCTTGGATCTGGGCCATGGTCCTGTGACTTGCTTTGGCCAATAGGATATTAACAACCATGGAGCAATGAGAGGAGTGAACTCTGCCTGTAAAGCTGGGCTGCCCTCTTGCATTTCTGCAATCACACAAGAGGATCACATGCTGGCCCCACAGTGACCTGATGTCACAGACTTGAATCTGGACTAGAGCCAGGGACCAAGCCAATAGACAGCATCTCAGATCTGCTGAGCCCCACCCACCTGCACACCCATAACAGAGAAAATAAATATTGTTTTTGTAGCCCACTGGATTTGGAGGTTGTTACACAACACTATTCTGACAAAAGCTATTGGCTATAGAGAGCAATAGAGAGTCATTCATCATTCAACCTTTAAATACCTTTTGTTATGTAGGACAAGAAAGGTTACCTTTAGCTATGCTAGTGCTCAATGGATCAATTTAAGTGAATTTGGAATAAATAAAAGAGAATTAGGCATTTATATAGATTTAGGGCCTGATTTAGCTATAAAGAAGCGATTGATTCAAATGAAGCGTTTCATGAAAGTGCAATCACGGGTGTAGGTATTGCATTATTCACACTGCTTCTGGTCAAACTGGGGATTCTTAAAAAGCAGAATAGAATAACACTTATAATCAGTAAATGAATGATCATTTTTGACTCTTGGGACACAGGATAAGAAAGAAGACAACATTTTAATACTCTCAAAGGGCAAACATTTTAACTGGCATGTGATCAAATCAAGATAAATTTTGTTGCACAGAGATATGAAAAACCCACCTGCCATGTGCCCAGACCAGCAGACTAGAGACCCAATGTGAATGACTACAAATGCTGTTTTCCCATAGACACTCAAATCCTTATAATAATTTTAGAAATACCTTATTTGCCTGTGGGTTTGCTTTTGGTTTATCTACCTTGCCAGGTCTTTTATTCTGGAGAATGTGTAAGACAGTAACATCTCATTGATCATACCTGGAGGTCCATCCAAACCTGGAGGGCCTGGCCTCCCAGGGTAGCTGACATTACAAGAAATTGTATCACCTGGGGGGAAAAAAAGTTAGTATTCACATAATTGATAGGCCAAGAAACGGTAAATCTCAATGACAATTTGATCAATATATTTTTCATAGAGTACATGTAGAATTCAAAGGAAAAGCCACAAAAATATCATAGTTCACTTGCACTACTTTTATTTCAAATTCTAGCAAACCTGTCCTCAAATCTAAACAGTTATAAAAATAGGGGGACTAAGAAAATATTGATTCCAAGAAGGATCCGTTTTAATAACACAGAATAAATATTGGATTTATAGGCCCATAGATGTCGAATACCATGAAATCAGAAGCTTTGTGAATCATGAAATCGCAGCCAGTACCCATGCTAAGTTCAGAAGATTCAGCTCCTAGTTTGGATGTGGGGGGATTGTGCAAATAAAGCTACTGGGCAGGATATTAATAACAGCTACCATGTCCTGAGGGCCGCTGTGGGTCAGGTGCTATAAATAGGTGGTCTCTTGTTTTCCTAATGTCCTTGCAATGTGGTTATTGTCATCCCCCATTTTAATCAGTGAGGAAAATAAGACTCCAAGCTTGTGCCTCTGAGTTCTCTTGTCCTTTAAAATGGGATGCTCCTCTTTTATCATAGAAATAATATCTCATAATGTATTAGTTCACATGCTCTCAACTCAAAAACACATGAGATGAATGAAAATAATGTTCTATTCTGATGGGCCCCAGACCATGATTTTAAACCTTATTGAATTCCAAGGTATTTGCCTTTCTATGTTGTCAAATCAAGAACCAAAGATATTAGTTTCTTCTGAAATTTCACACTTAACAGTGTAGCCCAATGTATATGTACATATTACAAAAGAAAAAAAAATCTTAAATATTTTCCAACCTTTTAAAAAGTTTCCAGCTATCAAACTGCAGATCATTTTATTGTTTGAAATTTACAAAACAGTCAGATATATTTAAAATCCTTTCTTTTTTCTTCCTGGAATGCTTACAAATGGGTTTCCAGGGACAATATGATGTGTTTTTTTAATGAAACACTAGTGGTTTTTTTTATTAAAATATACTGCCTTATCTAAAAATATTATAAAAATAGATATTTTTGAATACATGTCATTGAATATGGTCAGACTGTATAAGCTGATACTGAGAAATGCATGAAAGGCAACTTTCATATGCCAAACAAAGCAACAAAGGCATTTTAAGAATTTGTTTTAAATATTGATTGTGCTGTAATGCTTTTATTTGTTTGACACTATTCAAGATCTGAACAGTGGCTTGATGGAATTTTATTCAGCGGTTCTGCCATAGCTATAACTTTACCCAGAAGAGAGGCCCACTTTCCCTTCTGTGATTTCACTTGACACTGTCACACAAAGTGTTCAAAATTACCTTTTTGACCTTTCACACCAACAGGGCCCCTCTCGCCTGGGTGGCCTGGGGCTCCTGGTTGCCCCCTTTGTCCTGGTGGACCAGGAAATCCCAGTCCTGGAGGCCCCCTTGGTCCTTCTCTGCCAGGGGGGCCTGGCAGTCCAGGAACTCCTTGATCACCTGGGCCTGCATCTTCATGATCCCCCTGGGAATATTCGCATCATGAATCAATTACCAAACCATGAACTCAAAGTAGTCATTGTCATAGGCTAATGAAACACATGCAGAAAGCTCATAATTCCAGGAGAAAGGGACTCAATAGCAAATAGAATTTACATTGATTAACTTAGATTCCTCTTAATAGTTTATATACATATTTACATATACATGTGATTGGGGGGTGTCTTATGCCTCAAACACAAAGAGTTATATGATTGTGACATTTAAAAACAGAATAAGAAATTTTATATGGAACCATTCTTTATTTTAAGTATAATAAAATACAGAAATAAGTAAATTAATGGAGGTAGTAGGCTTGCGAATTGGGTAAGTTCTTATACATTTGAAATAGTTTTCCTGCACTCTTATGAGAAGACACAGGGATAGTCTCCATCACCCTCCATGTCTGTGGACAAAGGCTGACCAATCCTTTCCCCTCCTGCATAAGAATTTGACCTTTGGAACCGTCTAGTTCTGTTTCTCTGGAAACTCCATAAAAATTGCATGTCAGCACATTACTAGGCAACCTTACTTATGGTAACATCAAACCCAAGTTGCAACATTTGCATCTGGTCTGGAAGAACTGGAAAGACCTTGAGTGGTGGCTCCTGTAATTGCCACGTTCCTTGTGGGGTCCCCACAAGCTGTGCTGTGGAGATAACAGCTCTCATGGAGAATGAAGCCTTCAAGTCAGGGCTGCTCACACATCTGCCACATGTGGCTCTCATCTCCTTCACCCCAACCGAATGCCCAGCTGCAAGGATTCTCACTCACAAGGAATGCCTGACCCTGTCCTACTGGCAAGTTGATGGCCCTGTCTTCTATCCTTCTGAATAGTCTGGTCTCAAATATGATATATAATAGTGTTGTGAGTCTGAATTGTTTTAATTAAGCTAGGAAGACCACCACACCCACTCCCCATGCCAACCCTCCCCCCCAGTGGCTGTAATAGAAATTCCTCTCCCATTTGATCTGTAAATATACTTTGATTTTACACAAGTAGGTTAGTGTACACGATGAAAATTGCCACTCAGTGACACAGATTCTAAACAGTTTCTCAGGTGGAAAAATGAATTAAATAGGGACTATCAAATCTAGAGTAGAGTTTATTCACATACTTGAAAGCAGCTGAAAGACCAGAAACATTATCTAACCTGATTTCTAAGCTTCTGTCTCTTATTCACATGTGTTCTTTCTGAATGAGCTCCTATAAAATCAGAACATGGTTCTTCTCTATTACAACATAGACTGGTGGAAGTGTCCCAATTGACTAAGTCACACATGCTTTGGAATAAGGCAGACTGGACTTTTCATTCCTATTTAGCCTACTTGATAAATAGATATCCTTAGTAACATACCCTAAACCTCCATTTCCTTACTGTAAAACTGGGGAGATAATTGCTCTTCAGAAGACTACTGTTATGAGTAAACATCTAGCGCACTTTCTGTGACTCTGTATACATTAAAAATACCTCATATACCCAAGATATTTTAAATTCCAAAGCGTTGAAACATGTCTTACAGTCTTTTCTTATGAACTTCATTACCTACACATGGCCTCCATCTAAAACATGATTGAAAAATGCAGAAATATCATTTATCAATGGATTTTCCATCAGCCAATACATTAGTTCAGTAGATTTGCACTAGTTTATCCTTATTTGCTTGCTACTTCACGAGGGGACAGAACTCAAGATAATTTTCAAGACCTGTGCTTTATCCTTCACCTGACAGTCATCTGAACAGGTCTCAAATCAGTAGGGGCTTTGAAGATACAAAGGGGGAAACCACCATAATAACGACACATAGAGACAGAAAGTCTTGTTATGACTGAAATGTCACTCAAGATGTTAGGCCATCTGTAATGATGCCATCCATACCTTTTAGAATAATCATCTTTTTGTGGGAATGAATCTAAGGTGTCTCTGTTTTCCAGCATATTAATATTTTACTGAGTTATAGCTTTCTAAGTTGAGAAGAGGAAAACAGATGTATTGTGCCCATGTAAGAAAGTGAAATTCTATAGCAGAATAATTATACATACTGGGGGTCCTGGATCCCCGATTGCTCCAGCATGTCCATCCCAACCGTCTTGTCCCCGCTGCCCTGGAAATCCTGGGGGCCCATCAGGACCTCTTTCTCCTTTGCGCCCTGGGAACAAACGCCACAAAGATATTCAAGCTCTTATCAGAAGTGGGTGAAGTAGAGGAAGACTTGGGACTAAAGATAAAGGCTTGACCTTGGCTCTCTGTGAGCTAGTAGAGATCCCTCGGAATGTCCCAGTTGACTAAGTCACACAAAATCAACTGTGCAAAAGTCAGAGGGGAGAATGACAATTGCCAACCCCTTGAATCTTCTATTTGGGAAACATCCCTCTTCCCATTCTGACAAGGAGGTACTGAATGGAGATGCCAATCACAAGAGCATCTTCCCCTGCTTGTGTGATGTCAAACATGGTCCTCTATCTCCTGGCCATCATGAACGGGGAGATGATCCATGGACACTTGCTCCAGGCCAGTCCAATCCTTCCTAATTTTTTTTCTTCTAACTAGAGTAGAGAAGATAGAGCTCTCTTTTATATCTGGTTGTAAGAACTTGGAGCTGCCTGGGACATGTACCATAGCCTAGAGAAAGCTAATCTTGGGGGGAAAGTGCAAATAACATATTTCATTAAATATGCAAGATGCAGGAGGAAGAGTCTCCTATGCAGTTGTCTTATGCAAACCCTATATCTAACCTTCAAATTTTGTTTAATTAGCCAATAAACTACTTTTTAAAAAATATATTTTTATTGATTTCAGAGAGGAAGGGAGAGGGAAGAGAGAGAGAGAAACATCAATGATGTGAGAGAATCATTGATTGGTTGCCTACTGCACACCCCCTACTGGGAGTTGAGCCCACAACCTGGGCATATGCCCTTGACCAGAATCAAATATGGAACCCTTCAGTTCGCAGGCCAACACTATCCACTGAGCCAAACCAGATAGGATACCAATAAATTACTTTTTCTTCTTAAAGTATTTCAAGCTGGATTTCTGTCACTTACAGCCAAAATACTCTTGATTAATACAGGATAATACAATGCAGTGAATAAACTCTAAGCACGTTAAAGGAGGGCTTGTTTCAAACCCAAGTTCACAACAATAAAGAGTTGAAAATGTGACTAAAGGAGCACTTATGTTGTCAAATAAGAGACAGAGGATTTGAAGTTCAACATTCACATGACTTAGTAAATAAAGGACAGAGAGTATTTTTTAAGAAATCTCAACAATCCTAAGTCTGGTTATAGAATCAATCTGTGGTCACAGGGGAAATTACTGCAAGAGGATGGTTCATATTTAATTCAGAAGATGGCAGTTAAGTGATCAACTAGGCTCACCTTTAACTCTTGCTACAACCATGTCTCCCTTTTCTCCTCTGTTGCCAGGTGGTCCTGGGGCACCAGCTTTTCCCTTGGTGAAAAATAATAGCAACAGATAAGTTTAATTGTGAGGGGTCAAAGTCATTCTAATCTCTCTCTTCTTTCCCTCTAATCACCTGTTCTGGATTCTAGATTGGCACACTTGGTCTCATTCTCCTTCTTGCCTTATGAGGTGGGTCCTACCTTTAAAAATTGAGGTTCTCAAACTGCATGTAAAAGCTGGTAGATCTGAACAAGGTCTGTACCCGAGTCAATAGAAATTTGTCACAGTTTCCTGGTTTTGACAATGCACTAGGGATATGTAAGATCTCATTGGGGGAAGCTCAGGGAAGGGTACACAGGAGTTCTCTGTATGATTGTGTAACTTCTTGTAAGTAAAACTTTATTTCAAAATAAAAATGTATAATTAAAAAAAGTTTTTTAACTATCCTGGGCTTTGTAATGTAGAATTGAAAGGAGAGGGGTAGGTTAACCAGAGCAGCTGGCACTAGAGCTAAAGGCACAGGTTTAGAGGTGAGTTTGTGATTAAAGAGACTGATATTGAAGGAAGTTAATGAGCAAGAGAAGGAAAAATAAGAACCTTCGCTATCAATATATTTCCTCTGTGTAGCAAGTAAAAAACTAATTCTGGCTGATGGGGTCATCATCTTTTGACATCAATTGCTCTGAGACTACAGTATTTGGGTCATGTTTTTTAAGTGTTACCTAGTATTAAAGAGCAAGCCATGTCAAAAACCTAGAACCTACTGTTGGTATATTGGAGTGGCTAAGCATTCTAGTAAATACAGTTATAGAAACACTAAACATACCTGAAGGTTACTTATCTGGTAATAATAATAATAATAAACATAGACAAGAATTTGAAAGGAGGCAAAATGGCTGATCAGACCAACTGCTTTGCTCTCACACAGGCTATGTTGTCTGCTTTTCATACAATCTTGCAACATGTTGAAGCCTTTAATCGGCCCTTAGTACTTTATACACAGTGAAGTATAAAGGGGAGAAGATACCAGAGACATGAGCACAGTGGCAGCATCAAACTGTGAGAATATAAAGAAACCAAAAATGTACCCAACAGGCATAAAAACTGAAATGGACATCATGGTTGGGAGCCAGTTCATATAGAGAAAATATACCTACACACACATACCAGCCACTCAACACCCCCAAGAATATCACTCTAGATCCTGTGTGTAATGATGTCTATGAAGAATCAAAAAGGTGAGTGGAACACATTCCTTACTAGAAATAGCCAAGTTGGACAGGGAAGGAACTTTAGGAATCATAAAGTGCTCACATGGGTTGAGTGTTGCTTAAATTCTTATTTTTATTGTCTATGCTAAGTCATAAGTACCTGCCTGACAGAGAGGACATTTTTGTTGCTGCTGGGATTTTATTAAGGCCTGTGAAATCATTTAGTCTGGCCCTGCCAAGGCATTAGGGGTAAGTTAATGAAATGTTTGACAAAATATAGAAGGCTGATTTTTAAGTTGATAATTTTGTATGGCCCTTGAATTATGTTATTAATATCCAAATGGCCCTTGGCAGAAAAAAAGGTTCCCCACCTTTTTGGATAGTATCCAATCCAAGAGATGGATAATGAAAATGTCCTTTGATGGATAGGCTACCAACAGAAAACTATTCACATAGCATTTGAACCAGTTTCTCTCCAGAAGGAGAATACAGGCATGCTTAGTAAATGCCCTGGAAGAGGATATACCCTGGAAGTCTGGGCAGATTATCAGTGAGCACATTGGCAGCTTAATGTATTGTAAATTGCTCTAACGTTTTGCATTAGAGTTTTAACTACTAGAATCAGATCATAGTCTTAATTGAGCTAGTAAGAAACAGATTACTAGTGCTGTCTTTAGATTTCACTAAAGACTTCATTTACTGAGAACCTACAATGAGCCAGGCATTATTCTGAGTCCTGAGGACACAGCAATTAAAGACCGTCCTGCCCTCATGGCACTGAGACTCTAGTGAAACAAATGTTGAATCTAAAAAATACCTGGGGCAGAGAGGTTCCCAGCCACTTGGGGATCAAGAGCTGCTTTTCACAATTCTAAGACCCGAGATCACTAAACACATGGGTTAACACAACAACAAAATCTTAGCAGCAACAAAAATGTCCTCTCTGCCAGGCATGTACTAGTTGTTTCATACATGGTCTGGATCAGAGACTTCAATTGCGGTGGCTAGGGGGCCGTGTTCTTCTGAGGGAAGTAGATAGGTGGCCATGGTGAGGACCAGAGAACACAGACCTCCTCCCAGGGGCACAGCCACCTCTCAGCTTCCAGAATGAACTGCCAGTTTCTCAAGATGGCCATAAATCTCATATTGTTAACACACACACACACACACACACACACCACCACCACCACCAACAACAACAGAGGAGGTACACAGAAGAGTGAGAGCACCCACAGTGATTATCTGTTGTTCCTTCATGCTTCTTCCTTCTGTCCCTCTCTTCCTCTTTTCCTTTCATGGTGCCCCATAGTATGAACTTGGTTCCTAACTGTGGCCACAAAGTGATGAATTTAATACAGAGAAGTTATACGACAGAACCATACACAGAACAAAAACATCCAAAATTCAGCCAATTTAAAGACTTAAGTCCTTAGAGCAACTGAATTCCATAAACCATAGCCAGGATAACCCTGAATGAACTAATAATCCACACTCCAAGATGTTAGCCCTGAGAAGCAACACAATGGAAAGCCGCAAAAATATTTTAGAACCAATAAAGTCTTCATTAAGATTAAGTAGCAACGAAAACATGAGTATAATAAAATGCTGAATTAGAAAAGCAGACTATAAAATGCAAAGTACTTAATAATTGCCACCAAGTCCATTCCACATACACGCGTGAAGGACCTAGCTTCCTGTTGAGTAGACTTTGCAAGTGCACTTTACAGTGTAACGGGGTGGTGCAGGGACAGCTCAATCATCCCCTCACTTCAGGGTCTTAGTCGGAACCTTATTTTCATGAGATTTCCTGGGGAAAATGGAAAGGGTACAGGTGCTGATGGTTAGGCTCCAGGTCCCCCAAGGATTAAGCCTCTTTGATAAGGAGGGAAAGGAGGCTGTCTCCAGCCTCCAGGGGAGAGTCCGGGGGCAGTGATTTTATTCTGAGGGACAGCTGGAAGGCTATGCCTCCACCCGAGTCATTGCAATGGTCAGCAAAAGACAGCCATTTTGAGATACACCTCATCCACTCTCTGGCACTAAATATCATATAAACTCTGACAATGCCAATATTTATATCTCCAGCCTCTACCCCTGATCTGAATCCTCAACTTGCATATCATCCCCTTGCCTACTTGGAGTCTCCACTTGGTTGCCCACTAAGCATCTCAAAAGTAAAATGTCCCCAATGATACTGTTTCCTTTCATGAACCCACGCCTGCTCCTCACATTGTCTTCACCATCTTGGCTTCATCCTTTATGTCTCTTTTTCTCATGTACCATGTCCAGTCTAACAGCCAACCTGTTAGCTCTACCTTCAAAATATATCCAGAACTGACCACTTCCCCCCATGTGCTGTACTACCATGTTAATCCCTGCTCTATTATATTTCACCAGGATTGTTGTCACAATCTACCTACTTCTCCCCTTGTTCCCCACGGTCTGTTTTTAACAGAGCCACAAGGATGATCCATTGGAAATGAATGTCACATGTCTTTCTTTTCTTAAAACTCAACACTGGCTGTTCTGTGTCATCCAGAGTAAAAACTCAAATCCAACCCACTCACAAAGCCCCACGCTCAGCAACCTTCCTATTCTCCAGCCACTTCTTTGACTTCCTCTCCTTCTGCTCTTCCCTTCATTCTGTCCACTCAAGCCACACCAGATGGTGTTGGCCTTTATCGCCACCTGCCATGCTGTATATTTATGCATCAGTCTGTTACTAGTATATAGTGTATGTCCTCCCAACAGAGTAGAGGCCCCCAGGGGACAGAGACTGTGTTCTGGACTCTGCTGCATCCCAGCACCTACAATAGCATCTAGAACATGGTAGGTGCTCAATAAATATGAATCAAATGGATGGATGAATAAATGAATGAATGAATGAATGAATGAATACAGATGATTTGGGGGGATTGATATATTTATAGGTTCAAAACAAATATACAGAAACAGGTACTGTTGAATTCTATCTCTGTCTCTTATAACCTAGAAAGATTGTTACTTGTAAGAATTACTCACTGGTGGCCCTGGAGATCCTTCAGCACCAGGGAGGCCTGGGTGACCTCTTTCTCCAGGCCACCCAGGGAGCCCCAAGTCTCCCTTACTTCCCTGCCTCCCAGGAAGTCCTGGAGGGCCTGGCAAGCCTATGGGACCAGGCTTGCAGGCACAGAGCCCCGCATTTCCTAGACAGAGGATAAAAGACAGCTTTGTCATATTACTGAGTAAAATCCCAATAAAGCCTTTACAATACAAAAAAAATAGTGAAAATAAAGAGAGTCTAATGTGCACAATTCTTTTAGCAGAACTGATAAGGTGTGCTGTCGGGCATGGGCAGGAGGGGGACATGTAGACATGGGCTATATGGGGTGGATATATCATTTCTATACAAATGGGGTATTATCAATCTTAATAAATTCATCCTGACAAATTCTAGGGGAAAAGCTTATGTCCAATTCTAATTAAGAAACTTTAATAATAAGAAGCTTCTTTTTTAAAAAGCTTGTCTCTTATTTGGTTCCTATGAAAAAAAGGTCTCTTGATTGATTCCCACTATAGAATCAACAACAGAAATTCGGTTACAGCATAAACCCTGAACATTTAAAGAAGCAAAAGAATATGTGAAGAGGGATCATTGACTGCATTGAACATTACAATTGATAACTCACTACAATGTAATTATCAGGACTTTCAATCTCAAAATAAGTGTCTTTGTGATAGTCAAACTCCTCAGCTCTCAGACCCACCTGACTCAGATGGTCAAAAAGGCACCAAACAAGTTAGGGCAGAGAAACAGAGCCAGAAGCACTTGATGAGTCTGGGGAATAGGGGAACCACAGAGGGAAACTAAAATAAAAGATCAATACTGTCCTTTCTCTGCTTCTTTTAAGGAATCAAGAGGATTTCGTGGAAAAAATTATTACTTTGAGGAAAATTTCATGGCAGGTAAAATTCTCCTTTATTCTCTAAAATATTAGAGCTGACTTTTTGGAAAGATCTAATCACATGATGAGCATATAATGAAGTGGAATATTTACCAGGGGTAACTAAGGGCGGTAACAAATCTAAATGAAATGCCACATTGTACGTGTCCTAAGTGCCTCCCAATCCTGCACATGCCGTTGTCTTCTGGGAATGCTACCTTTGCAGCATACTTGCCTTTTTCTCCTTTTGAGCCTCTTCTTCCTGGAGGACCCATTTTGCCTTTTGGTCCTTGTGGTCCAGGGTGTCCAACACTACAATATATAACTTTATAGTGGGAAAGGGGATGGGCAGAGAGAATCACACAGTTTTTGTGAATGTCTCCTACAGCACACGTTAGGAGTGTCTCTTGCACTCACATCTTCCCCTCAGCCCATTCTTTCTTTCATTCCTTTTGATTCTTTATCTCTGATATAAGAATAGACCATGTAATTGTCACAGCATGCTTCTGCCACCATAACCTTTGGTAAAGCCATACTAATCTCAGCACTAATTAGTGGGTGCAAAGCAAGGCAATGGACAACAATAGAAACAGCCAAAACAAAACAAACAAAACACTAAAAGTAAGTGTATCACAATAATCATTTTCCCTTCCAATTATCAATAATTACATAATGAAGAAAGCATAAAGCAGAGCTTGTGAAAGCAGAACTTAAGAGATACCTGATTAAGGATGACATGTAGAATGCAAACTCCATAAGTTCCTTATTCTCTCCAAACTCCAATAAAATAGCACACAGTAAAAGAATATTATAAAGAGGCATAAACCTCAAACTAAAGAAAAGAAAACAATGGCAAAAACGTAAAAAGACTTAGCAGACCCTTAAAAAAGCTGAATTCTAAGCAGGCAGTAAGGAAAGCGAAGAAAGAACACAATTTATATCAGAAATCCCTCCCAAAATTCAGGAATTGGAACCTCTGAAGTAGAATGACAATGAGGCCCCAAACAAGATCCCTTTCTCAAAAATTGCAGCAGGATAAAACAACCCTGCAAAGCTGCAGGAAACAGTGCAGCGGGAAGAAAACTTTAAAAGAAACCATATAATTTTAAAAGCAGGTAAAAGAATACATTTTATCCCTGAAACATGAACAGGTTGCTGCAGAAGGAACCATTAGAAGGGAACACTAGCAACAACAAAATCCTTGAAAATTAGAAAAAATATATGACAGCAGAAATTTAAAAATTCAGGAGCAGAGTTGGAAGACAGAGTTGAGAAGATCTCCTAGAAAGTGTTACAGAAAAATAAAAAGTAAAGAATAATAGATCAAACATTTTACTGACAAATCTATAGAGTCCGGAAGAGAAAATAGAGAGTGGGGAGAGGAGAGAATAGCTTCAACTAAGTAGTTTAATATTTTTTTAAAATGAAGATTTGTGTTGGACCGAAAGTACCCACTGCATGTCTGCAAATAAATGCAAATGCACACACACAAAAAGACAAATCACTGTGAAATCTAAGGACATGAAAAACTCATAAGTTTGTACAGAAAACAGATTTCAAACAAATGTCAAGTATCTAAATGTTATTGAATTTGTCAAAAACAACACCAGAAGCTAGAAGACAATAAAGAATGCTTTTAAAAACCTGAGGGAAAATATTTCCAACTCAGAATTTTATACTCAGCCAAACTATTGATCAAATTCTACAGTAGAGTAATGCCATTTTCAGACATGTAAGATCCCCCAAATTTATGCTTTTTCTCAAGAAGTATAATGAGAGAGTAAATGAGTGAAAGAAATATATGTTGTAGGAAACAGAGAGAGAAGAGAGAGTGCCCAGAATAATGGTGAAGATAGATCTCAAGACAGTATCTCAGCAGTCGATTAAAAATGAAACCTGACCTAATTTGAACAGCTCAAAAGCTCCAGGAGAGATTTATTTAAAGAGGTAACACTGATAGAATATTTAATGAGTTCTAATGTACTATTGGTATATTTCTATAATTCGAGGTGGGTTCAGGTTGGATTAGCAAACACACAAAGAAAACAAGACAATTGTTAGCAAAATATCATGCTAGAAAAGTAATGATAGATAGTATTATGTGGCAGAGTTGGTGAATAGCATTTTATAACTATTCATTGTAAACACTGAGTGTTTATTTATTTAACTGAAATTTGGATACTAACAATATTTTCCAGTGTGCACATGTGTGGTTGGGAGGGAGGGAAAGAGAGCTACATTTATCTTGTATAGAGGGAATACAAAAGATAATGCTCAAACCAAAAAATTAAGAAATAACAATACAAGCATGTTGAATGGCAACATAGAGACATATAACAAAAGATCCAAGAAGAAACAGGAGAAGGGGTTGTGTAAGGGGGCAGGTCGCTATAACTGGCTTTGTAGAATTGTTTGACTCCTAAGCCAGGTCCATTATAGCTCTGATAAAAAATTAAAACTACATTTATAAAACACAAATTGTATTAACTTACAAAATTCTATCATTATACTTAAATTCTCCACCAAATAGTTTCATATGCTTTCACTGATGTAATAGTCCAATAATATCAGTTTATTTTTTGTGGTAATAATACTAACTTGGCTCAGGAAATATGACAATTTTTAAAAAATATTTAGAAAGTCACATTTTCTGAATGACGCTACAAATATCAAATTCCACATAAACGCTAATGACTGTGAGTGAGGAGCACTTTACCATCTGATCCTGGAGGTCCCTGACATCCCGGTGCTCCCGGCAGCCCAGGTGGTCCCGGGTCCCCTGGTTTTCCTGGAGCGGAATCAGGTCTCGCAGGAGGGCCGGCTGCCCCTGGAACTCCCGGATGCCCGGGAAACCCTGGCGGCCCAGGGAGACCCATCATGCCTCCAAGAGAAACCAAGAATGAAAACCACACAGACTCTCAGACTAAAGGTGTCTGTAGAATAAATCAAACCAGTACATTCTGTCTTGGACTGAGGGAGTTTTTAAAGGGAAAAAAAATGTAATTAAAAAATAACTGAATATCCCCTTCATCAAAATGCCTCACCCCCTATGAAACAAGCACATAAGTAGAAACAAATTTGGGGAATCAGATTTTCTTTCCTTCTCCCCATTCTTTAGGATTATTGGGAAAGAAATATATATTATCTAATTAAAGTTATTTTTTTCAATCTTTCCACCTTGATAACTTGGTAAAAATAATATCAATAAGCACATTAGTGAATAAAAGTATGGACTCACAAACCCATCTATATAGGACATGAAGCACCATGGCAGCCTAGGTTGGTGGGGAAACAGAGAGGTGCTGGATTTGAACCTGGCCTCTTCCCCTCTGGCCACAGGTACTTAACGTCTTTAATCCTATATGTCTGTCTCAGAGGCCTGTTATGAGGATTAAATAAAATAATCCACCTAAGAAGCTTAGTGCAATATCTGGCAATAGCATGTGCTCATCGAACAATTAGTTTTCAGTGTGTTCAGAGGAGGTCAAAGTGAGTAATGCAGCAGAAGCTAAAGCCAGCTTCCCCTTGACATTCTACTCCCTCTCTGGTGGCTTTGCCTTAAAGACAGCTGGAAGCCTTTGTGTGACGGTGACCACTTGTCCTAGCCACGTCTCCTAAGCACACCTGGCTCTAGAATCTCTTTGTGGAAGACCGTAGTTTTCAAAGATGGTCACGTGGTGCTCTGCTCCTCATGTTCTTGTGGAACCTTGACTTTCCCCATCGCAAGGTTGGGGGTTTCCCTCCCTTTGAATGTGTCAGGCGTTTGTGATTACTTGGGCTCATGGAGCATGGTGGGAGTGGCACAATGGTTTCCAAGGCTGGATTATTAAATGTGATTCCATTTCTGCCTTGTGAGCTGAAACACGTGGGCCTGGAAGAGTGGCCCACCATAGAAGCAATCCCACTGTTCCAAAGCTACCACATGGTAAGGAAATCTAAATGCATACAGAGAGGCCTGAGGCTACATGAGAGATATAGGAGGGAGATGCCTGGCCAGTCTCACATTCCAGTTCCTTCCTGCAATCAGTCCTTGATCTAGAATAGCTCAGCTTAGCCCTTCTATTTTGAACCACAGAAAGAGTGAAGGGTACTATAATGATTGTTGTTATGGTAAGCTACTAGGTTTGGATAACAAGTTCATTGATAGACCACTGAAACCCTGTCGGTAATCAGTAATATAGTATGTTAGTTAAATAATGGCTTTCATTATTGTGTGCACATGTGCTGGGGCTTTACATATTTCCACACATTATCTTTACTCCTCAAACAATCCTGCAAAGTTTGTACCTTAGAGATAAGCCATGGAAAATTTAGGCCAAATATGAGTAAAATAATAGCTAACATCAGTGAGTCTTTACTATATGCCAGGCTGTAGTCTAAGAACTGTATATGTAGATATAGATAGATAGATAGATAGATAGATAGATAGATAGATAGATAAATAGATAGATAGATATACCAGTAGATTATATAGATATAGATATAGATATAGATATAGATATAGATATAGATATAGATATATAGATATAGATATAGATATAGATATAGATATAGATATAGATTACTTCTTTCAACCTAAACAAGAACTCTATTTTGCAGAGGAGAAAACTGAGGCACATAGAGGTTTACTAGATGCTCAAGATCACACAACTTGTAAGCAGAGGAACCTGGAATGTTCTTAGTCCTTAGTGTGAATGCATAACTGTTTCACTATACTAAGTGGCAGGGCTGTGATTCAATGACATGTGGCTGACCCAAAGCCCTGCTTACCTCATGCTAAATACTGTAGACCATTAAAAAGATAAAACATGTATAATAAAGGTTCTACACATTGGTGTACTTAAGGCAAAAAGAACATGTGTTCCTGTAGACTTGGACCCTTGGAGCTTAGGAGAGAGAAAGGTAGAGGTAACATGCTTGGGGGGAAGAGAGGAAGGAGAAAAGCACATATAGGGATTTTTTTGGGGGGGAGGGGAGGAGGGAAAGAGAAAGATTGTTGTTTTGTTGTGTGTGTTTTTAACTAAGACTGAATCAAAATTTTACTTTTTAATTCATAATTTGTATTTCCACATTTCACGTGGGAAATTTAAGTTGGGAGCAGGTGGATGAAGTCAATTTAGACAATTAGGTGTCAACAGGGAGAGCCATCCAAGAGGGTGGAGAAGACCCACAGAAACACTGGAACCCTGGCACGATTCCAGATCTCGTCTGCAAGTGATGCTGTCCCGGGAAGCCTGTTATGCAGACGCATTCCTCACCACACCCCTGACACCTCGACTGAATATTTCTGAGGTGCGGCCCAGGAACCTGGGCTTCTTCCAAGCAAGTGATTAACTGGTTAGAGTGCATGGTTTTGAACCCCGACTGTCCATTAGAAATACAAGGCACTTTTATAATAGCAGAGGCCTAGGTCCATGCCCCAGGGAGTCCAACATTCTTCGTCTGGGGTAGAGATAGCCCTCGGTGTTTTGAAACACTCCCAAGGTGATTCAGTGTCAGCTAGAGTTGAAAAACCTCTGATGTGGAGGAGGATGGAGCAGACCTGGTTTATAAAGCCAGTGGATTCATACCTGGACAGGTTTCCCCTGGTCGACCCGGGGGGCCGGGGGGGCCGGGGAACCCAACAGCCCCCATTTCTCCATAGCGGCCAGGGAGTCCTGGATCCCCCGGAGGACCTGCCAAAAAGAATGACACTTGTGAATATAATAAACATATACCTACATTTTAAAATCCCACACAAGTGCTTTCTGTGACACTTGCTGAAATGCAACTAGGAGACTGCTTTATAGTTTCCCTCCGCATTTTACATGTTATGTCTTAGATATGAGCCTTTTGTCCTGACTGGTTTGGCTCAGCAGATAGAGCGTCAGCCTGCAGACTGAAAGGACCCAGGTTCGATTCTGGTCAAGGGCATGTACCTTGGTTGCGGGCACATCCCCAGTAGGAGGTGTGCAAGAGGCAGCTGATCGATGTTTCTCTCTCATCGATGTTTCTAACTCTCTATCTCTCTCCCTTCTTCTCTGTAAAAAATCAATAAAATATATTTTTTTTTTAAAAAAAAAGATTTGAGCCTTTCATCTGGTCTGCAGATGCATGACCTTGGAGTGGCGCTGTCTGTCATTGATTTAGGCTGCTCTGGTCTTGCAGGTGCCATCTTGGTAGGTCTTAGTCAAATGGTTTTACATATATTTTAATAGCTAAAAACCCCTACTTTCTAAAAGGTGACATAGTAAAAAAATCCCAGCATACAGTGTACATACTAAAATAAAATTTGATGTCTTATGCCGTTAGAGATGAACTAAGATACACATCTCTACCTGCACTTGCATAATTATAGATTCGTGCTAAAGTTCACCTATTTAACCTGCTTCGTGTGCAAACTATGGCAATACTGGGCCATATTCGTCTGTCAGAGACACTCAAACCCCATTTCCACATTATTAATGGAGGACCTGAATGAAACACAAACCTTTGAGTGGAGGAGGTGGAGTCGTCAACGCCCCTGGCGGTCCTGGGTACCCACGGTCTCCGGGATCCCCCTGGAATCATTAATTCATTGATTTTCCTTAGAAATAGGAATATTTTCTCATGTTGCCTAGCACTGAATAAATATTATAAGGACCAAGAGTCCATTCATATAAGAAATAAAGACTATAGGCAGACTAGAGAAACAGATAGTTCATGGACTTCTAGGAAAAACAGGCATTCGACCTCTTCCCTATGCGCAGAAATAAATAACCAACTAGCAAAGTTCTCTCAAAAGAAAAGAAAATGGCCCTCCCCAATTTTGCTCACTGGTTGAGCATCAGCCAATGGACTGAAGGGTCTTGTGTTAGAATCCAGTCAAGGGCACGTACCTAGGTTGCAGGCTCAATCCCCACATATGGGAGGCAACCAATCGATGTTTCTCACGTCGATGTTTCTCTCTGCCCCTCCTTTCCACTCTCTCTAAAAATCAATGGAAAAAATATCCTCAGATGAGAATTAGCAAGAAAACAAAATTTTTTTAACTCCAATAAAGTTATTCCATTCTCATAAATTAGATACCTCTGAAGCCATAAAGTTTCTTAAATATACCATGAGCATTAATGTCTGATTTGACACTCTAGGACAAATAGTTTATTCACCTACAAGAGCTGAATCCACATTTTATTTTAGCAGCAAATATGGTCCCCTTCATTGTGTCCCCTTAGTGCTACCATGGCTTGTCCTGGGCTAGAGCTGAATGTAAGGTCACAGAGGTTGCAACGAAACAATTCAGTGGTGGTAAAAGCAAAGAGCTTTCCACAGCTCCCTCTGGTTTTAATCGAGATGCTGTATGATCCCCATGGAATTTTTTAAACTTTCAAAAGGATCATTGTTCAAATGTAAAATGTAATCATTACAACATGCAATAAAATAATACATCCAAAATTAACTCTGTCTCTTTCAAAATTTACATTGTTGAATCATTCTTTGGAATATCTTTTAAACCTATATTGGACAACATAAGGGATGTGGAATTTTGTCAGGTGGGTACTCTGACAGGTTCACTTTTTTTACCTTTGGACCAGGAAATCCAAATGACCCAGGAGCTCCAAACAGTCCTTGTTCACCCTATAAATAACCAGAAACATGCCTTTTAAAAAAAATGTAACTAGGTGACAAATTATCTCATTGTCATTTAATTTGAGCGACACATGTTCACAGAGATTCTGTGCAAAATCTTAACATCTTACTACTTTGGGGTTGCAGCAGTTTTGTGCTTTAGACTTTGCACCCACAGCTAAAACATGTAATTCGTAAAGTGAATATGTCTCCCTTTCCAATTCTGCGTGTGTGTTTGCATGCACTGTTCCAACTTTTGAATGACACTCAATTGCATTTACTAATTAAAGTGTATTTATCATATCCATTTGTACACTTACCTTTAATCCTGGAAAACCTGGAGATCCATAGGAGCCAGGAAAACCCTAATAAATTCACACAAAAAATGACACAAACTGAGTTAAATTAAAATTCATGCAGCAGCTCAAGGAATCCTATTTCATGTGAAGGGATTGCACCATGCATATTTCAACTTATCCGCTAAGGTCCTTGAATAAAAGAAAACAAATATAAAGTATATTTCATTTCTTTATCACATTTACTATTTTAATTGGTAAAGACCAATTTTAAAAAATGTGTGTCCTCACCAGTGCTTCAAATTAAAAACATATTTTGTTGTTGTTACTATTCCATTTTAGTTTATTTAACTTAATACTTGCATTGGTCTAAACATCTTTGAAATCATTGCAATATAATTTGCCTACAGATTAATAGTTGCTCTAAGCATTATCAGCAATAAAAATTACCATGGAAGCCAATTTTGTCCCACTCAACACTAAATCTAGAGCCAAATAAACCAAATACCCATGTCCACTGGGTCTGACCTCGATAGTCACTCTATGAATGGGGACCACACTAGCGACATGCGTGGTGATATTTGAGGCCTGATTCTGTGCTTCTTTTTTAGCTCCTGCCCCTACATCAGTACTTTATTTTATCAAATACGCTTAAATGAACAATTCCAAGCTGCTATCACACTGACACTGAGCCAGACAGGAAATGCCACAATCCTGTTACTTCCCTCCAGTTCTTCTATCTCCTGCTTGCCTGTTTTATCCAAATGATGTCAATAGAAGGCGTGTTCTGGGACTTTGAGCTATTATACAATTCTTGTTGTCGAAATTCTATTGTTCCTATTTGAAATAATCCCATTTTTGAACTCTCAGAAGTAGTGATCTAGTTTTATAAAAACGTAAGAAAGAAATGCCTCCATACTCACTGAAGTTAAGGGTGGTATGAATGATCCTTACCCGAGGGCCTGGGAAGCCAGGGATGCCCTTTTCTCCTTTCTCCCCAATACCAGGTTCTCCCTTAGAAAGATGGCATTTACAGGGGGTCAAACAACAATATTCCAGCAATAGAGAATGAAAACACAAAATGATAAATAAAAATTGTTGCCAGCAAGTTAAAGAAATCAACACTTTACAATAGGAACCCTACAGGACTATGATAACATAGTGACAAATTCTAGTAACATATACTGACATTTAAAGCAATGATAAAGAACACAATTTAAAAAAAAAAATTAAGTTAGCACATGATACAATTTTTTTTAAAGTGACTTAAATAAATTACCTTGGGTCCTGGAGGTCCTGGAGGTCCAATCATTCCAGGTAGTCCTTTAACACCCTAAAAGTCATAATGAATGTAATCTGGCTTATTATTATTACTAGAGGCCCGATGCATGAAATTCATGCACTTGGGGGAGATCCCTCAGCCCGGCCTGTGCCCTCTCGCAGTCCGGGAGCCCTCAGGCCTGGGAGTAGGCCTAAGCCATCAGTTGGACATCCTTTGCGCTGCTATGGAGGCAGGAGAGGCTCCCGCCACCACCACTGTACTCGCCAGCCATGAGCCTAGCTTCTGGTTAAGCAGCACTCCCCCTGTGGGAGTGCACTGACTTCCAGGGGGCAGCTCCTGCGTTGAGTGTCTGCCCCCTGGTGGTCAGTGCACATCATAGCGACTGGTCATTCCTCCGTTCGGTCAATTTCATATTAGCCTTTTATTATATAGGATTATTATTTAACCCATTGAATTCCATCTCAGAAATTGCCTTTAAGCATCTATTGTACTAATTTTTAAAATAAGAAATTACTCAACTGTCGCTAATTAGTAACTAAGGTCCAGGAGCACCTGTGAGCCTGACACTGTTCGGGCCAGTTCTGTGTGAGAGGTGTGACATCTGGGGCATAGGTGGGGAATGACCACGGAGCCACGGCAACAGATTCACGCTGGGAATGCAGCCACTGAGAGGAATGTCTCATTTTGAGCCAATTAGTAAAATTTAATCCAGTAATTGAACACCATCAACAGAACCTGCATATGGCATCCATAACATCAGCACTGAAGGCTAACAGAGGAATTGATCTTTACCAAGAGTGTATTATGTGCCCAGTTCTATGCATCAGTTTCCTTTTCTATCATCAAAACATCAAGCCCAGATGTAACATCTAAAGACAACTGGACTTAGTGTTTTTTTCAGTCCACATACCAAAGACAATATGAATGGGGCATATTTGATGAAGGACATGTCACAGTTGAGCAGCCCAAGCTAGGTCTGGGTAAACTTGAAAACACTGGTAATCTTTTCAAGCCTCATTTTCCAACTCTGTACATGGGGCTAATAATTGTACAAACCTGTTAAGGTGGGGTTGGGATTAATGCAGTGATGGGTGTAGGTGCTCAGGACTTGGCTGGCTCAGGTACGTGTTCAGGCAATGGTGGCTATTACCACTTTACCAAAGTAACATAGGGACTGGAAGTTACCTTTTCTCCTTTATAGAGACAAGAATCAGGTGGCTGTACCAGTCGGGTTGGTCCAGGAGAACCTTGCTGGCCAACCTCACCCTTGGAAAAAAAAATCAAGATAATAGGAATTTCATATGAACTTTACTTTGAAATAAAATTTAGAACAAGGAAGACTCACCCATGGATTGTGATGTGATGCTTAAAATCCCATGTGTCATGGGTTTAAAACTAAAACCATGACATATAAATGATATAATTTTAAATATTGATTGTTTTTCATAACTGATACACACTTGTTGTTAAAAATAAATTTAAAAAATAAAAGTGCCCCATAATCTTACCATCCTAGAGATAATCTCCATTAAAATAAGTGTATATTTTAGAGTCCTCTTGTTATTGTTGTAGTTTTTATAAAATTGAGCGTACACTTTTGTAACCTATATTTTCTGCTCAACATTATATCATAGGCGCCTTCCCACATCAGGGAGTGTTCCAATATATCTTTGGCAATGTGACGTTTTGCTAAATGGCTGTACCACATGCACCCAACCAGACTGGGACTCCCTGAGAGAGAGGATCCCGTCTGTCCTGCTAAAGCCCCACACCCAGCACTGTGCTGGCCTGGCACAGAGCAGATGCCCGTTTCTGAACTATTTGCCCACAGTTGTTGAAACAGCCATTCCCCAACTGCTACACATTCAGGCTTCTGCCAGAGGAGCTGCCATTTTGAAACACGTTAGCTTGTCGTGCCAACGTTCACGTTTCAGTGGAAAGGGCTGTCGATGTGAGAGAAGGAGGCAGCAAGGATCGTGTATTGCTAAATGCTCTGGTTCTGGTTATTTATGTTTTTATTTATGTGTAAAACTTGGGATTTTGATAAAATTATAAAGTTAAGGCAAACAAATCAGTCATTAAACAAAATTGCTACTCTGAGTATAATATAGTATCAAAAATGTTCACTCTATTCCTGCTGGGGTGAATGGACTTGAGTTTAGAGTTTAATTTTGTCAGAACTGTCATTTTATAGTCAAGGGTAATGGTACCATAATAATTCAGCAAAGAAAAGTTCACAGCTATTAAATTGGGCAGCGATGAGACAATGAACGCAGTTATGTGATCATCAGAACAGCCTCCACAACTCGGGCAGCACATACATTCCAACATCTGCTCTCCAGGCAAAAGGGATTCTTACCGGGTCTCCCATCTGCCCCTTGACTCCCATGCCAGGATTGCCCTGAGAAAGAAAAAAACTAAATTAATTGAGTTGCTTTTGAATATTAAAGAAATAATTACAAGTAAGACTTCCGGTCAAGCAATTTTTTGAAGTTCACTTATTAAATACATTGGGAAGTCTAGTGAGAGGAAAGACACCATCCTGACAGACATCAGTGGTCGTTAGTCTCACTGTACCTGGGCCCTATTTGTATATTTTCCTCATGGCTGCCTACCTTCACACCCGGACTCCCAGGATGGCCCGGAGGTCCCTAAATCAATGGCAAAAACACACAAATCACAGGTCAGTTGCAGAAACCAGAATGTGTCTTTGTTGGTTGTCCCAATTCCTCTTTAGGAAACCCTTAATTTATAAACACCCATGGGCTTCCTATTACGGCGGGGGTGGGGGGGGGGAGGGGCTGCTTGTTATACCCACCCCCCAGAGGGGCCCATGCTTCTCGATGGACTCACACAGGTAAGGAGTGGGCGTGTACTGATTCATCAGGTGATGTCCTCTCAAAGAGCCCACCTGTACCTGACCCAAGATGGGAACTTGGCTTTTAGAGGGGCAGCATGAGCAGGGCTGTACTTACCGGTAACCCCGGCTCTCCTGGGGATCCCATTGGGCCTGCTGGTCCTCTAGCACCCCTTGATCCCTAAACATGAGAAAAATCAGTGCATTTTTTACCAAAATCAATAATCATCATTCACAGCAAGAGCTGCATGTAATCCCAGGTGGATATAAACTTCCAAAGGAGTCACAGTCCCAACACATCTGCCTGCTGGAGCAGCTATCTTCCCAGCAGCTCTGCCTCGGATGTAGGGCACAGAGCTGCATGGGCCAATCGCTCCAGCAGGTGTGACAAATTCCTATGTTAGGCTCAAATTAAACACCAGAAACCAATCTACTTACTTAACAGATAAATTTTGTAATAGCATAGGTAGAGAACAAAGAAACTTGTTATAGCTATTCCTAAATTCCATATATAACTTTGATACACAACAGGATGCTTTTTAGTTTTTAATATTAATTAGCATTAGTATATGAAAATATGAATGTATTTATATTCCTTAATATATTTTTCAGCGTGCCCTTTCAGATCAATGTGAATAGAAATGCTGTCCCCAGTTTGAGGTCATGATGGTTAAGTCATAAGTCAACTTTCTGTAACCTGTAAGTTGTGGTATAATTACAGAGATTCACAAGGACAGCTGTGGAGAAAGGCTCTCTGCTCTCCCACTGACCCTGCCCAGGTCAAATGATTTGCAAGTGTGCAGTGAAATTGTTCTCTTCAGGAGGCTGAATTTGTTTTTATTTTAACAGCAACATCAAGGTATCTCATTAATGACGGAGAACCAAGCTTCAGAAGTAGGAAGGAAATCAACCTGTCCACAGCCAGAAGTCACCAAGCAAAATTATAGGTTAACAACTGGAAGGTGGAAATTGATTTAAGTTGTAATCTTGTAAACATTGATAAATTGGAAAGACTAATATAATCATTGAATTTCAAATTTCAGGGAGATGAAAATGGTCCTAAACTTTAAATATGATACCCAATGACTGATTCAGCAGTCTTTCCACCTGACATATATTAGTGTCTGGGCAGACTTCTCTTCTAAATATCAATGACTGTATATGTATCAGCAATACCAAATGATTGTTGAAATATAGAAGAGGAAGGTAATTGGAAGCTTGCCAAGGTTCCAGGATGGCCTCAAGGTGTGTGACCTGTGCAGTCAGATGGGGTTTTGTGCTTGACTTCATGCTCTGCTCTCACCACCTTGAAATTCTTCATACTTTTTGAACAAGGGGCCTACGTGTTCATTTTGCACTGGGGGGTCCGCACATTTTTCAGCTGGTCCTGCTGCGACACATACAAACTGTGGGGACAGGAGGCTCTTTGGGATCACACAAAAGCACATGCCTGCTCAGACTTACTGGTAAGCCGGGAGGTCCTGGGTTCCCTCTGTCACCCTGCAATAATGACACATTGCTTTAAAAGAGCAACACCATTTCCTAAAACACATGATGTAAAAGTAGACACACACACAAGAATCGTTTGACCTAACGTGCAGTCTGTTCAATTTTTCCAGGTTGAGAAGACAACTGTGGAGGGCTCTGTGGAGATGATCATGGGCCTCTTCCTAGGCCCGAATCCTTCTACTCAGCTGAAACCAGAGGCAGGTGCTGGGGTCCTGAGCACGTGGAATCAAGATGAGGTTTCAACTTTCAATTTAAAATGTTCTAAAGCAGTGGTTCTCAACCTTGGCTGCACATTAGAGTCACCTGGGAATCTTTTTAAAATCCTGATTTCTGCCCTAACCGGTTTGGCTCAGTGGATAGAGTGTTGGCCTGCGGACTGAGGGGTCCCAGGTTCGATTCTGGTCAAGGGCATGTACCTTGGTTGTGGGCACATCCCCAGTAGGAGGTGTGCAGGAGGCAGCTGATCGATGTTTCTCTCTCATCGATGTTTCTAACTCTCTATTCCTCTCTCTTCCTCTCTGTAAAAAATCAATAAAATATATTGAGGAAAAAAATACGTTTAAAAAAAAATCCTGATTTCTGGGCCTCATCCCCTGGAAATTCTGTTTCTTTGTTATGGGGTGGGGCCACAACATTAGTAACAAAGAAACAGAATTTCCGGAGGATGAGGCCCAGAAATCAGGATTTTAAAAAGATTCCCAGGTGATTCTAATGTGTAGCCAAGGTTGAGAACCACTGGTCTAAACCCAGTGGTCCCATTTCATCACAGTCTGTCTCTGGTCCAAATGCCAGACCCTGCCTCCCTTTATAGACACCCTGCTCCGTTGGTCATCCTAGAGTAAAGGTAAAGGGAATGGCGTGGAAATTCTCTCCCCGCTGCCTCTGTGCGAATTCACCACTTATGACTCTGCCCTGAGACTCCACTTACTCTAAAGAATCAAAGGGACTGCAGGTTCTTTTTCAAATGTACAATATAACATACTGTAAAATATATGTTAAATAAAAGTTTACATTTTAACTATTTTTAAGTGGACAGTCCTGTGACGTTAAGTACATTCACATTGTTGTGCAGCCATCACGACCATCCATCTCCAGAGCTTCTCCATCTTCCCAATGTAAACTGTTTCCAGTTTACAATAAATACTAACTCCCCATTCTCCTCCCCCGGCCCCTGGCAAAAACCTTTCCATGTCCTGTCTCTACGAATCTGAGTACTCTAGGAACCTCATATAAATGAAATCACACATTATTTGTCCTTCTGTGACCCGCTCATTTCACTCAGCATAATGACCTCAGGGTTCATCTGTGTGGTAACATGAGTCAGGATACTCTTCTCTTTAAAGACTGAGCAATATCCCATTGTATGTATATACCACTTTCTGTTTATCCATTCATTTCTCAGTGGACACTTGGGTTGCTTGCATCTTTTGCCTATTGTGAATAGTGCTGCTATGAACTTGGGTATACAAATATCTGCTCTTTGAGTCCCTGCTTTCATTTCTTTTGGGTATAGTAGAATTGCTTAATTATAGGTTAATTAGGGTGTTTAAGCCATAAACAAAAGCATAGTTTTTCTTGTCTAACAAGTATAAATAGGCATAGAGGCCACACACAAATACTGTGAGCTCACTAAAGGGATCCCACTCAGGTGTTCCCACTCTGGTGGCATGGAACTCAGGGTTTAGTAGGAGCAACCTAGAGCTAGTCTTATCTAATTGTTGTAGAATATTCTACCTTATGACAGATGATCGTGTCATGAAAATGTACTATATCTCTCCTCCTGATTTATTCTATCTAGTGATCTCCTTCTTCTTATCTATGGCTACTTGTTTTAGAGTGATGAAGTGGTCATTCAAGAGTTTATTTCTGAATATTTGTATACCGTTCTCTGCTAGAAACACAAAAGCATTTAATTTACCAAGGAGAGTACTATAAGGTTTCCATAATTTTCCAGTTCAATAGTGTTGACTTCTAGTATGCCGGGGTGCAAGTATTCATATCGCATTTTAACTACAAATAAAACAGTGCTTCCCAACCGGGAGTAATTTTTCTTCCCAAAGGAACACTTGGTAATGTCTGGAGATATTGTGTGGGTGGAGGTTGCTACTGGCATCTAATGGGTAGAGGCCAGAGATACTGTTTCACATTCTACAATCCATAGGCCAGCCCTCACGCAAGTGATTATCTGGCCCCAATGTCAATAGTGCCAAGGGTGAGAAACCCTGGAATGGTGTATCCATTGCCACTCTGCAAAAAATAGTGGAGAGGTATGTGTTGGAATGTTACAGCCAGAGCAGCTAACGCCAAGTGCTTCCACAAGAAGAATGGTGCCATCCCGGAGGGCCAGGGGGAAGATAAAAACCAGCGTGCCACTTGGCTGGTATGGCTCAGTTGTTGAGCATGAACCAAGAGGTCACTGGTTTGATTCCTGGTCAGGGCACATGCTCAGGTTGTGGGCTCCATCCCCAGTAGGGGGCGTGCAGGAGGCAGCTGATAGATGACATTTCTCTCTGATCAATATTTCTATCTCTCTATCTCTTTCCCTTCCTCTCTCTCTAAAAATCAATAAACATATATATATATATTTTTTAAAAAAAAAAAACAGCATGCTCAGGGACATTTCAAAGGGAATTTCAGTTCATGTATGGGTTTACCTATGGTGGGGAAAAATTATTTTAAATCCACCATGATCAGAATGCTTACCTGAGTACCTTTAATGCCACCTAAAATGAACACTGAATTTCCTTTTTCTCCTTGTTCCCCAGGAAGGCCCTGAAAATAAAACATTCACTTAAGAGAGGAGAAAAGCACATTACTATTTTAGCATTTTATTTTCTATGTGAAATATCACTCACCAATAAAATTACCATTATAGTTATATTTCACTAGTGAAGATTTTTTTATTCTCTTTATTGTCATTATCACCTTAAGGTTCTCATATATAGTCATTCAGTATTCAGTTAAAATCTATTAAGAAATCTCCAAAGATAGAGTATCTACTCATTTATTTATATTATAAATATATGGTATATATGTGTAGTTTATATATAGTATATGCTAATGTATTAATAGATATTTATTAATTATATAGCAGGGAAATTGCACAACATAATGCACATGTATTATTCTTATAAGTAAACATTGCAGTTGTCAATAATATGCCATAGAAATAGTTGTTTAAAAATTTAGTTTATTTATTTTACTATTTGTATTTAAAATAGAGCCTATACACCCTTTATAAGATTTTAAAAACCAGCATGTTCCTTTTGTAAGTTTTTTGTATGTAGCTGCACGTTTATTTACAGTATTTTAAAAAAGTGAATGAAATACCTGAGTGTATTCTTTTTTTCCCCAAAAGTTTCCACACTTGATATCTCAATATCCCATATATTAATATGCCTCACCTGGGTTACCACATAAAAATTTTAACCATTTTCATATATCAAGCTCCTACAAAAGACATGCAGATGTCAAAGTTAACCCCTCTTGGAAGAGTGCCTGGCTTTGCTTCCGATGGGAGAGACTCCTGGTTTCATGGTAAGCTCCTCACCAGGTCCCTTGAGCAATCAGATTGCAGTTCTTTTCCCCCATAGTTCCAACAGGCATGGATTTCAGTCCCACGTTTGAGTAAAACAGCACCAGTCCTCAACTAAATGGTTCGAAATTCAGTTACCACTGCATTAACTAAGTAACTGCATGGAGCACAAACTTCACTGCTAGCTCGTGGATCCACAGATCACTCCTAAGTGACATGGGAATCATGATCACTGACTAATCACATCACTCCATTCAAAGCCTGTTGTGACGGGTTCCTGCACGTCTGCTAGTTCACACACACAGGTCTGCAGTGAACCCTGAATAATAAACAACATAAGCTTTGGTCCTATGACAGCAGCCGGGAGCATCTCAATGGCACATCCATCAAGTCATATCGCTTCCTCCCTTAAAACCACCCAAAACATTCTTATGGCATGAAAAGAAAACCCAGCCCCCTTCCACAGTCTACAAGACCCCAGGTGTCCTAGGTCCTGCCCACCTCTGTCCTCATCCTCCAGCCGCCCCACTTGTTCACCGTGCTCCCCCACACTTGTCTTAACTCTGTTTCTTGAGCACACCAAGCCTGTTCCCACTGTGGGGCCTTTCACTTAAGATTCCCGTTAGGATGAGCTGTGGGTGTCTTACTGGGGGGCCTTCTGGGCCAGGAGCTCCTCTTTCTCCTGGAAACCCTGGATCGCCTCTTGAGCCATTGCAGCCATTCATGCCAGGTTTGCCTCTGAATCCCGG
This sequence comes from Myotis lucifugus, assembly GCF_000147115.1. Classification (NCBI taxonomy): domain Eukaryota; kingdom Metazoa; phylum Chordata; class Mammalia; order Chiroptera; family Vespertilionidae; genus Myotis; species Myotis lucifugus. The sequence continues at coordinate 24,120,114 of NW_005871051.1, forward strand.
AGGCCCTGGGTGCCCCTGCAGGAAACAAAATGATAAGTGAAGCATTGTTTTGCAAGAATACGAGAAGACAAAGATGATGCAATATGGGTACCCAAATTATGGCAATGATGACTCACATACCACTTAATTTTGTGAGAATTCCTTCCCTATCCACAGTGCTATGTAGCATAGTAAAAATCAATAAGCAAATTTTAATATGCCCCCCAATTTAAATTCATTCAGTTTGGAGTATTCTGGGAGATTTGGGGGGAAACCTTCCTTAAAATCCTAGAAAGACTCTAATGAATAGTAAAACTCCCCAAAATACCTCTTCCTTCTTTCATGTGGTTTTCATATTAGAAACGAGAGTCTTAAACCCATTTCCAAAAGTCAGGACTCGTCAGTAAGTAAAAATTGTCATTATGAGTAGGCATTCATTTCCAGAAGTATCTCTGGCTCCTGTTTTGTGATGTTGTTCTCTAACCTATTTGAAAACCTTGCTATTCAGTAAAGTGTTTCGGTATTGGAGTTATTACACAAAATTGAAATGCAACACCCTTTCATTCACTGAGGTGAGAAAATAAAGAAGAGTTTGCCATGTGCATATCTATTTTTTGAACATGTGATTTTAAGGGTTTTGAGGAGTGTTCCTCCCTTCTTTGTGAGAAAATGTAGGGATACTTACAGGTATACCATCCAAACCTGGAAATCCAGGAACACCAGTGGGACCCTAAAATTCCAGGCGATAAAACAAAATTATAAAAGTCACTAAGTTATTAGACTAACAAGTTAATTTCCTCAAAAACATAAATAATTAATGCTCATTATTTTTAACCCTTAGCAGTCATGGTTACCTATTTTCACACACGCTTAAACGCCAACATTTAAGAATGAACCTTTCATACTTTTTGTCCTAAGGAAGCCAAGTTGGCAGTATCAATTGAAAGAAAACATTCAGTGCCCTGTAAGCTGGGAATTCAACGTCTCAGAATCTGTCAATCCTGGAGAAGCAAACTCGTAAATGTGAGCGCAGGTAATTCACAGGATTGCTTTCTCACACCTGCTCTACACAAATTAGGACACGATCTCAAATTCTCAACAAGAAAGAAACTATTGTTTTCTTTATCTATTCTATAGCATATTAAATGGTGTTTTTAAAGGAATAAGTTGAATCGACATAAATTGATTGATCTTTAAGCCACATGGTTGAGTGTCTGAGTAAAAAAAAAAAAAAATGCCCAGCATGGGACACATAATATCATTTAGGTGTTTTTTTAAAGCCATAAACCGGTACAACTCCCCCTGGGTGCAGTCATGCATTTAAGTGCAGAGAAAAGATCTAGATAAACAAGCTCCTCTGGAGGGTTTGGGGAAGGAGGGCTGCTATGGAAGAGGAGTCTAAACTTTATTATAAGGCGCAAGCAGGTCCTACTTGTTTATAACAAGTCTGGCATAGCAATGCTGTTGGGTGGCTAAGAAGCTTTCCCTTAGGAAGGGGCTTACCTTATCTCCTTTATCCCCTGCTGCTCCGGGAGGGCCGCTGTCCCCTTTCATCCCTTTCTCTCCTGGAATCCCAATGGGTCCTGGCGGTCCCAGCGGTCCAATAGGACCCTGTGGCCCTGGTGGTCCCGGGTGACCCTAAGAAGGAAGATTAAAAAGGGAGGTGGGCTGATTCTTAAGTAGCGTCTTCTAATGCAAATATATGACCACTGAGGCTTACAGACAACTGAAAAATTAGAGGTTGAGCAAACTCTGATATAGAAACACAAATGATTAATTAATTCATAGCAAAAATAAGAAACTGTAACACTGTCTTTTTCAATCTGGATTTAAGCAGTACAATAAATCAGAATTACCATAGGTACACACACTTATCTGTAAATTGAAAATAGTTCTCTTATTACTTTAATTCTGTCTATGACATTTATAAGACTTGAGCTGTTTGGTGAAGCCAGGAACTTAAAAATAATAAAAGTCTTATTACCATTATGTCAGTGATAAAAGTTAGGAGCAGGGAGAAAACTGCCAGATCTTTTATTTACTTCAAATGGCTAATGACCCATCTGCCCTTTTAGGAAGAAACATTTATTTTTAGCTGCTTTTACTTAATTTCTTATAAGTGTGAAGTAGGCTCTCCATGTGAGGTTATATTTCCCCAATCTGACTTTCCATGAACCAAGAGGTCACCTCTTGGTTCAGATGAAGAAGTTTCCTGAGCTCAGTTCTACCCAGAACCCACAGTGGGAACATTGCTGGCACAGCGGTGAGCAACTCCGGCTCCCTGCTGCCCTCGCACTGTGTGAGGGGGACGGATCCACTGAATGAAGCTCAATCACTGCCCATTACAGACTCTGCACGCCTCACAGCTCTCTGTCCTGGAGGAAGCAAGCCTGCCTCTCAGGAGCACCCTCCCCTGGCCGGGGACCTGCTCCCTTCCCTGTCCCAGCTCCCTTCATCTAATCTAATAAAAGAGAAACACGCAAATTGACCATACCTCCACTATACCCACAAGCCACACTCACAAGCCATGCCCACCAGCCAATCAGGAGCAGATATGCAAATTAACCAACTAAAATGGTGGCAGCCGTGGAGCTGGAGTGAGCAGGAGGTTTGGGTTCCCCCGGCAATGGAGGAAGCTAAGCTTCCCGCCTAGCTGCCGGCCCTGAGCTCCACTCAAGGCTACAAAGTTTCAATTATAGAAGATAAATAAATCCCAGATCCCTGCTTCCAGCCCATTGCCATGGCCAGCCTGAAAACAGCCATCAGCCCCTCACCCAGGCTGGCCAGGCACCCCAGTAGGGCCCCCTACCTGAAGGGCTGTGGCCAGCCTGAAAACACCCCTCAGCCCCTCACCCAGGCTGGCCAAACCCAGGGGTGAG
>NW_005871051.1:24123604-24141646 GCF_000147115.1 Myotis lucifugus
GAATGACTGGTCACTATGACACACACTGACCACCGCCCGGCAGATGCTCAATGCAGGAGCTGCCCCTTGGTGGTCAGTGCACTCCCACTGGGGGAGCTCTGATCAGCCACAAGCCAGGCTGATGGCTGCCAGCACAGCGGTGGTGGTGGGAGCCTCTCCCACCTCCTCAGCAGCGCTAAGGATGTCTGACTGCAGCTTAGGCCTGCTCCCCACTGGCAAGTGGACATCCCCTGAGGGCTCCTGGGCTGCCAGAGGGATGTCTGACTGCCAGCTTAGGCCCAATCTTCTGGGGAGCGGGCCTAAGCCAGCAGGTGGACATCCCCCGAGGGGTCCCACACTGGGAGAGGGCACAGGCTGGGCTGAGGGACCCCCCCCGAGTGCACACGGGCCTCTAGTTATTATATAATAGTTGCTATTTATTGAGTTATCCATAAAACTACTAAAAGCCTAGAATTCTCTAGGAAGTTTAAATGTATGTATGTGCGCTAAAAAAATAACAATAAAGTATAAAATATAATTACATGGGCACAAACCATTCAGGGGCATTTTGAGGGCAAATCAATTTACTCTAGATAGTGCAAAAATTCTAAGCTACAGCCTAAAAGTAAGAATAAATAATGACTTCAGCTGACCTTATCCTACCGGTGTTCATTAATCTTACTTGGTTACTTAATCAAGATACGTTAAAAGTTCCCATTTTTCCTAAATGTAAGGTTCAGGAAATAACTGCTTTTTCATTAAGTTTATCTTTTCGTCTTACATTTAATTTATACAAAAACTCCTACATTATCTTTTGTGAGTGCTGTATTATTTAGGAACAACAAAATGCATGTTTGAACAGTCAAGGGTAACTGAGAAAGAGACAGCCAATTAACTGGCTATAAATCTCTCCAGTGTGTTTCATTTTAGACCCGAAAGGCCAAATCCAGTGAGCTACCGGAACTTCGAAGGGGAAAGAAAAAAAAAGAAGAGGAATGTTTAACGCAGTGTAAGAATAATGGACCTCCATTCAGTACAGCACTGTTTCCTGACCCGAGAAAGAGCCGTCTAAAACACTTCCATAGAGAAATAAATCAGGAATGGCTGTCTGCATTAAGTTCTTCCTCCCACCTCCTCCTCCTCCCTGCCCTTCGTCTGCTACACTGACTTCCTTGCATTTCTGAACAAGCTCTGTTCCTTCACAGACTGTGGTGTTCTGTCCAGAAGTGTCCCTTCTCACCTCCCTCCCCAAGTCATCTCTCAATGCCCCAAGGAAAAACTCATCTCCTGCCCTCCCCCGGCCCCACACCCTTCAGAATCCCTTCAGAATCGGATGCCTGTCCAAGTCACCTCTCTAATAACACTTCTCACCTGTTCCTGTGATCATCTCTTTATCCTCATGGTGGTAAGAAAGGTAGAGGGCAATACAAGCTTAACAAAATAACACAGACACAGACAATAGTGTGGTGAAGGCCTGGGAGGAGTGGGTGCAGGGTGGAGGGTGTCAATGGGGAAAAAAACAACGGAGACATCTGTAATACTTCCAACAATAAAGATAAATTTAAAAAATAAAATAATTTGGTCAGACCCCACCCACCCACCCCAAGGGAAAGTCCCTGTAACCGGGAAGGAGCAGCTTCCTCCTGTTGCTGAACTGTCATCCCCAGGGCTTGGCTGAGAGCAGCTCTGGGAACCTGTGAGGATGGCTCCACCCCCAGGAGCAGAGCACCGCCTCACCTGAGCAAAGCACCCTGAATGCAGTGAAGTCGGTGTTCTTTGTTGTTGAGTAGAACAGGGGCCTTCTTGTGCCTTAGTTTCAACCATATTAAACCCGTATTAAACAGCAAATACAACCCCTACTTTGCAATTGGAAAAACTGCCGTAAAACACTACATGCCTACATTTCAACGGCCTTTGGATGACTTCGATGTTTTATATTTGATGCTGTGTTTTCATATTAACAGGTATTTTTCTATAGGATAAAAATGTAAAGAAATACATTAAACCTCTACAACAGCATTAAATCTGTCAGAAAGCTGCTCATGAAAATTTCCCAAATACCAATCTTTGAAATAGTTACTGCTCATTCACCCAATTTGTGTAAATAATTTATCCCCACAATGGAGACAGTAATTCCATTTCATTCAGTCACGTCATATAAAAGGCGGGGAAGGGTGGGTGGGTGGGAAGAGATCAACCAAAGAACTTGTATGCGTATATGCAAATCCCATGGACAATAGGGTGGTGAAGGCCTGGGGCGGGGATAGCAGATGGGCTACTAGGGATCAATGGGGGGAAAAGGGGGAATTATGTAATACTTTCAACACTAAAGATTTTTTAAAAAATGAAGTAGGAAATACTAAAAAAAAAAAACCCAACAACAATGGCTATGAATAGTTATTTGAGCTTATTTATTGAACTACTAGAGGCCCAATACACAAAATTTGTGCAAGGGGCTTGACCCTTGCAGCTCCAGCTTCATCCAGGAGGTCGTCCAGAAGGTTGTTTGGCTATCTGGTCTAATTAGCATGTTATGCGTTTATTATTATAGATAATAGGATTAACGTCATGATAGACAGGCATAGGTAGCAGGCCCAGAACAGGCATTTCCACGACAAAAGAATCATTAAATAACCACAGAAATTTTTTATCTTTGTAAAAAAAAAAAGAGTTTAAATAAATATTCTGCTCCTAACATGCATCCTCTACCCATGAACCATAATGGGATCTACAATGAATTGCTCCACAGTATTCAATCCAACAACAAAAAAGCATGCACAGTGGAATGACTGGCTCTCACACATGGTGCCCTGACTTTTTTTATTTTTGTTGTTTTATTTTTAATAATTATTTTATTTTATTTTTTTGGTGCTACTGTTGACCCAGAATGGCCCCTGTGGTTTACTACTTTCAGTGAGAGACAGTGAAGTCAGAGAGCAGATTCATGCCTCCAGAAACGACAATTGGCTGACAGCTGAGGAAACTGGCATGCCAGGTGAAGCCACCAGGCCATCCTTCTCTCTACTCAAAGGCTGGCTGGCACCGAGTCTCAGACCAGATCCGCGCCTCCCCACTGTGGCTGCAGCAGCTTCAGGCTCGGGGCCAGCTGTACAAATAACAAAGGCCATCCCTTTGTCCGACTCTCCGAGGCCAGGGCATTCCTTTAGGATTCTGGCCCGTATGAATGGGCTATGTCAGGCGTGTCTCTCGAGCAGAGCTATGTTCAAATGATTTTTATTTCACAACTTGGTACAAGAAATCAACAGCTAAGAGAATATGTACATTTTTAAAACCAAAATCTTCAATCAGTCATTTGGGCTGCCACTGATCTGCTCATCCCTAGAAATCAAATGCTGTTCCCAAAGGAGGAAGCAGAGGCCCAGAGAGATGAATCAAGTGACTTGAGGCCACCTGGCCATCACCTGGGGAAGCCCATTTTCTCCGACTTCAAAGGTCCTGCTTCCCTTTTTATCCCAGTCTTTGGAACAGTGGTTCTCAACCTTCTGGCCCTTTAAATACAGTTCCTCATGTTATGACCCAACCATAAAATTATTTTCGTTGCTACTTCATAACTGTAATGTTGCTACTGTTATGAATCGTAATGTAAATATCTGATATACAGGATGGTCTTAGGCGACCCCTGTGAAAGGGTCGTCCGACCGCCAAAGGGGTCTCGACCCACAGGTTGAGAACCGCTGCATTAGAACCTCACTCTCCTATGAACTCTCATATCCACCCTGAAACAATAAGCACCTAAATGCTCATCAATGTCTTATAGCAAGCTTCTTGAGGCCAGGGGCCCAAGTACGTTATTACATGAGCCTTGGCCGCTGCCTTGCACAGTAGAAATTTTACACATACACACATGGAATGCTGAATCAATTCAGACTTTTATAATTAAAACTAACAAAAAAAGCATTCAGCAACACCTCTCCTGCTTTTTTCATGCTTGATGGTGAATTCAAACATTAAGCCACTAGGTGACACTATAACATCACTTAACCCTCTCTATGAGTCCTGGTCACTTATCCAACTGGCCTCGAGCTCCATAAATCCAAATCTAGACTTGGGATTCATGACATCCCCTGAAGTGTGCAAGTCTGTGCACACAGCTGCTCACACCTCATCAGAGTCCTCCCAGGCGCCTCTGCCACCCACCCCTAACTGTCCCACACGGAGTCACCCTCTCCTTCCCATCAATTCTGCCTCCCAAATATTCCCGATGCCCACCCACTTCCCCCCACCTCCACACTCACCCCTTAAGCCCCCATGACCTTCCACCTGTAGCAGACTTCTAACAAGTTTTTCCTAACACTGTTGCCCCTGCACCCACTTCCTCTTCAAACAGCAGCCAGAATGATCTTCTTACCACATAAATTCAACCTGCCTCCACTCTTTCTAAAGTCTTCCATAGCCTCCCTCATCACCCAGGATAACCTAGATCCACTTTTCCAACTGCATCTCATGCCGCTTGCTACCTCACCTACTCTGATCAAACCTTGGTGGCCACCTTGGGTCCCTCATACATGCCAGCCTGTCTTTTTGCCATGCCAGGGCCCTAATAGAGACTATTCTCTCCGCTCAGTTGGTAGTGGGTTGAATGGTGGCCACAAAAAGATATGTGCTCATGCTGATCCTCAGAACCTGTGGCTATTACTTTAGATGCAAAGAATGTGATAGAGTTAAGGATCTTGAGATAAAGAGTTTACCTCGGATTATCCAGGTGGGCCCTACATGCCATCATATGAATCCTGATAAGAGGGATACAGATAAATTTTGATACAGACACACAGAGGAGACTGTGGTGGAAAGATGAAGGCAGAGACTGGAGTGATAGAGCCACAAGCTAAGGAACGCTGGCAGCCACCAGAAACTAGAAGAGGCAAGGAAATGATTCTCCTCTATTGCCTGTGAAGGGTGTATGGCAGTGCCCTTGCTTTTGGACTTCTGCCCTCTACATCTTGTGAATAAATAAATTTCTATTGTTTTAAACCATCAAACATGTGGCAATTTGTTAAGAACAAGAACTAATGGGATATGCTTCTTCCAGGCTGTTGCTAAGGGACGTCTGATTCTACCCAGTCCAAGCAGAGGTGTTAACCCATAGTTCCCTTGCCCCATCCCACCCCACACATGCTCCTATGCAAGACCAAGTTAGGGAATCAAACTGTGCACCCAGGGAAAGAGCAAGGATCTTTGTCTGCCTAGGATGGTGCCTGGCACTCAGCAGGCACCAGAAGTAACAGCTGGAGGGTTATTCCTGGTGGGCTCAGAGCTCCAGGCCACAGGCACTTTCTTCTTTACCATCAAGGCCTCCCAGCACAAAGACGCCTGGCACATGCAGAAGGCTCAGGGGCTGTTTGCTGAAGGAATTACAGATAAGACTGTAGGGCAGAGGAGTGAAAATATTAGCACCTTACAGACATAGCTGTTTTCCCTGTGGCTCTCATCCCAATTTATTGAAAATAGTATTTGAAAGGAGAAACATATTTTTCTTTCCTACAAACTTCGGATTTCAGCTTTTTAACTCATTTACACAGAATTTTCCCTTGCACGAGAGTGTTCTTAGAGTCACAAACACTGCTTCCCATTTTGCTACATGGGACACGCCCTGCTTTGGGAGACACCTGTATGTAGCCCCTATTTCTAACCAACAAGGCTGCCTCCACTCTGGTAATGACCTTGATCCTCTCGAGTTCAGCATAGTCCCACATTTGCTGAGCTCTGCGCTGGTCTGGCCCGGGTTCACGCTGGGTCACAGAGCTCCGCTGTCGTTGCTATGGAGTTGAACCCCACGTGAGGAGACCAAAGGCTCGCTGCAAATCACACTTAATGAGGTGACTGACTGGGCAGACAGTCCCAAATCGACCTTCAGACCCAAACTGCAACTAGGATTCTTGAGGGAGGATCTGCACACTTGGCCTGTTTGGAAAATGATGCATTCCACAGCACGGAAGGCAAATATAAGTTGTTTCTCTAACACAAATGTTGGAGTTAAAGAGAGGGATTCGTCAGTGCCTCGAGAGCCATCTAGTTGCAGTTATTCTTCCAAGTAGATACCAGCTACTACTGCTCCTGCACCACTGTGATTAGGAAGCCAAATAGTATAAAATGATAGGTATGTCTCCTCCCTCTGCCTCCCGGAACCTCACGCCCTGTTCAAGAATACTTCCTCAGGCACCTGCAAAATATAAAAAATCCCACAACTAAATTTATTCTTTTCACTTTTTCAAGTTTTTCATTCTCCAAAAATCAATGTAAACAACTCCTGTCAGGGAAAACATGTTAACAAGCTAAGTTAAGTTATAAACTGGCAGCTGGCAGGCTGAGTTCTACTGGGACACTTGTTAATTGTTAGGCACTGTATTTTGTGGTTTTTTAAAAATATGTTTTTATTGATTTTAGAGAGGAAAGGGAGAAGGATAGAGAGATAGAAACATAAATGAAAGAGAAACACTGATGGGCTGCCTTCTGCATGCTTCTTACTGGAGATTGAGCCCACAGCTCGGGCATGTGCCCTGACCAGGAATCAAACTGGTGGTGACCACTGAGCCACTCTAGTCGAGCAGGTACTTTTTTGTTGTTGTTGTTGTTGTTGTTAGTTTCTTGTTTTGTTTTTTTAATTCTGATGCCTTTAGATGACAAATGTAGTGTCCAGCTCCCCATGGTCCCCTCCCACTTGCTGTCCTTTGTTGGCACTGGGTCTGACACAGACCAAATCTGTATTTGAAAGGAGAAATACATTTTTCTCCTGCAGTGTGGGTGTGGGGACACCTGCCATACCCAAGTGGCAGACCAAATCTGCCCACTTCTCAGCTGTCACTGGAACTTGCTTACATCAAAATGTAACATCATTGACTACATGAGCTTTAGGACATAAAAAGAACTGCTCTGAACCGCTTAACAGGCTGAACTGGAGTCCAGCTGTGTGAGTGATAAAGACTCAGTTCTAGAACTTTGTGTGCAGATAACTTAATAAAAAAAAGTTAACAATTATTAAAACTTCCCAAGTAAATTCCATTTTTATCATGAAATGCAGGCTCTTAGAAGTGTACGGAATAAGTGAGTGGGATTCAGAAAAAATACTCTGAGGACATTTTTCAGTGATTTGAAATCCCCAAAGGAAAGTCTGAATTGTTCATATGGGATTTTCATTTTCATACCAAAAATAACTGAGACGGGTCTTGACTTTTAAGCCATTTGACCTCCTTGTACGTAAAACCACTAAATTATAAAGTTGTATTGATTTAATGGTTGCTGTACTTTTTGAGTGGGAAACAATGTGGATATATTTTATTTTAGAAAAAAACTGTAGAAAGTGTCTTTATTATCATGCTAGCCATAAAGCAGAACTTCTAAAAGGTTTCATCCTAGCCTATAAAAACGTGATTTTCCCTGCAAGGAGATAACCATCAAAGAACATGGACATTTTCTCCCTTGAAACTGATCATGAATAATTTTAAATTCTGCCCAACGCCACCTCATCACATCCTTAAAGAGGGATTATCATGGAGTTTGGAGAGATGCTATGACAGTCAAAATATTTGGGGAAGCCAATTAAGCGGCTGTTATATATGAGAAGCCATGCCCCCTATCTAGCACCACAGGCTGCTAGAGCTGCGAGGAACAGGACCAGCCCTCTGATACAAACCTTTATTTCCCAGGTGAGGGCTCGAGCCTGAAAGAGACCACCTCAGACTCCAGCTCTTTCTGGGATGCTACTGAACCCTTAGATGGTCCAAGTGCAGCAAGTTTGTGGTCATATTTGTTGCTGCTGCACCAAGTGCTCATTACTGGCCCACCTGAAATTCACAAGGGAATTTGAAATATGTGCGATGACTCATTTAATAACAGATTTAGGTGTTGTGGGGCGGGGAAGACTGGGGGAGATACTCCCCGCTAATTCCGTTCCCTTTTTCTTGGATGTGGCAGGTGTCCCCACACCCACGCTGCAGCCAGGCCACCAGCTCGGGATCCTGAACCCTATCCAAGCTAGAGTCTGAATTTTAATTTATTGATTTATGTATATTAACTACCTTTTAGGTGCCACCTAATATGATCATCTCAAAGAAGTACCAAAAAAATGATCCCCCCCACCCTGTTCTCAAAGGGGAGAAACAAAAGTAGGCAACTTAGATTTCTACTATGGGCAGGAGGCACCGTCAGGTATGAGAAGTGAAGGAAAGCAGGTGCCCCCCAGGGAGCATCCACACTGGCTGGACTAGGCAAGAGGCTTATGGGGGCAGGAGGCATCTCCACTGAGTTCCTTTGGGGAGGGCAGGAGAGATAGACGCAGACTGGAAGTGGAAAGGGCAGAGAAGTGAGAATGTTCAGATAATATTCAAGGGAGGGTAAAGGGCCTGACTGACAGCTGGAGAGGATCAGGGGGAAGCAGTAGTGATTACTGATGAAACACTTATTGAGGTTAGACTCAACCTCCAGCCGTACATTGGTGACACTGAACTTCATTCTGTAGGCATTGGGGGAGCTGCCCTTGGACATGTCCCAGCTCCACGTCACCCTCAAGCTTCAGTGCCCACTTAAAACCCTAACTTCAGTCATCCAAGGGCGGGGGCAGCCTGGCTTCCCACAATGGCTTTAGGCACAGACAGCAGTTTTGATCTGAGCTTGAACAAACTCCTCTCAGGCAGTAAGCCATAAAGAGTACATAGTCTTTCTTAGGAATGCCTGTCTAAGCTCCTAATGTCTGTACTGCCTCGAACAGATGCTCAAACCTCCAGAATTCGGTATATTCCTATTTTTATAGCCCACCTTGAACTGTAAACGCGGCACAAGAGATGGTATGCTAGTTGGCTGGCTGCAGAGGACGTGGGAAGCCCGCCTTCCAAACCACCTCCAGTTATGCACAAGTCACGCTCCCAGATTCCCAGCTGGTAGACTCCCCAGCAACTTGCAGCCTTCTCATGGGACCATCTGTCTCAGGAAGGCCAGAGGTTGACTAGTGTTCCGCACACAGCAATCCCTGACCACCCAGAATCAGGGACACCGACAGCAGCCTGAGCCAGGAGCCCTCCTAACCATGGGCTGATGACTGTGTTATAGGACACACAGTACACCCTCAACATATGCAGTTACTTGTGACTGTTGAAGAGCCCAAGGAAACTGAGAAGAAAGGGGCCATGGTGTAAATATGAAAAAACCAAGGCTTGGGCAGCTTGAGTGTCCACCTGAGCTCACAAGGTATGACTAGAACTGACGTCTGAACCTTTGTGTAATCATCTTCTCCTTGATCCTGGGGCAAATGCTGGGTGGAATCCAGACACTAGGTGTGTGCCCTGCTTCTTCCCCATACAAGCAAGTACTTAAAACTCTTGGAAACTCTGTTCCTTGTATTGACAGACAGAAATAATATTATGGTGGCCTTACAAGCTGTTGTAGGATTGGGGCAGGGTCCCTCAACCTTGGCACTATTGGCATTTGGGGACAGAAAGTCTGGTGTGGGGACTGTCCTGTGTGTGGTAAGATGCTGAGCGGAATCCCTGGCTTCCACCCACTAAAACCAGTAGCACCCTGTTCCACCCAGTTGTGTCAACCAAAAAATGTCTCTAAATGTTGCCAAATGTCCCTGATGAAACAACTCTCAGCCTCATTTAAATTGGAGGACCACACCAAGCTGGCTTTATCCAAGCAACTGGTCCTCTCTGTTGGGTGGTGCCCCATCCCCTTCCTGCTACAGAGCTGATCAATCCACATGTCTAGGGTCTCAAGCTCAAAAAGTCTTCAAATTTAGATGCACTGATTTCTTTTCTTTTTTATGTATACAATCTTAATATGTTTATATTAACAACGTCACAAAAACCAGCCTTTTTATCCTGAATAACGTGGAAAAGGCTAAAGCCCTCCTTTTTATAATTTTTATAATTAAAAATTATATCATAAAGTGGCTTGAAAAAGTGCTAGTTTTTAGTGTCCCTACTTTTAAAAAATTGAGTTATAATTGACATACAATATGATATTGGTTTCAGGTATACAACACAATGATTTGATATTTGTATATATTGCAAAATGATCACCACAATAAGTCTAGTTAATAGCCATCACTGCATGTAGCTACCAATTTTTTTCTTGTGATGAGAATCTTTAAGATCTACTTCCTTAGCAACTTTCAAATGCAGAGAACAGTGTTAATAACTACAGTCACCACGCTGCACATTACAGCCCCAGGACTTATGCTATAACTGGAGGCTTGCACCTTTTGTTTTTAAATTATTTCATGAAGTACAAATTGCCAATTATAAAAATAGTCAGGCAGATGTAAGGTACAGCATAGGGAATACAGCCAATGATATTATAAAAACTATGTATGGTGCCAGGTGCATCCTAGACTTATTGGGGAGATCACTTCATAAATGTCTAACCACTATGTTGTATACCTAAAACTGATATCGTATTATATGTCAACTGTAATGAAAAATGAAAAATTATATCATAAAGTGGCTTGAAAAAGCTCATGATAAATTCTGATCACTGAAATCTTTGAAGTACTGAAGAAGACACTAAACAGCTTAAAAGAAGGGATTTGCCCCAAGCTCAATAAGGCAGTTGATGGACAAAGGAACCCCATACACATTGCACACCTACCAGGTGAAGATAAACAGATGCTGTGGGAGAAACATATGGTCCCTTCTCTCAGGACAGTAATATTTCAGTCCCTATCGACTGATCTTTACCGAATCGTGCTTTCAGAGCTTCATGCACAGCCCCATAGGATCGACTTGGACATGTTTCAACAGAATCATCGCTCTACCTCAAACACTGTCCAAAGCTTCTGAAACACACTCCTTCCCTGTAAGATTGCGGAAGTATTTTTAATCCAAAGAATTTTTGATTTAATTCTCTAGCACAAATGAGTTAGTGGGCTGCCAGCTGCTGCTGCCACAATATAAGGGAGAGTTTTATAAATGTCCAACAGATCCACTATTCCCAAGAGGGTTCTTGTGCATTCAAGCCCAGAGAGTCTAGTGTAGTAATCAAAAGCACCACTCTGGGTGGACTTGAGCAAGACACTGCAGGGCTCTGTGCCTTGGTCTTCTGCACCGAAAGGTCAGTACAAGACTATAAGAGAGTTGTGAGAAGTCAGTGCTTGGCACATGAGAAATATGTGAGAAATGCCGCTATTCCTTTTATTATAGATCACTATTCCACAGGATTTCAACAGGTGTTATCCAAAAAAGAGTCTTATAGTCCAATGTCTGGAAACACTAGTTTAAACAAAGTTAAACAAGCTTTAAAAAAACAAACAAAACTAACTGCAGCCCTTCTCAGAGCCTTTAAAATGCTGATATGCAACATGAGTATCAAGAGAGCCACCCAGGATGTCTCCTTTAACAATGGGACCCTTTCTGCAGCTGGCAAATCACTGGGTGAAACACTGCTGCCCAGACTGTCTGCTAAGCCTGATGCATGGTCTAATGTAATTGGGATTGCTTATCAGAATGTACAGAACTTTGATTATAAAAGATGCAAACATTGCCGACTACCAGAATGTGCTAAGAATCCAGGACTACTTAATGTTAAATATTCCCAATGGCTCAAAATTCAGAATGCTGTCCATGTTGATTTCTTAAAAACATTTATTGTGGTAAGAACACTTACCACTAGCTTAACCCTCTCAACAAATGTTTAAGGAAGCATAGACAGAATGCTATACGGCAGATCTCTAGCGCTTACTCAACTTGCTTCACTGAGACTTTATGCCCTTTAATTAGCACCTGCCCATTTCCCCTCCCCCAGCGTCCGTGGGTGTTTACATCACTTACCCGAGATCCCTTTTCAGGAAAGCACTGGCAGACAGAGCAATCTCTCCCTCCACAAGGAGTGAACTTCTTTCCGCTCTGGAAGGTGAAACATCTGATTCAGTACATGCAACCCATTCCTTAGCCGCCTACGTGATACACACATTACAACAAGCATGCTTGCTTTGCCTAACTCATGAGGAGTCCAGAGTATAGCTTTACCTTTGAGTCTGTGAAAATAAAAAACTAATAGCGATAGATAAAAAGGCAGAGACTTTACCTTGTGGCTTGATAAAAAAGAGGATTGATGACTTTGTGAGCAAGAGTAAAAGTCTGTGTGGGCCAGGATACAGTATGTCAGCTAGGGTTTCTAAAAGGCTCTTTTGAAGCTAATTGGCTTTCACCAGAACCTTCGGCATTTCTCTCTCCAGTTTAAGATTCATTTACTAAGTTGTGGATGATCTTAGAGTGTAAACTGTGTAGTTAGGGGAAATATAAGCACACAACGATGCCTAATTCAAAGTATAATTTTGACTTCTTTTCTTTTTCAGGACCCTCTTGTTTTACCTCCAAGATCAGCTAGGGCGTGTCTCCTTCATGGAGTCCCTCTTATGTCAACATTCTGGTAACAAATTGTTCTTCCTACAATTTGCTGATGCTTCAAGATGGTTCCTCCAAGGTGTCTCTCAACCGGAAAGCTCCTGAACTTAAACAATTTGGGTCCTTTCCCCACATTACCTGACTTTTCTTCAACACTCTCTTTAAAGACTCGTGTATTTTCTAAACTTAAATGCTCCCCCAAACACACACATGCACTAATTTGGGGGAAATTAGTCCCCTGCTCTCACAAATCCTCATTATCTGTATCCAGAGTCATCCATCACTTCAATACAAAAAAAGTGTATTTCCAGAGGAGCTGTTTCCATAGTGGGTTCCTCAATGACAGTGCAGTGGAGATGAGCTCCGGGCTTTGTCACTGGCTCAGGCTATGATTGGGAGAGTGGTGCCTAAAGCAGCTCCAGGTGCCAGGAGCTGAGGGCATTAATGCAAATGCCAGAAAGGCATGATCCAGCCAGGCCCAGTGCTCACTGCGGTGTGTGTGCATTAACCACACATTTCTGTAACTGATAGATCGTTTTAAACTCAAGGCTGTAAACTTAAGTCTTTAGATTAATGTATAATGGGGAAACAAAACAGTTAAACCAATATTTATAGTTCTGATTTATATATATATAAAACTTCCATCAGAAGTTTTATATGTAGGTACATAGATATGTATGTGAATATATATATATATATATATATATATATATGAATATGCACATATATAAATATATGTATATGGGAGGGAAAGGAATCTATCTAGCATGTTTTTTTTTCCTTTTCAATCACATAATTTAGACTTTTTTTCCAGGAAAATTATACTCAGAAACAATCCAAAAGAAAATAACTTTACATTAAGCAATAATGAAAAGACATCCTTATAAACAAAACTCTTAATGGATCATTGAAAGTATATAAGAATTTAAACCTTGACAAGAGCCAAGCAATTAGATAATTAAAGTTTAAAAAATGTATTTGAAGTTTTAGAAATAGATGCCTCTTGAGTTTTGAGTAACTCTGTTATTTATGATGTAGAAACATAGAGTTCAAAACCTTGGTAAGGTAAAAAAGAAAATTAAATTAATAAATGCCCAGGGCCAGATCAGGACAGCATGAAAGCATTAAAACAACTAGTCTGAACACTTAGGTTCATTTGAGGTTGGGTTCATTACTATGTGTTCAGTGAAATGTCAAAACAACCAGGGAAAAAGGAGGGGCAGTTGATTCAATGGCTTGATAATAAAGGCAAGTTTGTTGTTTTATTGCTTTATGTGTGTTGGTTTTTTTTTAACTTCATTGTGCCAAGCATCACTGAGATATTTGGGAGCAAAATTACATTCAGAGACGAATCCATTTAAAATAGATCAGCAGATTCTAATAAAGAAACAGAAATAGTTGTATGTAAAGCTTTGACTTGGACCAATAAAAGAAAAAAGCAAGAGGTGATTTTAGTCTCTACAAAGTTCTTCTACATTAGACACAGCCCAATAAACAGCATTTGAAAAGGAGGAGGCATGTATAGAGGAAGAATCTTAAAAAACAGATTGTAGGAACCCATTAAAAGAAGATAAAGACTCTATCTCAGACAAGTCAACATTCAAAATATATACTGTACTCACTGGCAATATACTGACATTCTCTAAAACCAATGTAACTTCTTCAAAGAGAAAAAAGGAAAAGTCATGATCCATTTTATGATAGATATTTTTAAATAAATATTTATTGCATAGAAATTTTAAGAAAATAATGTTATTAATTTATAGATTAGTCATCTGCCCTATATTTGTACCTCTATTTTCTTTTTTGAAAAATAAATAACATATGCACATGATTAAAAAAAAAACCACACCAAATAGTGCAAAAGAGTATAACGGGAAAAGACATTTTCTCTTCCATCTTGGCCTCCCATTCTCTCACCTAGAGGTAATTGATCTCCTCAAATTGGTGTCTGGGTATTTATAAGCACATTCACATGATTATCACATGCATACACACACAACTTTTTGGTGTGGTATATTTTCCTGTGCCTTGCTGTTTTCACTTAACCAGATGTCTTCAAAATCATGCCAAAATAATACATTTGGCTACAAAGTATTCTAACTTGTGTAATCAGTCTTTACTGATGGAAATGTAACTATCTCCCTTCTTTTGCTACTGAACAGTATCCTGCAACTAGTATTGTTGTGCATTATCTTTATGCACAAGTCAATGTAAGTATGTATGATACATTCCAAAAAGATAAATTCCGGTGTCAACAGGTACGTGCACTTAATATCTTGAAAGTTAAATTGCCTCCCATTGATACTGCAGCAATTTATATCTCCACCTTTACAACCCAACTATAGCATAGCCACTCCCTGTGTGAACTCCAGAATCTCTGCATACACAGGCTGCTGGGAAAATCCTGAGTAGGATGATCTTTGGTTCAGGAGCCAAATTCATTCATATGGAACATAAGGAACAAAGGAAGTGAAATTTAGGATTCTGTAAACCTTCATAATAATAATAAAAAGAATATAATACAAAAAAACAGGAATATCAAATAAGATAAATAGAAAAATCCACACACATATATTTCAGTATGTTTTCATTTATTATTTCAGGTGATGCTCTCAAGTGCATGTGAACTGAGCTGGATAAATCTTATCATCTTTACTTCAATCAGGATAAACTGAGTCTTGGGTAGGTTAAGAGATCAATCATTGTCACAGCCAAGAACCAAGACTTCTCATTTCTGAACACAAATGCCTTCTACTCCTGACTGATAAGAAGAGAACAGAAAGAAGCTTTCTATTTGATTTGCTTTGATAACTTGCATCACAGAATTGGACTGGGTGGATCCGAGCTGGAGAGATGAGATAGAAATGTGTTCACTAGAGTGATTTAATGCAGCCCAGCTGTCTTAAGATCGACCTGAGTTACAGGCAGCCCATTGAATTTCCCAAAAACATCTGAAGTTGGTTTTTAATAACTTAGATTCTTAGATCTTATTACAGAATGTTCTAGGCTTATCTTACTCCAGAGTTAAAATTTCAAATTTAATCTTAATTTCTTGATTTAATCGTGAAGTGGCCCAGCTGCTTCCTGGCCCTCTCCAAAAAATGTTTTAAAGAAAGGATTATATTATAAAATAAAAATATCTCCAATAACATTTGGAGGCAGTTTGCTAAGCAGTCTTGACTGTAAAAGATAAAAGAAACTTTAGAGTTCATCTAGTCCAACACTTCATTTTACAGATGAGAAAACTGAATCCCAGGGAGCTACTTGCTTAAAAATATAACAAAAATAATGCATTCAATAAAGTGAATTTTCAGCATGCCATCAGAGCTAATTAATGTACTTACCCCATATACAAGTTGCATAGAGAAGAGAATAAGTATAAGTGACCTACAAAAAAGCAAAAATGCAGATGAATTTAAACTGTCCCTTTTCATGCAAACCACAATAAATAAGTAAATAAATAAAGGAATTAATTCTAGAAAACTTCTTATATTTAATAGGCTGTTGACACCAGCTGATTGTCATTGGTGACAAGATAAACGTTATCCTCTCTCTAGTGGTCTTCATTACCTTTTCCCTTATTAATCAGTCCAGAAGTACTCACACCCCTTAGTGAGGTCCTCATTGTGCTGGGTACCATGGAGACACTGAAGGTGAGGCCTGGATGGATAGATGAGTGAAGGAAAATGACTCTCAGAATGAAAACTAGAGAGGAGAGACTTTGCTCAGGGACAGTGCAAAGACAGTGCATGCTGAATGGCATTAAGGAAAGCCAGCTAGAAGGAGGTAGGAGGGAAGGAAACCTAGCTGGACAGGGAGATAGTTTGGAAGGCAGTGGAAATAATATGGACTAGTTAGGGAAGAGTTAGGTAGTTCGGGGTCTTATTATTGAGGCAGAAATCTAATTAGAGTAACTTCATTATTATAAACAAATTTTAACAGAGGAGAGATGAACCAAAAGGGACCACTGTGTGGTCTGAATATTTGTGTCCCTCAAATCCATATGTTGAAATCCTAACCCCAATATGATAGTATTATGAGATGTGGCCTTGGGGATAGAATTCGGTCAAGAGGATGGAGTCCTCATGAATGGGATTAGTGTCCTAATAAAAGGGTCCCAGAGAGCTCTCCCACCCTCTTTCCACCGTGTGAAGATACAAGGAGAAGTCAGCAGTCTGCAACATGGAAGAGAGCCCACCCCAGATCCACCTTGCTGACACCCTGATCTTGGACTTACAGCCTGCAGACCTGTGAAAAATAAATTCCTGTTGCCATGCAGTCTATGGTGTTTGTCAGAGCAGCTGGGCCTGACCAAGGTGACCACTAAATATTCACAATCATTGGCTTTGGTCTTATATTTGTCCAGGAGCATCTATATTTGCCCTTGAAACAGCTATGATGGAGTTGGGACTTCCAGTCACATCACCCCCACGGGTGGGAGAAAGGCCCCAGCCTGGGCTGTGAGTTCTCTGCCAGCCTGTCCTTTGTTCTGCATAGTCATCTCCTCACTAAACCCTCACATCCTAAGTGAGCCTTCTTCTCCACTCTCTACTCTTTCATCCTGTGCTGAGATGCTGGTAAACACCACAGACACCCACAGAGCCATGCCCCTTGGGGAGGCCCTGGCTGGACCACAGGAGACATAGGCTGGTCTAGCCACACTTACAGATTTTCACACTGAAGTCCCCCTTCTCCCAACCCTTCTATTTGAATTCATGAAAATCCCCAAAAAGGCCAGGTTGGCATTTCAGTGAAGCAACTAAGTGAATTAAGAGAATAAAAAAGTGAAAGAGGTATGAAACACAGTAATAAACTGGTTTCAATCAAGTTAAAGTGTTTACAACCATTGTTTGTTAAGTGGCTCTGCACCACGTTGGGCATTTGTAAATGAGGACAGGTTACATATTATAGAAGTTCAGGCCTTCATCTAATCTAATAAAAGAGAAATATGCAAATTGACAGCACCTCCGCTATGCACAAGCCATGCCCACCAGCCAATCAGAGCAACTATATGCAAATTAACCCAACCAAGATGGCGGCTGGCAGCCAGGCAGCTGGAGCAAGCAGGAGGCTTGGTTGCCCCGGCAATGGAGGAAGCCAAGCTTCCCGCCTGCCCTGGCTGGCTGTGGCCTCCGTTCAAGGCAACAAAGTTTCAATTATAGAAGATAAATAAATCCCAGATACCTGCTTCCAGCCAGCCTCCACTGGGAGCTTGGGTGGATGGGTGGTGTGGCCAGCCTGCAAACAGCCATCAGCCCCTCACCCAGGATGGCCACACCCTCATGGGGTGAGGGTCCCCGCTGGGGGGCTTGACCAGCCTGCAAACAGCCATCACCACCTCACCCAGACTGGCCGGGCACCCCAGGCAGGACCCCCTACCCTGAAGGGGGCTGTGGCCAGCCTGCAAACAGCCATCAGCCCTTCACCCAGGCTGGCCAGCACCTATCGGGACCCCACCCATCAGCTCCTCACCCAGGCTGGCCAGGCACCCCAGCGGGGACCCCCACCCTGAAGGGGCAGTGGCCAGCCTGCAAACAGCCATCAGCCCCTCACCCAGGATGGCCACATTCTCATGGGGTGGGGGTCCTGCTGGGGGCTTGGCCAGCCTGCAAATAGCCATCAGCACCTCACCCAGGCTGGCCAGGCACCCCAGCGGGGACCCCCACCCTGAAGGGGTGTGGCCAGCCTGCAAACAGCCATCAGC
>NW_005871051.1:24142346-24196800 GCF_000147115.1 Myotis lucifugus
TCTGCTCAGCCACAAGCCAAGCTGATGGCTGGCAGCGGTGGTGGTAGGAGCCTCTCCCGCCTCCTCAGCAGTGCTAAGGATGTCCGACTGAAGCTTAGGCTTGCTCCCCGCTGGCAAGTGGACATCCCCTGAGGGCTCCTGGGTTGCCAGAGGGATGTCTGACTGCCAGCTTAATCCCAATCCCCCGGGGAGCAAGCCTAAGCCAGCAAGTGGTCATCCCCCGAGGGGTCCCAGACTGCGAGAGGGCACAGGTCGGGCTGAGAGACCCCCCCTGAGTGCACAAATTTTTGTGCACCGGGCCTCTAGGATATATATAAAGTCTCCCTAAAACGGTAGCCAGGATATGTTTTTCCACATTTTGCCCCATGCAAAGGGACTCAGAAATGTTGAATATTGTTCTCAAAAAGTCACAGACAGACTGGTACCAATTCGGGGGGATGGAGGAGGGGGGAGGCGGTCAGGTCAGGTCTGAGTCCCATCACTCTCTCCTTCCTCTCCTCCTGCAGTATATGTTTAAAAATAATGAGCTCTTTAACGAACCATTCAAAATTAAGATTACTTTGCAGTTTCCTCCATATCCTCTTCAAACAAGTAAGACTTGATTGCACTTCTGATAAGTACATGCTCCTTTCCACCACCCTCTCCTCCTTCATTGCCCAAAATACGTGTTCATCAGCTTGAAAACTTTTCATATTTTTCATTATTTAATGTTTCTCTGGCTTAACTCCCAAAGTCTCTTTTAGTCACTTGTAACAATATCATATTAGCTTCCTACTGCTGCTATAACACATTACCACAAAGTCAGAGGCTTAACACATAACACACATTCATTATCTTATGGTCTGGGGGTCAGAAGTCCGAAATGGGTCTCACCGGCGAAAATCAAGGCATTGGCAGGGCTGTGTTCCTTCTGGAGATGCCAAGGGAGAGTTGGTTTCCCTGCCTTGTCTGGATTCTAGAGGCTCCCCGCATTCCTTGGCTCGTGCTTGCTTCCATCTTCAACGCCAGCAGGGGCAGGTCAAGTCTCTCTCTTGCTGTATCCCTCTGACCTCCTCCTCTTCTACCACATCCCTTCTTGGACTCTCACTCTCCTGTCTCCTTCTCCTACTTCGAAGGGCCCTTCAGATTATACTGGATCCACCCTGATAATCCAAGATAATCTCCCCCTGGAAAGGTTAGATGATTACCAATCTTAATTCTACATGCGACTGTAAGTCTCCCTTGCCACAAACCAAAACATAGTCATGGGATTAGGATGTAGACTTCTTTGAGGGTATGTATCCTGTTTACCACACTCATGAAATGCATTGAACTAACTCTGCTAGTTATAGGGACTCTGCTGTTCTGGACATAAAGGAAACGTTTTGCTCTTCAAACCCAGTGTGTAAGAGCCAGAACCTGCAGCCTTTAAGTGGGCACCTTCCCATTCGGTAAGAGTATGTGGGTGCAATTCAGGGAGAATAGAAAGGATTTGTGTTTAATAATAAAAACGAGATGCAAAATGGCAGGCATAACCCATAGATTTCTGGAATGACTAGCTTTTTGACACATGAAGAATTCATATAATTCATACCTATAAAACCAACATAGAGCCCTAGCTGGTTAGGCTCAGTGGATAGAGTGTTGGCCTATGGACTGAAGGGTCCCAGGTCCGATTCTGGTTAAGGGCACATGCCTGGGTTTGGGGCTCAATCCCCAGTCGGTGGCGTGCAGGAGGCAGCTGATCAATGTTTCTCTCTCATCAATGATGTTTCTATCTCTCTCTCCCTCTCCCTTTCTCTCTGAAATAAATAAAATAATTTTTAAAAAAAACCAAAAAACATTGAGGAAGCATTATTGTTGAATAAAAGCACTGAGGATACTCACCAGGGCTTTGTGGCCAAGAGCTTGAGCCATCTGAAAGAGCACCTTACTAACTCCATGTGCATGGCTTACTGCACAGCCAGTCTGAGTCCTCAGTCTTCTCTTCCAGATGATTCCGTTCATAAGTGAGGTTTAAAGTCTGTACATGGTAAATATAAACATATCCCTTAAAACACAGTATGGATTATAAGGTTGAAATAATTACTTTCCTTGTTCATAGTTAGTGATGAAAATATTTTTTGAAACAAAACAAAGTAATCTTTCCTTAGTGGTAGGTAGCTAAACTGAATAAATATCAATTTTTATTCTTAAAAATAAAAATACTCTCAAATTCTTTATATGTCAAATATATTTTTGAGAAGTAAAAAGATGTATCTATATACACATACATACATAAAATGCTTGCATAAAAAGTATTGCTTCATTTCTCTAAGTGGAATTTTCTTCTATTTAATTGTTTTTCTTGAAAATCCGAATTAAATTCACTTGAGTGCTATTTTTACTGTTTGAAAGTAGGAAAAGAACCCTCTAGTATAGAAAAACATATTTTTCACACATACAGAAAATATATGTCAAATATTTTTATGTAAAATGATACAACTAATGTGGAAATGTTTTGATAGTTCCTCAAAAAGTTAAACATAAGAGTTACCATCCGACCCAGCTATTCCATTTCTAGGTATAAAACCAAGAGAATTGGCAATATATGTTCACACAAAAACTTGCACATGAATATTCATAGCAGAATTATTCATAATAGCCCGAAAGCAGAAACAAGCCAAAAGTCCATCAACTGATGACTGGATAAGCAAAATGTGCTTCAGCGGTTCTCAACCTGTGGGTTGCAACCCCTTTGGCGGTCAAACAACCCTTTCACAGGGGTTGCCTAAGACTATCCTGCCTATCAGATATTTACGTTATGATTCATAACAGTAGCAACATTACAGTTATGAAGTAGCAATGAAAATAATTTTATGGTTGGGTCACAACATGAGGAACTGTATTTAAAGGGCCAGAAGGTTGAGAACCACTGTAGATCCATACATTGCCTTTGGCCATAAAATAAAATGAAAGACTGATACATGCTACAACATGGATGAACCTTGAAAACACTATGCTAAGTGAAAGGAGTCACACACTATATGATTCCATGTAGGTGAAATATCCAAAACAGGCAAATCCATAGAGACAGAAAATCGATTAGTAATTACTAGAGGTTGGCAAAGAGAATTGGGAGGTACAGGGTTTCTTTTGGGGTGATGGAAATGTTCTGGAATTAGATAGTGGTGATGGTTGCACAACATTCTGAATATACTAAAAACCACTGAATTATAAACTTTAAAGGAGTCAAAAAGATGAATTTTATTTTGTGAACTTTATCTCAATAAAATAAGAAAGACTATTTTGACTCAAAGAACTTATGACTTTGATAAAAGATTTTTTTTGGCTCAAAGAATTGAAATGTCTCATCTTAAAAACTGGCTTCACTGAATACCAGAATTGGGTAGAGAGAAGAAAACTAGGAGTGTTGAATATTACAAGCTATTTTTAAATTTCTGGGTGAAATCTGGATAAACTAACTCAATGATGTATTTATGAGAGACTAGTTTTCTAAGTAAGTTTTCTAAGTAAGTGGTAGAACAACATTCCATAATACAGTTTCAAAATCAATAGAAACAGAATCTCTTTGAGTGCCCAGATCTTTTCCCATCCCTAAATCCATCCTTTTAAATAAAGGCTTTTTTAGTTGCATTCTAGAAGTCAGTCTCAAGAAAACAAATTATTGTTTTGGAAGAAATACATGAATTGGTTTGAATCATTTAAAATGTACTTGATATCTATAATAATAAAAGCATAATATGCTAATTAGACCGGACATCCTTCCAGACGATCTTCCGGACGAAACTGGGGCTATGAGGGCCAAGCCCCTTGCACGAATTTCGTGCATCGGGCCTCTAGTTTTGAATAAATAGAAAGCACAGGCAGAAATTAAAGAAAATCAGAGATATTTGCATTTTTACCTCAAGAGAGATACATGATGCAATTATTCTCTATGCATAATTGTGATAAAGGGGGTACAAAAGGGGATTTTATTAAAATAGAGTATTGCTATCATCACCTTTCAGAGTAAGAATGCCTTATCATGGATCATGATCCTGATACCTAGGAGTTTCTTTGTACATTTTAATTGAATTTCTGGATGGCTGGACAAATGGATGGCTGGACAAATGGATGGATGGATAGATGGATGGATGGATGGACGGATGGGACAATCTGCAGAAAACCTAACTGGTCTCCCCATTAGTGGGACTGCCCAATGTAAAAGGACACTGAGCCAAACTTGGCTCAGTGGATAGAGCGTCGGCCTGCGGACTGAAAAGTCCCAGGTTCGATTCCGGTCAAGAGCATGTACCTTGGTTGCGGGCACATCCCCAGTAGGAGGTGTGTAGGAGGCAGCTGGTAGATGTTTCTCTCTCATCGATGTTTCTAACTCTCTATCCCTCTCCCTTCCTTTCTGTAAAAAATCAATAAAATATATTTTAAAAAATAAAATAAAATAAAAGGACACTGATAACAACGAACAGACACAGCTATATGGGGAGTACCCAACGCATTCTCATCACCATGCACTTAGTTATTGTATATGCTCTATGACCACAGGGATTTCATCTTTGATTTCAAGTTTATTTTTTATTGTTGACATTTTTACAGATGTCCCCCTTTTTCCTCTCTCTCCCCACTCCCAGGCCTTCAACACACTAATAGGTCCAGAGGCATGGATACATGGAACAGACTGACAGATCTCAGAGGTGAGAGGGGTAGGGTGGATGGGAAGAGATTAACCAAATAAATTATATGCATACATGCATAACCCATGGATACACTCAACAGTGGTGAGGGGATTTCATCTGTTTTTATTCACGGATTTATCCCCAGTGCCATAATAATGCCTGGAATACAGTAAGTGCTCCAGGATGTATTTGTTGGATGAATAAACTTGGGGAAGAGACTTTGGGAACTTCAGAACGTGAAACAAATATATTAAATAGGAAAAGTAAGATGAGGCTAACTCTGAATACAGGTGAGGGAGTGGAGGAAGGGAGAGTGAGGGAGATGGAGAGGAACCATAACAGTTTTGGGGGAAATGAAGAGAAATAAGCATTTACTGACCATAAGTAGGATTCTTTGCTAAGTGTTGTTCACATCAAGTCACTTCCTTTTCATCAAGTTTAGTAAGAAAAGTATTATTTACATTGTACAGAAGAAACAAACTGGATAAACGCAAGTAATCTGTGCAAAGTAACAGAGCTAATAAACAGCAGAACTGACTGTAATTGTATCCCTTCTCCCACATGACCCCCGGCATGGCAGCCTTCACACTTTTTTGTTCTCATACTCCCATAAGAATTTTGAAAAACCTATGCACACTACCTCTTCTTTTTTTTTCTTCAAGTTCATATCTAAAAACTTTCATCTTCTTTTTAAATAGTTCCAAAGAGTATAATTTGGAACACTGTAAATGATGACCTATAAAATAAAACTGTTGCAGAATTATTTCAGGTGTGGCCAAGAAATCATAAGGCCGTGGCAATCAATTTTCACCACCATCTGTTTAAAATATATGTGTACAAGTTCTTTAACAACAGAAATTTTATATTCATTTTCTTCTTGAATTCATATTTATATTCTCTTTCCCCACATACACCCTAGTGCAATATAATTTTATACTTGAAAACCATATTGATCACCCTATCATACTTCTCTGCAACAAAAAATTACATAAATGGAATATTTTTAATATCCTATGATTGCAAATCTCTAAGTCTTAAAAAAATGTATTTCTCCTGGATTGGCTTATCATTATGATGATTAGTAGTATGTCATTCATCAAATAAATTTAAATTTTGATAGATAATTATTAAACATTAAAAGTAAAATTTTATTGAAATTGTAGTTGGTAATGAATGAATGAGGCTTTTTTGTATCTCCATTTAGCCCTAAATTAATAATACTTCTTACTGGAATAAGACAGGTTCAACAACAATCCTACTTCTGTTTTAATTTTTAAAGCTATAAATTCTAATAAAATGTATTCACAGAAAATAAGAAGTTGTGAATAAAAGGCATCTGTTATACAAATGTCATTAAATTGTATGCCAAAGGCAATACAGACTTTATCATCCAGATTATTTTGAGTAATATTTCAGCTGAAAAGCCTTCCTTCCATTGTGATGACTACAAAAGTTGGGAACCACCT
The DNA here is from genome assembly GCF_000147115.1 of Myotis lucifugus. Taxonomy (NCBI): domain Eukaryota; kingdom Metazoa; phylum Chordata; class Mammalia; order Chiroptera; family Vespertilionidae; genus Myotis; species Myotis lucifugus. Next base: position 24,148,468 of record NW_005871051.1, read on the forward strand.
GGCCCGGAGGACGTGGAGCCCAGGAGGTAGAACTCTTTCCATTCTCAACACTGGCATTTACACTGCACATCACTTGGCCCCATAAACAGTCCTTATACTCTGGGGCAAAGCAGGTTGGGGGTGGATGGGGCAGGGGAATGGGGTCAGGATATGTCTTTCTTTTAAAAAGTAGAGGAAGGACTAGTGTGAAAGGGGAGCTGAGAACCTGGGCCATTTTCAGGTAGAACAATTCTAAGAAAGAATATATTATAGCAGTTGAGAATCTAGAAATTGATTCCTTTATTTAATTTTTCAAGCTGCCTGCAATCTTAAGAATATTTTTGTCCCCCAAAGTCCATGTAGTCAGTTTGAAGATTTTTGCTCTGAATGAGCTGCCAAAGATCCCTGGTTCACTGGTTCACCTGGAGTGAGCTTCAGATAACTATCCCACAGCCTGTCTAGCCTAAATCAAGCCAGACTTTAGGACTGTTCTGCCTAAACTGCAGCAATAGCTAAACACAGCCCCATCCTCTCTCAGCTGGACACTGTAAACAGCATTGTGCACTACACTCTACAGTTCACAAAAGGCTGTCACACTTAATCCACAACAATCTATGAGGATTTTATTTGTTGCAACTGCCTGTGTTAAGAGCATAAACACTGTTGTCTCAACCAAGCTTTTTTTATTCTGAGGATGAAAAAAAGGGAAGGCCTGCATGACAATTTTGCAAACTCAAAGACCTAAAGTATCCACAAAGGATGGTCTGAAGTTAAAACTTGAACTAAAAGCAGTTTATAGTAGAGAGTCATGTCCTAGGCTGGTATCTTCCCTGACAAAGGTCAATCTTTACCTTAACTGAGCCTATTGTCTTTTTGCATCTACCATAACAAACATATCAGTGAAATGTCAGGGTTAACTTGCAACTTCCCTTTTTCTGGACCCCTCAGGGCACAACCACAAGTTCCTGGCACCAAGACTGAGACCATAAATTCCTTTATTACTACTGTCATCATGTTAATTGTTGACTGTTAACTATCCTGTACCCACCTAAGTAAAAAGAAGTGTTTATCATTTTACTTTTTATCTAATCCCAGAGGTTTCCTCGCTTTGCTTTCTCCTGCCTTTCTAATATATCACCAATGGATTTCATGTAACCCATTTACATCTCCTCCTTTGATTGAAATGTATAAAACAAGATGAAAAACTGCCATTCTCTGGAGCATTATCCCAATACAGTGAGATTCTGCTTCCCAGCAATTGTCGACAGTTTGGCTCAAATAAACTTGCAAAAATTCTTTACAGGTTTGAATGTTTTTACATTAACAATTCTATCAAACATAAGCCTGTTTCCGTAGTGTAGTGGTCATCACGTTCGCCTAACAATTCTATCAAACAAAAATACCCCATCACTCAGAACAGCATCCCTCCCCGTGGTTCTCAACCTGTGGGTCGCGACCCCTTTGGGGGTCGAACGACCCTTTCACAGGGGTCGCCTAAAACCATCGGAAAACACATATATAATTACATATTTTTTTGTGATTAGTCACTATGCTTTAATTATGTTCCATTTGTAACAATGAAATTGGGGGTCACCACAACATGAGGAACTGTATTTAAGGGTCGCGGCATTAGGAAGGTTGAGAACCCCTGCATCTCACAAAAAAAGTCTGTTATCGCTTGACACTGTGTTTCCAGTGGAGTCTATCACTACTACAAAAAAATAAAATCTCCAAACAATCCAAAGTGCTATGCCATGAACACATATGCAAATGATAGCTTTGGAGAATTGCCTATCTAGGAAACTTCTGCAAAAGTTGTGTGCCTTTCAGAGAACATGATTTACTTTGCCCACTTTTATTCCCAAGGCAGAGGTGTTCTCCATAGACTGATTCATCCCAGCCCTGTCAGCCGGCTAGGTGGGGTGTGACCAGGTTTTCATCACCTGGTGCTGTCTCCCCAGCCACATTGACACGGGGATAACCATCTGACCCAACCTAAGGTTTGGCTCAGTGACATTGAACTCTGGCTCTGGGCCGGAGGATGGTGCCGAAAGATAATCTGGATCAGTCCTCTTGGAAAGCTGAAATTATGAAACTGAGAGTAGAAGTGAGGATGAGGGAGGAAGGATGCATCCAGAAATGCCCTGAGGTCGAGTAGGGCATTAGAAAATGGGGACAGGTCAAGGCAAAGTACAAGCCTTAAGTTAGAAAAAAACAGATATGCAGAGGAATCATAAACAGCTCTTTTCAAGAGAAGAAAATGCAAAAAGATAGAGGGTTTCATGAGAGGATTGAAGACTAGCTCATTCCCAAGAGCTATTCTTGGTGCAGTCTTAGAGTCAGTGCCTGTTACTTGAGCAAACTGACCTGGGCAACTTGGTCAAAGGCCGAGACACATCAGGGAGCTCATCTGGAAACCCCCAACAGAGGGAAGGTGAACTTAGGTGACCTGAGTCTTTGACATCCTCCTTGCTCACTAGCCCAAGTGAGGTCCACAGGTGCTTTCCCAGTGTGTATTTACATCAGTGGTTTCCAGCATGTATATTCAGTAAATAGCACTGTTCTCTTCTTCCAGCTCCCTGAGGTCATTTCTTTTCTTTTTTAAAAATATATTTTTATTGATTTCAGAGAGGAAGGGAGAGGGAGAGAGAGAGAGATAGAAACATCAATGATGAGAGAGAATCATTGATATCGGCTGCCTCCTGCCCGCCCCTCCTCTCGTTCCTCCCTCCCCCCCTTACTGGGGATTGAGCCTGCAACAAGGGCATGTGCCCTTGACCCGAATCCAACCTGGGATCCTTCAGTCCACAGGGCGACACTCTATCCACTGAACCAAACTGGCAAGAGCAGGTCATTTCTTTTCTTATGAAAATTTTGGATTCTAACTCCACTGAGAATATCTTCCAAATGCTAAGTCTGGGAACAAGATCTGAGATATTCCAAATCACAATCTCTACCATGGGGAATGTGTTTTCTCTGCAACCCAATCTTGAAAAAAAGTACACTCTGCTGGGGTTCTCATTGACTGGGGAGTTGGGGTGGGCAATGGCCAAGATTGGAGGACCAGATAAACAGGAGACTGAGCAGCAGAATCTTTTGCTAAAAAGGTAGCAGAAGTATAATGTCTTCTCTTTTTCCAAGGAGCATTAAATCTGCATTCTTTTTAATAATAATGTTCTTGTTCTTTCAGAGAAATAACTTCCTCTTAACTCAGTGACTACATGTTCTTTTCTTTTAACCTTCTGACACTGAACTATCTGAAGACTCTCTAAGGCTAAATTTTTTAAATGGTTTGAACACCTACTTGTATATACCTTTATCTTTCCAAAATAGAAAAATTCCTAAAGGCTAAGATTTTGCAAAAAAAAAAAAAAGCAAAGGGCCTGAAAGGCTAGAAAAAATGCTCCCAGATAAAGAATGGCATGCCCTGTCTACCTTAGAGGCCAACATCTTTCAAGGTTTACACATTCCTTTTTAAGAAATCATCTGGCCCTGGCCGGGTTGCTCAGTTGTTTCAAGTGTGGTCCCATACACCAAAACAGTTGTGGGTTCAATTCCTAGTCAGGGCATATATCTAGGCTGTGGGTTCAATCCCTGAACAGGCCATATATGGGAGGCAACTGATCAATGTCTTTCCTTCTCTTTCTCCTTCACTTTCTCTCTAAAAATCAATAAAAATATATTCTCAGTGAAGATTTAAAAAAGAGAGAGAGATCAACTAACCTTCTCCCAACATACAAGCGGGTTGCTTGGTTTTGCTCTTTCTAAAATCCCGTATCTTCTGGTTGACTCTATCTGCAGTCTTTCAAAGACTTCAGCTTAGTTTGAGCTTTTTAGTAAAAACAGTCAATCTCATCAAACATCACAAGGTTTTTAAAGTGGGTCATGAATCTGTGTGGTCCATGAACTACTGGAATGTGACTGGACCTTCATATTCTCTAAGAAGCAACAGGGATAAACTTGAGAACTACTCAAGTAAATTCTTGAGAATGACTCTGAGTTTCAACTTGATTAGAATGTTGCTGGATTATGGCCAAACCCACCCCCACTTCTCCTTCCCCCATGGTTCGGTTGAATTGTTAAGAGTGCTACAGAGTTCTCAGTTGACCTTGGAGTTGAGTTTACTAGTCTAAGGCCAACTGGACCATATCTTAATGCATCCACCACTCTTCCAATAGTGGCTTTTCTTATCATATTGTCCTTTGCTATCTCCTCCCAATATCAACAGAAAATTTGACATCATAATAATGTTACCACATGGGAAAGACATGGAAATGATAAATGCTCTAAAAACATACAACTAATTTTCAAAACCGGATGGGCCCTTCATTTCCAACTCAAGAATGACATTTTGACTCAGAATGCTGCATGTCTGTTGCCAAAAACACTAATCCCCAGGTTTCTCTTGGTCCGTGATTTTCCTGGGCAGGGCTAGAGTGACTCTATCTGAAGTCTCTGGATCTTTCAGACCTCCAGGAACTGCCTTTGGGTGAGCTCTAGCAGTTATACCCTGTGATCCCACCAGACAAGGCCCATCCTCCATCCCGCAACCACAATGTGAGGGTAGCTTTCTTTGCCTTAGATGACTTCTTCCCTCGTCCTGAGAGACTGGCTGCCTTCCTCTCCTGGTGCCTTGTGCCCTCATGGTTAGGGATGAGAGCAGAGCTCTAGAGTTAAACATATTTGTGTTAAGATTTTGATCACTTAGCAGTGCAACCTTGAGCAAATTCGGAACTCCTCTGAGCTCTTGATTTCTCAGTATGTAAAACTAATACCTGAGAGAATTGCATGAAGCTAATTCTATTGGCTAGCACAGTGCTTGCTCTGTGGGCAGCTCAACAAATGTTTATTTCCTCCTTCCTAATTCATTGTAGAGTAAAAAAGACCTCCCAATACATTTTAGAAGGAATAAAAAGGTGGGAATTGGGGCAACCCCTAGCCAGCGGTTCTCAACCTGTGGGTCGCGAACAATGAAAGTACATCCTGCATATCAGATATTTACATTACGATTCATAACAGTAGCAAAATTACAGTTATGAAGTAGCAACGAAAATAATTTTATGGTTGGGGGTCACCACAACATGAGGAACTGTATTAAAGGGTCAGGCATTAGGAAGGTTGAGAACCACTGCTAGGCAGAGCTCAGGAAGGGACAAGACTTGGTATGGAAAGAAAGGAAGAGAAATAAAAAGGAAGACTAAACTATAACAGTCAGTTTTAAACACCAGGAGAGAGAAATTAGTGAGAGGTATGAATCATCCGTTAGTTCAGAAGAAGATATGAGAAGAACAATGCTAATGAGAATCAGAATTAACCTAAGTTGACTGAGAGGACACTAGGAAAAGGTTGGTATTTGATTTAACAAACCAGAAAGCTGGCTCTTTCTGCTGTCGCCATTGCTATTGCTGATGCTTCTCCCCCTCTCCTCTTCTTCCCCACCATCAACCTAATCATCATCATCATCCTCATCCCAACATAAGAAATTATGATGAGCCCTAGCTGGTTTGGCTCACTGGATAGAGCATCGGCCTGTGGACTGAAAGGTCCCAGGTTCGATTCCGGTCAAGGGCATGTACCTTAGTTGCAGGCACATCCCTAGTAGGGGGTGTGCAGGAGGCAGCTGATCGATGCTTCTCTCTCATCGATGTTTCTAACTCTCTATCCCTCTCCCTTCCTCTCTGTAAAAAAATCAATAAAATATAGTTAAAAAAATTATGATGAGCAGCATTTTCAGAGGACTACCTATGTGCTAAGCATTGTGCTAAGGGCTTAACACAGATCTGTAATCTTGCAAATAACCCTGAGGTAAGTGATATAATTACTTTTTTTTCCTGCAAATAAGTTACATAGTCAGTAAGTGAAATTTCCAGAATTCAATCTCCAAAGTTTCTTTCTTAACCACTACACTACACAGTTTCAAAATTCATGGAAACTCATGAGTGAGTTCCAAGGATGTAATGTCTAGAAGCACAGAGTTAGCCTTCAATATAGTAATAGCATTAAGAATCCATTATAAATGCAAAGGTACACTATGATCCAAAGATATTCTGTTTCCTGTGAATCTCAGAAAATTTGAGTTCTCATGTGAAGTTCTATATGTTTGGTACCTAGAAACTCCTCTAGGACAGCTAGATATATATTTTTAAATATATTTTTATTGATTTCAGAGAGGAAGGAAGAGGGAGAGAGAGATAGAAACATCCATGATGAGAGAGAATCATGGATTGGCTGCCTCCTGCAAGTCCCCCACTGGGGATCAAGCCCACAACCCGGGCATGCGCCCTTGACCAGAATCAAACCTGGGACCTTTCAGTTCGCCTTCTGATTCTCTATCCACTGAGCCAAACCGGCTAGGGCCAGCAAAATATCTTAAAAGCACCATTTCCAACTAGGATATAAGAAAGTCAAATGTTAAAGAAAATAGACACAACTCTTCTTAACACAATATTAGCAAACCAAACTCATACCTATATAAATTCAAAAGACCTATGGTAGCCTAAGCTATTTTTTTAAAAGAGCAACAAAGCTGGAAAACTTAAACTACCTGATTTCAAGACTTGCTATAAAGCTTTAGTAATAAAGACAATGTGGTACTGATGAAAGAAGAGAAATGTGTGTATCAATGGAGAAAAAAACCCCAAACTTATGATTTTTCATGAAGGTGCCAAAGAAATGTAATGGAGACAGAAAGTCTTTTCAACAAATGATGCACAAACAACTATATATCCATATAGAAAAGGAACCTGTCATCAACACCTCCAAATTAACTCCAAATGGATCACTGACCTGAATTTAAAAATACTACAAAAGAAGAAAACAGGAGCAATATTTGCCACGTTAGCTTAGATGACATTTTCTCAGAAAACAAGAAAAGCACAAACCTTATAAAATAAAAAATTTATAAATTAGATGAATTCCATAAAAATAAACACATTTGCTTTTCAAACGACACCAATAAGTAATGAAAAACCACAGAATGGGAGAAAATATTCATACTAAATAAATCTGGCATGGGTCTTGTATCCAGAATACATAGTAACTATAACTCAACAGTAGGATAGAAACAATCATTTTTATTAGAATATTCACCTCACAAAAGTTCTATAAATGATTACTAATTACATGAAAAGATTCTCAACATCATTAGTTATCAGAGAAGTGGAAAGCACATTGACATAGCACTGCATAAGTACAGTATTAGAATAGCTAAAATTTAAAAGACCGACAATACCAAAAGAACGCGCCACAAATATATGGAGCAACTGGAACTCTCATACATTGCTAGTGAGAATGTAAATGATACAACTGCTTCAAAAAACTGTCTCTTTTATAATGAAACATACATCTCACATATGATCAGCCATTTTACTCCTAGGTATTTATTCAAGAGAAATAAAAACACATGTCCACACAAAGCCATGAACAAAAAATATTCATAGCAACTTGATTTGCAGTAGCCCCAAACTGGAGACGATTCAAATGTGCAACAATAGGTAAATGGATTTTTTAAAAGTGATATCCATACAATGGAATACTACTTAGCAATAGAAAGGAACAAATATTGTTCTGCTGAGTCAGAGAAGCTAAACACAACAGAGTACATACTATGTGATTCCATTTACATAAAATTCTAGAAAATTCCTACTACTCTACAGAGACGAAAACAAATCAGTGGTTGCCTGGGAATGGGATGGACAGAGGGATGACTGCAAAGGGGCAGGCAGCAACTTTTGGGAGTGATAGGAAGATCTGCCTCATGATTGTGGTATTGGCTTCACAGAGTCAATGCATCTACAAAACTCTTTAAATGGGTGCTGGTTTTTGCACATAAATTATAACTCAATAAATTTATTTTTTAAATGTCTCAGTTATTTTTTAAAAAATATCTGTTTCTTCCCTCAAAGGCCCTGTAACGCAGAAAAGTAAAATACGTGACAGTTTCTGTGCTATATAATAAAGGTTTGAACACAGGTCTTCCCAGAGACCAGGACCTGTGATCTTTGACTTATATCTGAAAACACAGGTTAATTACACCATACAGACTACAGGGGAGGTCCCTGAAGTGGAGGGAACAGCAAATACAAAGGCATGAAGTAAGAAAGTGTACAGTGAACCTAAGAAGTATGGGGCGAAACAGGAGAGCTTTTAGAAGTTGATTTTGGACCACTCTATTCTAGAAAGTGTAAAAAATAGCTATAAAGGCAAAGAAGAGCTCTGCAAGCTTTAAAATAAGCAAGTGACATGATGTATGTGATGGGCATTACTAATGATCACCAAATATTTCCAGCTCTTTCCAGGAATGTGGTAGATTTCATTTCCCTGCCATTTGCAAAATGAAGCACGGTCACGTAACCACTTTGGCCAATGAAATGTGAAGGGAAGTAGTAAGTGTCACATCCACATGAAAGCTTTTAGAGCAGTTTTTGATTTGGCACATTCTCTTCCCCTTCTGAGGTGATCAGAGAAGGGCACATTGAGTGAGATTTTCCAGGAGGTTCCTGAGAGGCTATGATTAGCAGAGCTCTTCACTTTTCCCTGTGATGAGCATGTCGCATAAATGGAGAAAAAAATGTCTTGTTACTATAAGATTGATGCTTAGGGATTGTTCGCAACTGCCCCAAAAGTAATCTAACCTTCCTGATACAATGTGCAGTTTTAGTGGAACTCTGACTATAACATAGATAATGGATTTCACAGGAGAGAACTTGCAGGGGAGGCTCCTGCAATCCACAGTTGATACGTGCAGGCACTAAGGCAGGGCCATGAGCTCAGGAAAGAATCTTGAGATGTAATAGCAAGAACTGACATGTGCTGATAATGACTGAGACTCTAAAAGAACCAAGGGGTCAACTATTCTAAAGGTGTTGAAAAGAGAAAGTTCTTACAAGAAGAGGAATGACTAAGTGGGGAGGGGAAGTAAAACAAGATTAATTTTAAAATTAATTAAGATTAAATTTAACCTTTTTAAAAGGTTAAACAAGGAGCTACAAGCAGTCTGGCAAAGTGCACCTCATCAAAAGCAGAAGCACATCCCTATCCAAAGAAAGATCATGAACTTTGGAAGAAAACAGACCTGGGTGTGAATCCTCAGTGAATTTGTCAAGTCATCCAACGTCATTCATTCAGCAAATAGTAACCAACTTCAATCATTCATTCAGCAATTGAACACCAAAAAGGTCCCTACCCTAATGGGGCTTACATTCAAGTGTAGGGAAGCCAACACTACATATTTCAGCATTGTGCAGAGAACAGACGTGATACTGTGATTATGACAAGGAGGGAAAAATAATAATATAGGGGTTGTCAAAGACAATGACCACTTCACTTTGTTCAAAACCCTTATCTGGCACCAAAGTCAAAGGTAGAGATTTGTGTGTCCTTTGTATGTACAATGATAGTTCATTGACCACAAAGGAGCAAGTGGGTTATGCTTCACCCTTTTCTACTGAGCTGAGAACATCTCTATCTTGTGCCACCATTTCTCATCCACCTTATTTTCCTTTATGCAACTGGAGGATCAAATTCTACTATCGATTGTTTTGTGAAGACCCTGGGCAAAGGGTTTCTACTGGATCATTGCATTGAATTTCTATCACTCCTTGACGTGGGTGCCATGATGATGCCCAGTGTACAGAAGAGAAGTTATGTATGGAAAGGATTCAAAATTCAGAGTCTACTGTGGAGACCAAACTCTTAACCACACTTCCTCCTTACTGTACAGGGTGGGGGAAAAGTAGGTACAGGGTGGGGGAAAAGTAAGTTTACAGTTGTGAGTACATAAACCAGAGAGTTTATTTTTGTATTATTATTGGTCTCCCCCCTTCCCCCCATATTTACATGACAAGTTTCTCTCCTGCTCTGTTGTGGCATCGGAAGTGAGGTGCAGTTGACTGCTCCTCCCACTTCAAAAGTGATAAAACTAAGTCTGGTCTTTCATCAAAATGACTTGGCTTCAGGGAAAAGAAATTAAGGTCCAAACTGAGAAATCTTCTGGAATTCAGCAAAAAGGAGGAGCATTTAACACTAGCTTTGAGGTTATTTTCCCCCCCAGGAAGTAGTGTTAGTCCATGCAAGATTATCATACGCCACTTGGAATTCTTGGACACTGTTATTTCAACAGAGCCTCTGATGTCCTGTCTACCCAGGATGGCAGGAGAAGGTTCCATAAGAACCTCCTGTCAATAGGAAGATGCTACTACATACCACCCTGCAATATATGTGGCCTGGGCACACATAAGTCTTAATAAAGAGTTTAATATATATTTTATAAATATATAATCTTAATAAATATAACATATATTTGATTTTAATATATTTTTAATAATGCAATAAATCTTAATGAAGATGTAATAATAAAAGTCCATTATTTTCCTAAGAAGAGACCCTAATTCAATGCAGCTAATTTAACTGAGACATGCATGTAAAACAGTGGCTCTCAAACTTGGTTGTAGGTGGGAATCTCCCGGAAGCTTTAAAACAAACTGATACCCGAGTCCTACCACTGGAAAGTCTGGTGTAATTGGTTTGGGATAAACTAGGCATCAGGGTTTTTAGAGGCTCCTTCGGAGATTCTAATGCACAACCACAGTTAACAATTGCAGGCATAAAAAAATAAAAATAATAATAAAAAAACAGAGGGAAGACTATAATATTCACTCTACAACTAAAAGGAAAAGGGCTGTGTCTTCATTCATCTACTGTCAGGGTTTTGTTCACCTACATAGGTCTAATACACTATCAGACCCAATTCTAATGGAAGCAAGTGGTTCTCAGTGACCAAACCATATATTTCACAGATGGTGTTTGATGACCAACTGCTGCAGATGTCAGCGACACTGCTCGCACACAGGGGTTCCAAGCCTGGAGAAGAATTCCGGTGGTCTGTGAACTTGGATGGAAGTAAAAGTTACACCTCCAGCTTCACTAGCTTTCCTGGAAACTCAGCATTCCCTTGGGCGATGAATATGGACAACATTGATCATTGTATTCCAGTAGAACTGATTCTGATTTAATTGTGCTTTATGTATTTAAAAGCATTATTCTGAGAAGGGTCTGAATGCATCCCCAGAGCCTTTGTGGTCAGTGGCACAAGAAAGGGCACCAGCCCTGCTTTGAAGAGTGTGCCCTGACGAGCCAGATAACTGCACGCTTGCATCCAAGGCCACCTCCACCAAGGGCACTCCGGGAGGGAGACACCCGGGACAAAGATGGCTCTAGGTTTCCCCTGCACTTCCGCAGATAAGATTTAGCCTGAAAAGCCAGTTCAACACAGCAGAGAATAGGATGGGCATTCTCTTTCGCCTCAGCTGCCTTCTGCTCTTGGCATTTCAGAGTGCCCAGACTGCCAGGCTGGTGGTAACTTGAGCCTCCAAATTAATCAAAACACACAGCGCCCAGTTCAAACCCAGGCAGACAAGCCAGGGAGCCAGACACGTTCTCCTCTGGTAACCCCCAGGCCCCAGCTGCCCCCCCCCCAGCCCGCCCCCCACCCCGCAGGCCCCACCAGAGATGCCAGATTTCCTCCACTGCCCCCACCGGCAGGTGTCCCTGGGCGGGACTGCCCAGACTGGGTCCTGGGCGCCTTACCTCAGGGGGCCGCCCACAGCGCCAGGAGCCGCCTCATCTCCAGCCGGCGCGGCGCACACCTCCCGGCTCTGCCGCGCCCGGATCCGGCGCGATTTGACTCAGCTGCCCCTCCAGGTGCAGGCGGTTGGAGAAGGGCGAGCAGCGAGTTCGCACCGTCGGGAGCTGGAGCCCGCAGGGCCTCTCCAGTGCCTGCACCCTGCGCGCCTCCCACTTAATCTGGGCACGGCCGCTGGCCACTCCCTTCACTCTGCTCCGCCGCCTCCCCATCTCACCCCCCAAATTCCCCACCTCCGACCCGCACCCCGCCCCGCTCCGCCTCGGCTCCAAGACTTTGGGAGCATCCCTTCCTTCACCCCTCACCTTGGACCCTCGCCCACCTGCCCCGCAGGCGCGCGGCCCTTCCTCGCCTCCCGGGCACGGCGCCCAGGTCGGAGGGACATAGCCCGGTGAGTTGGAGGGGAGGGGGGACGAGGGCGGGACCTGAGCCACTGCTTCCCTCCCTTGGAGCCACAGTCAAAAGCCTGGGTGGGGAGGGACGGACGGCGCTGCTGGGCCCAACAAAACACGCCCCGGGCTGGCTGGCGAGGCCAGCTTCACCGCCGGACTCCCCTACCGAGAGCCAGGCAAGGGACGCGGTGGCCGGATCGCCTGCGGGACCCGGACTCGCCGGGACTCTGAGCGGGTGCCCACCATGAGCCCCTGGACGGCGCGGGGGGCGCCCGCCCTCCTGCTGCCGCCAGTGCCGGTGCTGGTGCAGGTGCTGCTACTGCTGCTGGCGGCCGCGCCCGCCGCGGGCAAGGTGAGTGCGGGGCGGCGCCACCCCCATCCCGCACTGCAACTCCCACCCTCCGCCCTGGGGACACGCCCGCCCCACCCGCCGGGCGCGGTCCTGGAGACCCTTCCAGGTGGCTGCGGGCTCCATGGAGGTCCCTAGGCGGGCAGCGTGGGTCGTGAGCAAGTGGAGATGCCCAGGGAGCAGGTGGGTCGGTAGGTCGATGATCGCCAGGGATGAATGCGTGAGAACACGGGATGCAGAGACGCGCGGTGTCTCACAGGTTGGTGAATCAGAGCAGGCAGCGTGTCCTGGCAGAGAGCACACAGGGCTGGTAGTGAAAACCCGAGCCTGAGTCCTGGCCCTGCCGCTCCTTAGATGTCACTTCACGCTGAACTCTGACCTCTCTGGGTCTCGGTTTCCTCCTTGTCAAAGCTTGTGCTCCAGTGTTCAATCCGCATCATCAGGAAAAGCCGATGCCATCACTGACAAGTGAACATCACCTTAGAGATAGAACTGATGTTAGTATAAATGAAGCAACCTGTCACTTTCATTTCCAGTAGGAATTGGAAAGATCCCCCATTCATTTAAATCCAGCCCATATTTCTTATTCTTTGCAATTAAAGATAAGTTGGGTGTCCTCAATACTGTTATGACTCCTAGAATTGAGTTACTTGATTTTAGGTTGTGAAAATGAAATTCAACTTTTCAGATTCTTTCTGTGATTTTTATATTAAAAATTTTAATTTGGAAAAATAATTTGGGGTAATAATGCAGTTGTTTCATTTCCAAGCATAAGCAGATGTTTTACAAATTTCATGACTGAGATTATTATTGGAAATTAATAGTCCCGTGCATTTATGTTCCATAAAAAAGATTTTTGGAACCCTTGGCCACATGTAATCCAAGTACTTTCCATGCAAATTAAAATGTAAATTAAAACATTACAGATGAAGCTAACATGCCCTTGATAACCTCCATACATAGGCCCCTCCTCTGTCTAAACAAGGTATCCACTCACCACTTCAGGTTTCTTTCGCAGCGTTTCCTATGCATTTACATGCACATATGTGGACCCACAAACATTTTTAACATAAGTGATATGATTGATTTTATATTTATATATTATGTTATATGTTATGTTTGTTATATGTTATATGTTAATATCCTTTTGCAACCTATAAATCTGTCCTTGTCAGTATTTAAGATAGATCTATCTCTTTTTTTCTTTTTTGCCCCCTTGCGTAGTTTTCCACAATATGAATATGCCAAAACTATTGGGCCTTTCTCCTATTGATTTACAACACTTAGGCTATTTAGTGTTTTACATTTTATAAGTTTTGTAATCCATGTAATCTCTTCATGGAGCTGGTTCTAACCAATGTATTTTGCATAGACTAGGAATGTGCAACCCCGGTAGCTCAGTACTTCTGGGGATAATGGATGAAACTCATCCAAGTCAGTGTAGATTGTCTACCAGCTTTAATCCAGGAATAGATAAATCCAACAAGCAAAAAACCTTGAGGAGATGTATGCTATGGGAAGGCTTGGGGGAAAGGTCCAGAGCAGGGTTTGCACATCCTTCTAAACTCAAAAAAAAAAAAGGAGATATATATTAGAGAGGAGTGGAGAAAGAGAGGGGGAATCACATGTGTATAAAGGTCAGCCAGGAAAAGTGTGCTCTGTGATTATACAACCTCTAATTAGACTAATTTTCAATTATATTGTCATATTCCCATATTATTATTTTTTATTGATTTTTTTAGAAAGAGCGGAAGGGAGAGGGATAGAGAGATAGAAACATCGGTGAGAGACGTCATCAATTGGCTGCCTGCTGCACACACCCCCACTGGGGATCGTGCCAGCAACCCAGGCATGTGCCCTGACCAGGAATCAAACCAGCGACCTCTTGGTTCCTGGGTCGATGCTCAACCATGGAGCCCATATTATTTTTTACATGTCAAACTTGAGATAACAGTTTATCTTTCCTCTTTTGGCCCTAAAAGTCCAGACTGGGCAGAAACATGGCAAGCAAATACCAGGAGCTGAATAAGAGCTGGATTTAGGGAGGATACTCTCTCAACAGAATTCATTTTTAAATTTAAAAATGTAGGGTGAATTAGGAAACATTTCAAACTAACAGGAAGTGATGTGACAGACACCATTATATCTGTCCTCAAGAGTAAGCAGGCATGAATAAGCTTTAACCTGTTTGCTCTCACATTTCTCCCCTTTAGGAAAAACAATGTATAAATAGAGAAGGTCACACACACAGTCTTTACTCCATCTCCCACCCCCACGAAGTGTGCACACAGCTGACCATGGGTTTGAACTGTGAGTCCACTAATTTTTTTTTTTTAATAAATGGAACAGCCCTTCCTATTCCAGGGTTTCACATCCTCGGATTTCCTATCAGCAGATTCAGCCAACTGTGGATCAAAAAACAACAGTATTTCCTCATTCCCAACTGCACATGGAAAATACTGTTTTCCAGCAGAGGTTGGTTAAATCCACCAATGCACAGGGCCAACTCTAGAGTGTGTGTGTGTGTGTGTGTGTGTGTGTGTGTGTGTATATATATATATATATATAATTTTGCCATTTAAATGTGCAGAAAATATTTTATTCCAGTCTTCGATTTATCTACTGGTACCTTAATGTATAACATTTTTGTCTACTATAATCTCAAACTTATCCATTTTTTTCCTTAGTATTTTGTGGTTTGCATCTTTTGAAGAAATCCTTTCCTTCCCTGGTATTATAAAAATGTTCTCATTTTTTTAAAAAAAAAAAGTTTTACAGTTTAACTCTTTTACATTTAGAACTTTTAATCCTGGAATTGTTTTCTACTTATAGAACATGATTTCATCTTCTTCCATAGAGGTAGCAAATTATCCCAACACTACTTATTGAACAGTCCATTCCTTTCCTCACTGTTTTGTAGTATTACATCTGCAAACATGTGTAGCAAGCACTCATTCATATTTGAGTCTATTTTCATATATGGGAGTGTTCATTTAGGGATTTACTTTCTCACAATGGTTTAGGGTTTTCTGTTTCTTTACTTCCAAAGTATTTCATATTTTATCACTACTGTAAATAGCATATTTTGCAAAACTTAATAGTCTAACTATTAAAGACAGAGCAAAACACAGTTGAATTTTGTATTTTAACTTTAATAAAGCAACTTTGAATAGTTGAAATGCAGTTAAGGCTAAAAACTTTCCTCTAAAATACTGCTTTAGCTGCACTACACACATTTTCATAAGCACTATTTTAATATCACTAAATTTAAAAATCTTTTCTAATTGATTTATTTGTCCTATGTGTTATTTAGATGCTTATTTATTTTTAATACCCCAAAGTATGGGGATTTTCTAGTTATCTTTTTTATTGAATTGTGGTAGAGATAATATTCTGACTTCATAGATTTCTATGTAAATCAATTAGATCAAGATTTTTGATCATGCTATTAAATTATAATGTATGTGCACATGTGTTTCTTAATATTTCCCACTCAGTGGATATTTAATCTGAGGTTCTATACTTTTCATCAAATCTTGAAAATTGTCAGACATTTCTTTTTTATATTTCTCCTTTCCCACTCTACTCCTCGAGTTCTTAGGATGCATGCTGGACCTTCTCACCTTTTCCTCCAGTTCTCCTAACTTCTTATCAGATCCCTTCCAGATGCTACTCAGCTCCTCTTGGCCTCACTTTGCTCCTGGGTTGTGGGGACTTACTTCCCCAGCTTTCACCTTGGCCACAGACTTGACACAGACACAGCCTGATGGCTCCTGTAGATTCTATCTCATGGCTTCTTATTGTGCTCTAGAAATGTAGGGAATTAACACCTATAGGGCAAATCTTTGCCCAGTGGGAGACAGGAGCCATTGGATAAAATTCTCTCCACAGAACAACTGTCATGAAATATAAGGGTTTTGCAGACTCCCGATTAGACCAATTACCAGTTGTACTTGAGATCAAGTTGTAGCATTTTGAGCTTTTGTTTTGGTGCTGCTTCCCTCCAGGCTGCATTCTATGAAACATAATCATACCCGTCTTTCAATTTTTAATTCTCTCTCCTGTTGTTTTTAATTTTCAGATTTTTAAAATCTACTTTAATTTTCAATAATAAAAGAAAACTCTAGAACCATTCAATATGGGTTATGCCTAAATATCTGTACAACTTTTTCTCCAAAAAGTTAAGATGGTTGGCCCTGGCTACAAATGCTTAAAGCTATACACATTACCATTTGTATATATTCAATTATATTGCCCCACTATCAAAGTATGAGGAAGTTATGTGCATAAAGAATTAAAGAAACATTACCAAAACAGCAAACACTTGGAGAAATGAATGTAGATAAGGAGCGATGTATTAAAAACCAATATGGCACACCTCGCCTTTCTTGTTCAACTATAAACTAGGTATCACTAGAGTTCAGCCAGGTAGCAGGTTCAGTGTTACCTTGAACCAGTTACCTCCTGAAAGAGCCATATTTTTGTTATCTGAAAGTGGTGGTACTTTATGTATTGTAGATAAAGTATTCAATACAATGCCTGGTACAAAGTAAGTAGCCAGCTTTTATATTCTAGCTATAATTATTTGATTATTACTATGAAAAGCAGGAAGAAGAGAATAGGACAGAGACTTAGACATGTGGCCAGGTGTTGGGGATTCACTGAAAAACTAGACAGTCTGCATCCCTGGCCATGGTTAGGAGTCTAGCAGAGTAGGGCAGAGACAACAGCCCAGCAAACAAATGTGCAACTATATCGTGGTGCCTGCCAGGATAGAATGGGATATGGTGACAGAGAAGGTGAGATTCTACCATAGCTAGAGGTGGTTGGGAACAGCTCTCTAAGGAACTGGCTCACAGGCTAAGTAAGCCCTTACATGGAGACAGCCTTGGGAAGCATTGAAGAATGTGGCCAGGTCAGGGCCTCTCCATGGCGGAGAGAGGCTAGACACTTCCAATTTTATGGCTCCTGGGTTGTCAAAGAATAAAACCAGACTAACAGAAGTTTTTTTGTAAAAAGAAAGAGAAAAAGTTGAGTTAATTTACTCACCACAAAGGGAATGTATATGCTGAGTATTTTGCTAGAGGTGGAGTGAGGAAAGGGAAGCAGGGAACCAGGGTACCCCAAGGGGGTGGGGTCAGGGTGGTTGTGCTCATGGAGGATGGAAAATTGCTCACTGCAAAAGGTGAAATCAGTCCACAAGACTGCATGTGGCTGAACATCGTATAATCTTAATGTTTGCACTGAACAAATTAATATTGTAACATAAAGAGCTATTCACAAGACATTAGTACTGGATGAGTAATGAATTCACACTGTGACTTGGTAATGGGCCCACTTCTCAAGTGGTGTGATGAAAACGTTCTTCTTTCATTCCTGTTGATGTGTCTCTGTCATTCTCTCCTCAACCTCGTTTAGACTAGACAGGTCTTCATTTGCTGAATGTGGCTGTGAGGCCCCGGGCAGGAAGTTGATGCTGCACCTGAAGAGCCCTTGTCGCAGCCAATGTAGGCCAGGGCCTGAAGGGGCTCTAAGCCAGGGAAGGGTGAAACCAGTTAATGCTGGAAGGAGGTGAAGAGCTCCTCACTCAAAGAACCAGCAACACCAGCCCCACCCCACCCCATGCTGGTTAGGAAGGCAGAATGTCACCTGGGCCCACCTCAAACCTCCACAGTGGGAATCTGCATTTTAACCAGCTCCACAGGCGTTTGTGGGCACACTGTTGTCTGAGAACAGTGCCAGCCTCCATAAGCAGTCTGGAGGGTCCTTCAATGGGATGGCACTCGGGACTGTGATGACTCCAGTTTTAAAGATTTGCTCTCTCCTTGGGAATCCAACTTATGTAAAGGACAAGTGACAAAACAGGAGACAAGTCATGCTGGTTTCTCTTTGGCTATGTCTTGCAAGTCAGAAAGAGAGGAAAGAAGGGGAATCAGTCTAGTTCAGTGGTTCTCAACCCTCTGGCCCTTTAAATACAGTTCCTCATGTTGTGACCCAACCATAAAATTATTTTCGTTGCTACTTCATAACTGTAATGTTGCTACTGTTATGAATCGTAATGTAAATATCTGATATGCAGGATGGTCTTAGGTGACCCCCGTGAAAGGGTTGTTCGACCGCCAAAGGGGTCGTAACCCACAGGTTGAGAACCACTGGTCTAGATCAACATAGCAGTTGCTCAATCTGTCCCTGTTCATTGATTCAGTGCTCTTAATTTGATGATCATTCATGTACACACTAAGGAAGGTTAAAAAATCCAGTTCATGGTTCAATTTATGTGTACACACCTAAGCTAAGATATGTGTCCTATAAATGCACACACATATGTTTAAAGAGTATTTGATATTCTCAGCATTTTAGTAATAATTATTGCGATGAATTAATGGTTTTTAAAAAGTGGAATTCTCAGAACTATTTAAAACATAACCATATGCTCTAGCCAGTTTGGCTCAGTGGATAGAGCAGCGGCCTGCAGACTGAAGGGTCCTAGGTTTAATTCTAGTCAAGGACATGTACCTGGGTTGCAGGCTCCTCCCCGGCCGGGGCCCTGGTCAGAATTCATGCAGGAAGCAACCAATCAATGTGTTTCTCTCACATCGATATTTTTCTCTGTCTTTCCCTCTCTCTTCCACTCTCTCAAAAAATCAATGGAAAAATATCCTCAGGTGAGGATTAAAAAACAAGACCAAAAACAAAAAAAAAACATAACCATATAAAATCTTTTACTTTTCTGACAGTAGTTTGGGACAAGTTAGGAATTTTCCATCTTTAAACTTTAAGATCAATGTTTGTTCATTAGATTGTCTCTCCAAATTGGTCTTGGAGCAGTGATTCCACTGTTTAAAAATGAGTTCAAGTGTATTTAGAAACATTGGGAGATTCATCATTATGTAGACAAAACAGTCAGGTCACTGGATTTTTTCCCCCACCAGGATATTTTGTTGTTACTTGAACTTCTCAAGGAAAAAGTTCTGCAAATGGAAAGTTGAGAAAGCTTCAGTGCTTTCCCTGAGAATCAAAGGACAAAGTATGTCTGGAAAGACCCAAGACAACTCATTTTTGAGTTTCACCACGTGACAGGATAGTTTTCTGTTGTTTATTTATATGTGATATTGGGAAAGCTGAAGAGTTCACATGCTGGCTTTTAAACAATTTTATGTGCTGTACAAAGTTTAGAACACGTTTAAAAGTACAAAAAGAAATATAAAAATAAAAACTGTCTATCATCATGACACTGTAGATGTTTACTGGTAACATTTTGGTGTATCCCCTTCTAGACTTTTTAAAAAATATTTTTGTATGTTTTTATTGATTTCAGAGAGAGGAAGGGAGAGGGAAAGATAGAAACATCAATTATGAGAGAGAATCATCTATCAGCTACCTCCTGCATGCCCCACACTGGGTACTGTGCCCACAACCTTGGCATGTGCCCTGACCAGGAATCAAACTGTGACCTTCTGGCTCATGGGTTCATGCTCAACCACTGAACCACACCAGCCAGACTAGACTTTTTTTTTTTAATTCTACTTTTTTTTCACCTAATAATTGACTGGTAAAATTTTTGAGTCATTAACTATTTCAGATATCATTTGTAAATGTCTACAGAGTATATTTCATTGTAGGTTTGTACCATAACTTATTAATGCCCTTCTATTTAATATTTTGGTTATCTGTAATTATTGAGAAATAATGCTACAATAGAGCTCCTTGAAGATAAGCATTTACAAAATCATATTTTAAATAATTTTATATGTAGATGATTTATCAACTGTCTGATTTTATGCATTCTTGAGTACAATGTCAAGGTAATAGCATTCCTGATTTATAGATGAGAGTCTGATCCAAGGGCATTTATCAAGTTAGCACAGGAAGTGGGTTTAGAATTGGGAGTTCTGGTTATTAGGGCTCTTTGGTAGAGCTCTTCCCTACCAAAAACTTCCCAGATAATCTAAGGGGAGTGTCAGATGCCACTTTATTCATCATTTAACTAACTTAGCAATATTTGAGATAAAATTGGTTTTTAAAATGCTTTGGTTATCAAGAAAGAATTATTATTTTTTTAAAATATATTTTTATTGATATCAGAGGAAGGGAGAGGAGATAGAAACATCAATGATGAGAAAGAATCATTGATCGGCTGCTTCCTGCATGCCCCCTACTGGGGATAGAGCCCGCAACCCAGGCATATGCCCTTGACTGGAATCAAACCTGCAACCCTTCAGTCTGCAGGTTGACACTCTATCCACTGAACCAAGCCAGCTAGGGTGAAAGAATGATTCTTGACACTATTATCCTTTTATATTCAAAGCATCAATGAAATGATTTTATTTACTGAAGTATTATTTGTTTCTGCAATCTAGAAAGAGTTTAACTTGTTTCTAGGGATTTCTCCTATTGATCTCCTTGAAGATGGGTGTCATGCCTTACCCACCCTTCTAGGTCCAGCTCTTGGCATCACACTGGTACTACTGGTCCTCAATGAATGTTCATGGAATGAGGCCAACATGTTATTAAATACCAAAACTAAAATTCAATAAAGAATTAATAGATTCTTGAACCCTTTGGCATAAGCCTAAAAAGAAAACTCTATTTTTCAGATGAAATATTGAAGGCTTTATTTATTCATTCAGCTAGATGCTGGGACAAAGGTAGATTAAACCAATGTTCCTTCCTGCTGCCACAGAGAATGACACCAAGTGAGAGGTTTAGATAAGTGCACAGACAGTAACAGTGAAATTACACATGCTGGGACCAGGCAAGTTTGGGAAAGCAAAACTTAAGTGCAATTGAGAAGGAAGAGCAAAGATCAGTAAAAACAGCAAACATGCAGGGTTTAGATGAAGCAAATGTGTAAGGGTAATGGAGTCAGAAAGTAAGATTCCAGTGACTTTAAAACATAGTTTATCTTTAAAGTACTTAAATTTGTTGGAATGGGCAGAAAGCAGCATGTAGAGTTGCTGATGGTACTTTTACCTTCTCTCAGCCTCTGCCCCAGCTGGAGCCCAGGTCAGCTTTTAATAACAGGGCTGGATTCTCCTTATTTTGCAGAGTCCACAAGCCCTTCCAAAAAGTGATAAAACTAAGAACAGTGCTGTATCTGAAATCTCATAAGATAAGGTCCCTACCAATTGGAAGCCAGACTAAATGCCTATATAGATACCAGTGCTAGTTGCTATCGATGCAGTTGGAGCAGAGGACCAAGAACTGATCAATCAAACACTGCATGTGCCTGGGGCTGTGCCCATAAAACTGGTCAGAGTTTTGTACTCACTGTGACCTGCTCAGGCCTTTCATAGACGGAGCATTCAGACCTCAGAAGACCTGAACAAGCAGTATCCCCACATCCCAGGAGAGCAGTCATGCAGGCAAGGGCATCTGAGGCACCCTGCCATCTAAGAGAAGCAGCGCATGGCAGCAGTAAGACCCCTCATCCTCTGCAGGGATAGTTTGGGGCAGGTCACTTGAATTCCAAGACTCTCCATTTCCTCTATTATAAGATGTGGTTGATAAAACCTACCCCTCCTATCTCCAGAAATAATGCACTTGAACACATTTTGCACACAGGAAAGTGTTCTACAAATGCCAAGTTGTATTGAGACAGGAATGAGTTTCAATGTCAGAAAAGCAATAGTCCAAATATGTTTCTTATATGCATTTAATTCTCCTGTTATTTTTGTGACCTAGTATCAACTTCCTGGAATGTATTAAGGAGTTTTTATATTTTCAAAAATATTATTCAGTGCATTCTTTGCTGCTGGTATTTTCTAATAACATTATTTAGAAACATCAGCAGAAATGCCATCCTCCCTCAGCACTGTCCCCATTAAAAAAATGAACTGTCTTATTTACTTTGCACCATCCCATGTGAATAATGATGCTACAACTCACCCAGTGATTTCATCACTTTTATGGTTACTTTCCAAACACTTCAATGAAAATACCTGTTAATTATGGAGATAATCCTGGGTAACATTTAATGATAATAAATTATTTCTTTTTTTAGCTTTAAAATATAGGCTCTTCGGCATGTATTTAAAAGAGAAGCCATGTAACCAGCTTTGGCATACAGCCTCCCTCAAATTCCATCTATATGTAATCAGCTGCAACAGGGTAGAAAGTGTAAATTCACTTGGTGCCCATTCACAGAGCTCCTTAAGTGCAACGCACTGGGCTAAGGAAACCCTTGGAATATCCTTTAGACAGAGGCTGACTCCTTGGGAAGTTTCAAGATGAAGTCTCTAGAACTAGTTATCAGATTGAGCAAAGATATTTTTTCTATGTTGATCTCTTTTTCTAACAATAAAAGTAATATATGCCCATTTGTGAACATTCGAGATCTATAGATAAGTATAAAAATAGTACTACTAATATAAAAACCTAGAATAGACTGCGTTAATATTGTGTTATATTTGTATAAAGTGAGATCATATAGAATTTTGTATCTTCCTTTTTTGACATTATATGGTTATTACTTTCTCACATAATTAAATACCTTTTAGAATCAAATGCATCCTCTTCCATCATGTTGATATACCATGTTTAGGTTTCTTTCACCTGAATTTTTGATATTATAAACAAAGCTAGGATGAATTCTTGCCCACATATCTTTCTATAAGACTCCTATAGTAGCAGGAGTCTTATTATTAGATAAACCAGTATAAATTTTTTTATACAAGGGGCTTAGCAGTTATTTTTCTCATTAGAGACCTGGAGTCAGCCTAGCATTAGACAATTATAAAGACTCTCACCTTAATCAGCCCACCATTTCTCAGTGCCCCTTCAGCCTCACCCTCAGCTGTAAGTCAGGAATCAGGTATGTCCAAAGACCCTCTCAGTCATCACCATAGGGCAGCTCAGTGGTTTTAGATCATTCCCAGCATTCGGAGAAAATGGCCCATTTCCAATCAACATGCCGAAGAGCAACATTTCTCTCTCCCAGCACCTCTTCATCTACCCTATCTCCTCATGCTTCTCTTGCTCATTTTTAGGTCCTCTCAGCAGGTGACATTTGGGCCTCGGATCTCTTAGACTTTTTCTAGGTTTCTTGAAGGCTGATCTGGCTTAAACCATGCATCTAAATTAAAATTGAATTAATTTAATGTCAAGTCAAGCAGTAAACTTGATAAACTGTAATCCATTATAATCTCAGTATCTTATATAATGGCCAATTTATGATCTTGGAAGCAAATGGAGTGCAGAAAAAAAAATCAAGAATTGAAATAAAGAAAAAACTTTAAGACCCACAATTTTGTAAAAGAGGAAAATATTGAGAATTTTCACCTTCACCTTCACCTAAAACAAAATATAAGTCAGACCCCTCTTGAACCATCGCATATATGATTCAAATACTTTTCACTTAAGCAAGTTAACATGAATGCAATGTGTTTAACAGTTTCTGAAGTCAAAACAGAAGACTAATGTCAATTACACTGAACATCCACCCACTAGCATACTGTAAATGATTTACCTGGGAACCTATTTTAATAAAGTTCACCTTCAGAAAGTAGCAGTCAGAAAAACCTCACTGGGTAGGGACGGTCCCGGTGAGGTTGAAACGGCCCCCGTGAGGTAGGGACGACCCCGGTGAGGTTGAAACGGCCCCGGTGTGGTAGGGACGACCCCGGTGAGGTTGAAACGGCCCCGGTGAGGTCGGGACGGCCCGGTGAGGTTGAAACGGCCCCCGTGAGGTAGGGACGACCCCGGTGAGGTTGAAACGGCCCCGGTGAGGTCGGGACGGCCCAGTGAGGTTGAAACGGCCCCCGTGAGGTAGGGACAACCCCGGTGAGGTTGAAACGGCCCCGGTGAGGTCGGGACGGCCCAGTGAGGTTGAAATGGCCCCCGTGAGGTAGGGACGGCCCCGGTGAGGTTGAAACGGCCCTGGTGAGGCTCAGACGCCCCTGGTGAGGTTGAGACTACTCCAGTGAGGTTGGGACAAATAAAGGGGACCAGTATAGACTGATGAACAGGGGTAGATACAGAAGCAGAGCAACATTGAACAGAATGTCAAACTACAGTGGGAAGCCGGGGGAGGGTTTGGGGGGGGGGGATTAAGAGATCAACTGAAGGACTTATATGCATGCATATAAGATTAACCAATGGACACAAGACACGGGGCGGGGGGGGGGTGGGGGGTAGGGGCCGGGGGAATGTCAAGGGGGGGAAAAAGGAGACATATGTAATACTCTTTGTAATACTTTAAGAAATAAAAATTATTAAAATATTTAAAAAAAAAACAACAAAAAAAAACTCACTGAAGCCAGACTTGTTTTTACATGTGAAACTGCTATGCTCTGTCATTTGGATAAATCACTGAATTGGTCTAAATACAGTGGGTTCTTTGTTGTTGTTATTGTAAGCTTTTATTGGCCTAGAATTTGTCTGTTTATTCACTATGAAGAAGGATGCTTTTTTGTTTCTAAAATTGGAATGGTAGCTTCTAACTCTATAAGCAAATTGAAGATGATCATGTTCATCAGAACCACTGTAGTTAACCAAGACCCCCAAAAGGTGATCACGAACAGTCTATCTCTGGGACCATCTGGGGAAATATAAATGTGCATAGCTATGCATTCAAATAAAGTTAAGGGACTGCTGATTCAAATCATAATACCTTCCTGAACTCTAAATCCATCATTTCTCATCTGTTTTAATCTGAGGACTCTTTTCTCATGTAAAAAATGTTAACAAGCCCAAACTTGTTTGAGATGCTAGAAAGTCAACCATTATATAACTCACTCCACTAAGAACTAGCTATGTGACCCTAGCTAAGTGGTTGGGCTTTGTTTTCCTTCTCTGTAAAATGGGGACAATAATATGAACCTATAGGTTTATAGATATGATGATGGTTAAACATGATAATGTCTATAAATGCTTAAAACTTTGCCTGTTGCATTAGTAACTCAGTAAGCGTTCACGGTGATGAGCAGTGATATTTGTAATACTTGACCAAATCATCATTCGGATTTTACCTACTAGACCTCAGTGGTCAGACGTCTTTCAGTTTACTTCACAATCTTTTGTTGCATACTGAGAGCAATTGAGCTACATATTTCTAAATATTGGTTTCTAATTATTTCACAAAGTATATGTTTTATTTTTTTAACTTCAATTTATCCACAGGAATACACATGAATTCAATTAGAATTGTTCCTAATGACAGTACATTCACTAACATTGGATTTTTTTTTTAACAATTTGACTTTGGAACATATGGAAAGTAATTTCTAAATAAATAGATTTCTAAGAGCTATGCATTTCCAAAAGAAGTAGAGTGGATCTGTTTGTTTGATTGTTTGCTATGCCATTTTGCAAAATTTTGGAAGTATGTAGATAAATATCTTGAATTGTTCTGGTAAAATTAAGCATTTTGGGCAAAAGAGCCTAGGATAACAGTAACCAGCATAAGGACAGGATGAATCTGGAGAGTTTCTGAGAAACTGGTGGCCCAGGAACATCTGAATGCTCCAACCAGAGACCAGAGCCAAGTAGTAGATGACAATAAGGGGAACGCAAATCAGAGGGCTCACTGGAAATGTATTTGACTTCAAACTTTAGGTCAAGCCAAACAGTAGACTGACTCAAACTTAGTGGTTATCAAACTTGGCCAGAAGAACTCAAAGTAAGAAAAGACAAGGTCAACAGGAAGGCAGGCAGATAGAAAGCAGGTGATCCCAGAAAACGGTGCAGTGGATGTCTGCTCTTTTTTCCTGACCACTCTCCTTTTCTCCTCTGGTGTTACCATGTTGATTGTACCTGAGAAAACTTTCTTCCCCTCACAGTGTCACTTAGCCAAGGGTTGGGCACATAACCTACGCTGAACCATTCAAGTGCCCTCTCCAGGAATTTGAATCTACAACTGAAAGGGCAAGGATCTTATCCATCCTGACAGCATGCCTGGAACATTCTCCGTTAGTTTTTATACCTTGATCCTCACAAGAGCCCGGAGGCTGAACTCTTCTGAGGCCTGTTTATTTAACTTTTCTTCAACTTCTGTGTGCTACCCTATTCCAACAAATTCCTCTTTTATCATTCAGTTAGCATAAGTAATTTCTGTTGCTTGCCACCAAAGAACCCTGGCAAGGATTCAGGAATCCAGACAACAGTCTAGCCAACAGAACTGGTGGGTCAGCAGCCTTCTACCCCAGCTAAGTATCCTCTGATATTAACATGTGAGGAGAGAGTTACCTTCAGGAGCAACAATTTTCACCAACCAGCGTGCATGGGTGCGCTTTTGCTAGGAAACTGACCTGGCAGTTACCCAAGATGGACTGGGGCATGTGAGAACTGAATTACTGATTAATCATTGCTTATCATCAAATTATGAGACATTTTATGCTTTATATATACCTAGCATGAGTGCCAGTCCAGGTAAATTCAAGATTAACTAAATCAATCTTATAAAATACATGATAAACATTGAATATCATCCCTACTCAAAAGATGGGATTTGGAATAGCTACTTGACTTAGACATTCATTGAGGTATCCTGGCTTGCCAGCTTGGTTTCAGCCCTCTGCCTTGCTCATCCATGCCCCTTGAGAAGTTATGGTCCTTGCATGTGTTTACCAAGAAGGACTTAAATGTTTTGCTGTACTGCTGTATTTTGGTATTCATTTCCAAGTCTGTTTTCATTAAATATGCCCTTTCACTTTTTAAGGTCTGCCTTTTCTTCTCCACCAGAAATAATTTTTTAACTGCTCTAAGTAACTTAATTTTGAGCATGTTTAAAGTTCAAACCCAGAATCAACCTAACCAAATAGAGCATCTTAAGTATACAAAAAGTCTAATCTTTTTTTTTACCATTATGCACATTTTGGAAAAATTCTCTCTAAAACTTGTGTACACATTCTTGATCCTCACTTTGCATAGCTGCCTCATTGGACTTTTGACATTAGGTTGAATTCTTTTATTTAGGAGTGAATTCAGTCAACCAAGTTGTAATAAAAAAATTTAAAAGTTTCTGGCCAAGTACAAGGTTTAGTTTATTACTGATTAAATGAAGGATGGATGGCTTCAGGTGATCTGCCACAGGGCTCTCGGCAATCACCCCAGGTAGTTAGTGTGTACTGTAACTACACAAAAATCAGAAAAAATATCCATAGGAACTGATTAGCTTTTAGCCATCTGAAGAAAAGAACAACTTTACAATTTTTCTTGCTCTTGAATGTAAGGTAAAGCAGTCATTACTACTGGAAAAATAATGTAAAATGTGGGTTTAAGGTAGTGTATCCATCTTCAAAGATAAAAGGGATGTGTATTTTATTTTATTTGTTATACAGTGCACCAGTTTTCCTCACTCCAACCACCATGTTGCTATTTTAATCTTTTATAAATATTTGGTCCTGTTGAGACCTGGAGGTGAGGCCCAACCCATGGCTCATTGGATGAATGTTCCCTGTCAGGAATCAGGGAAAAAGTTGAAAGAGAATTGTAATTCAGAAGGAAAGCCTTGGGTCAGTAGTTCTCAGACTTTAGTCTGCAAAACAGTCTTTTGTGGAGATTATTTTAAAATGCAGATTTCCTGGCAAAATCCTCATGGTGTGGCCTAGGAACCTGCACTTGTCACATGATTCTGGTGCAAGTGGTCCTTGGAGCTCTCCTGTAGAAACACTGCGCCAGAAGGATGGAACAGGGGGGATGTCTGCCTCTCTCTGGGCCTCACTCTCTGGGCCTGGAGTTCCAGACCTGTGGGTCCCTGGAAGAGTTCCCAGATGTTAGAGATAGCCTGTCACCCAGAGAGTCTACCCAGCATTGGGCAGGAAGAGCTCTGACAAAAACGGAGTGGACTGTACATTGAAGAAGTCAAACAATGCTAGCTCTTTTGATGGAGAGTTTGGTTGATGATGATCGCCCATCACTCATAATTATGATGATACCACTGTCTCAGCTGCCCTACTAGGAAGTAAGAGGAGAATGCAGTAGTGACCTGTCTTCCTCAAGGCCAGTGTTATTGGTGGCATCAATGCATCTGCTCTTCTGAGAAAAGGCTAGCATAGGTAGCAGCTAATAGTGAGAGACCTCCCAAGGGGAATTTGAATTATGTTGATCCAAATCAAAGCTACAAAATCCAGCTAATTCTCACAAGGAGGTTCTTTCTCTGTTGTCAGCTTAGGAGGATCTTGAGTTGGGTTATATTAAGGAGGCAAGTAGACTCCTTATTTGTAGATTTTCCTAGGACTGGCATGCCATGGGGAAAAGTATAGATCATCAGTTTTTCAGAGGTATTCTATAAGATGAAATGCCCTTGCTCAGGACACATGTGAAGAATATGAAAGATTCCCTTTTTAAGTCTCCTTCGTAACAACTTGTAAGAATCATATTGATACTGACCTTATGCATTCACCGTGCCACATATTTATGTGAATTATTCAGTTTAGTGTTGGACAATGTGAAATACACATATGAATATATATAGCAATAAGCCACATAATAATTAGACTTTATTGTGTGAAGGTTAAAGAAAAATGCAATTAATTTGGTTGGGCATAAAAGCTAGCGTTTGGTAGTCAATATAACTATAACTTACTATACACAACAAATGCATCCTAGAAAAAGCTCCAGGTAAACATGTGCCCAAAAAACAAACTATATTGTTAACTTACTGCTTTAAAAGAAATTTTGAACCCATCAAGAAATAAATATTTAAGAATCAACTGTATATTTAAGTACTTACTTTATCTTAAACACACTTAGCAGGAAAATTAAATAGTACATCAATACTAGCAATATAGAGTTGAAATGTAAAGAAAATTTAGTCCTTGACAATATCATTAACTTAGATGCTTGTCAATGACACGGAAAATTCTACCTGGAACAATGAGTTTGAAACTACTTGGAACAACCCCCTCTTATTGGTCTCCTCACTTATCAGACATTTTCCAGATATTTTCAGTGCTCGTGGTGAAATTCCAGGTGCATAGAAATAAATGTCTCCTATCCTTGTGATCAAGATGACATATCTGTAAAGGTCAGAGTACCTTACTCAGGGTAAGAGAGTAATTGTTCATCTTCCTGAATCAGGGACCTTTTAAATATGGACTGATTTGCTGAATGGATTCTTCTGCAAAATGAGAAAATTGGGAGGAGGATGAGCATGAGGATGAGAAAATGATGGTGTTCACTCTGCACTAAATCAGATTTACCAGGGATGAAACTGAAAATCTGACAATGCTTTTGCAAATATAGGCTTGGAATGGTGTGGCCAAGACAAGGGCAAAGAATGGCAGCAGGGGAGAGCTGTGTACTACCTAAATGAGCATGCATGCTGGTTTGGACATATATACCTGGATGAGCCTTTTTCGATGGGGAACAGAGATTCTCCCAGTATCTCGAGAAATCAAGTTTTCCATAAGTATACACATTTAGCAATAAGAGAAACAGGAATCTAAATCTTGATTCAGGTCTCATGGATAATGGAAGTTATTTTCGGAATATGCAGCTTTAATGACCAAAGTAACTCATTGTCCCTTCAACAGCAGGAATTATAGAAATTCTGTAGAAGTTTCTGCTTCTTTCATTTCTGCCCCAGCCAACCAACCACCTTACCCTCTGCCCTGTGTGTGTGCTATGTCTCATGGTTTCTGCTTGCTCAGCTTCTACATCCTCATGGTTTCTGCTCATTGACATCTTCTCCTGCCAGAATGTGTCTCTTCTGCATCTCTCTGTTGGTCTGGGCTTCCACTATCACCACCAGGCATTTAAGTTCCAACTCCAGAGAGAATCTGATTGGTCCACAGGTCAATGGACTCACTGTGCACAAGGCTGTGGTCCATCATAAACTCTCAAACAACAATCCCTATTATTTTGCCTTTATAGAGTCTTATGGGAAAAATGTCCCCAAATTATTTATTTTCAAAAATTAAAGTAAATATTAGTAATACCAGATATTATCTTATTGTTCTCTAATAGAAAAGTATTTTAGGCCCAAATATAACAACCTTTCTTTATAGAAATCTTGGCTTCTTTCTAAGTTATTAAAGGACTTTAAAAAATAAATTTCAGTATTAACATTGGGTTTTTTGGAGGTGCCTGAAGTTAGAAAGTGGTAACTATTTGGACATTGTACCTTTTTCTCTAGGAGATTTTTTTTGTCTGATTCTGTTTATAAGCAGATATTCAACACTGAAAAACGGATCCCAAATAGCCTTTTCAAAGCTCAGCGATCCATTGTGAGACATTGGCTTAACACAAAATACTTTTACATAACCCAAGCCACCGAGAGGGATATCCGGTCAGCTATTTTTAAAGCCTTCTCCCCTACACCATCTCACGTAACAGAGTTACAGCAGTTTGATTAGAAAATTGGCACAGTTTCTGTGATTCATGAAATGAAAACACAAATGAATTGTTTTTAACTTGCTTAAACTGGAACCATTTTCACTTAAATGTGCTATAATACCAAAAAATAACATTCTGGATTAGACACACACACACACACACACACACAATATATATATATAATTTTTTGCATTCATATATATGTGGCATTATGCATTGGGTTTACCATATGAATAATTTTCTAATTAATTAACTCATTCAACAAGTACTTATAGAACAATAATTGTGTACTGTGTTATAGGTGGGGCATGAGTGTGAGAAGGGTGGACCTGCCTACCTGCCTTCACTGATCTTCCAGTCAAGTAAGAGTTAGGCAATTGCAATGTCATATGATAGGACTCCAGCGTGGTGGGAGAGAGTGTCAGAAAAGGCTTCCCAGGGAAAGTGATATGGATGCTGAGACCTGAAAGGTGAGGAAAAGCCAGCCAGGAAGGATGGGAGGGAAGAATCTTCCAGTCCATCCTGCTGGGGCTTCCTGTTTGAGGGCCAGACAGAAGGCCAGACTGGCTGGATGTAGAGAGGCAGGGGGAGGAACAGGATGTGTGGGCTCCATCAAACAGGGTCATGTTAAGGAGTTTGAACTTAGTCCTAAGAATAATGGAGAGCACAGAAAGGTCTTGAACAGGACAGAGATAGGATTTGATTTATGCTTTGGAAAAAATATCCTGGCACTAGCTGGTTTGGCTCAGTGGATAGAGTGTTAGCCTGAGGACAGAAGGGTCCAGGGTTCGATTCTGGTCAAGGGCACATGCCCTGGGTTGCAGGCTTGATACCCAGTAAGGAGCATGTAGGAGGTAGCTGATCAATGATTCTCTGTCATCACTGATGTTTCTATCTCTCTCTCCCTCTTCCTTCCTCTCTGAAATCAATAAAAATATTTTTTTAAAGAAAAAGTACCCTGGCTGTGGTGTGGGGAATAGATTAGAGGCATGATAGTGGTCCAAGTGAGAGATGGAGGTGGCCTAAAGGAAAATAAGGGTCAAGAGGATGGAGAGAAGCAAGCAGATCTGAGTTCTTTAGGTCTAATTGGTATACCTTGATGGTAGTAGATGGATGGCTCTGCTTCTACCCAAAGTCAGCATCAAAGCACTGCCCTCCACGAAGGACTTGTGCTGCATTTATTTTACAAACTGGTGTCAGTAAAGAGTTTGCTAATTTTACTATAATAATATACATTCCTTTTATCAAGTAAGAAGTAAATAACTCAGAGTTTCAATTGGCACCCTTGTCATTGTAAGTAACCTAAAACTCTATTCAAAATGGCATAAATAATAAAGAGAATTTATTTGTTCCCATAATTTAAAAATCCAGTAGTCACCAGGGTTTCAGGTGAGGCTGGATCTAGTGTTTCAGTGATGTCACCAAGACCTGGTTTCTTTTGCTGCTGCTCTTTATTTTATGTCTGCTTCATCCTAAGGTTGTTTCCGGTCATGGTCTCAACAACATACTTTCATGTATTTATTATGTTTGCCATGAAAAGACACTATCTTTACCAGTTATCACCCCCAAAATCAGAAACTTTCATTTCGCTGGAATCCTCAGGAAAATTTTGAAGTCCTATCCTCTAATGCAGGGGTGAAAAAACAAACAAAAATCCAATCATAGTTTCACTACTTAAAGACAATATCAATAATGTTTCTTTTTTTCCCCTCTAGCATTTTTATTATGTACATGATATTTTAAAATATAGATTGTGTAGTCAATTCTATGTATTCTATGGCCTTTTTTCTCTTATAAGTAATAGGCTCCAGAAATAACATTTATATGGTCTTGTAAACATTTTTTAATAGCCAAGCTTTCTCAACTACTTCTCTCTTAGTGGACATTTAAGACATTTCAAATGTTTTAATGTTTACATTATTTCAAATGTAAATAATGCTGCTATAATCATGTTTCTATATGATACTCTGCTTCAGATTTAGGTTTATATTCTCTGTATGAATTCCCAGAAATGGAATTCCCATGTCAGAAGCTGTGAAAATTTAAGATTCTTGATATATACAAAAGACTAATTTTAAAAAATTCAGACTTTATGCAAAAAAATTTAAAAAGTGAGTGAGAAAGCAAGAAATAGAATCAGCTTTATAAAAGTGTTTTGAAAGCAGTCTACAGAATCACTCTGCATCAGCAGTATAAAAATATTGAATGGCTCCATCCAAGAAGCACCCCCGGTTGGCCAGGCCCATATCAAGGACTGAAAGCAAAATGCATGTGCCAAGGGCTGCAGTAGATTACAGTGACTCAGAAGAACAGTTATCAGATTTCAAAGTCAGCCAGTAACTCATCCTGGAGACAGATGTGCCTAAAATGTTACACTATTGCCTTCAACTTCAATAAATTTCAATGTCATTCTAATAAAAACTGTGAAATCTCACATAGCTTTTAATGAAAATCCCTTTCTTATTTTAGTCATTGCAAAGGTAAAGACTTTTTCATAATTCATCTCTGAAACACGATGGTAAGAATTTAGAATATCACGAATGTTTTTAAAAAGTGCAGGGACTGTAAAATAAATTTGATAAGTTATTTGATACGGACACTGTCAAGAACAGGCTAATGAGAGTCATGGAGAGTTTAGAGAGAAAAAACCTGAAGGAAAGAAAAATATTTATATTTGCTTAAATTTCTCTGTGAATGTGTAACAGTTAATTTCTTCATTCTTTAAAGCACAACATTTAAAAGAATTAGTCTGCTTTAAATTCAAGTATTCATTTTTCTCTCTCAGGTTATAGAATGGAAAGCGAGACACCCTTTTAGCAGAGAGCTTATAAATTAGATTACATTATACCATTCAGATGAAAAATGTATTTGGAAAAGAGATGGTTAATTAATCCTAAACCAGTATTACCCCAGGTGCTGACCACCTACTTCATCTTGAACAGCTTGTCCGAACTTAGTTATAGGATTGTGAAGAAGGCGAAGTGTCTGGTTGTTATCTTTCCCCCTATCCTTTTCTTGAATTTCTTTATGTGTGCATAATGTTTTGAAATGTTAATTTTTTTCTGTTTCCATAAATGCATTTATTTTAATTAAATTTATCAGGGTGACATTGGTAATAAGATTATATCGGTTTCAAGTGTACAGTTCTATGATACATCATCTGTATATTGCATTCTGTGCCCACAACCCAAAGTCAAATCTTCTATCATCATATATTTGGCCCCTTTTACCCTTTACTAAATCCCCACCCCACTTCCCTCTGGTAAGCAACATACTGTTGTCTGTATCTGTGAGTTTTTGTTTGTTTTTCTTGTTTGTTCATTTGTTACTTTCAGTCAAATGCAAGTTGGCTAGTCACATATGACTTGCTCATTTCATTTTTCCCAGAAGAGCAGGATAAATAGCAACCCCAGGCTCCAGTTTTCTCACTTACCCTTGTTACATTTCAGCTCTTTGTGGGGATCAAATGATTCAGTAGATATAACCATGATCCTCTTGTAATAGGGTTGGTACCGGGACTGTGAAAGTCTTCGAAAGTAGCAGTAGCTGTTCTTGGAGAGAGACTGCCTCTCATAGCCCTCTTTGCCCCAAATCCTCAATCTCTCCAAGTGTCCCTTTTCCTGGGACTTTGCTCTCTCTCTCTCTCTCTCTCTCTCTCTCTCTCTCTCTCTTACGTGTGGGAGGGAGGAAGGTAGGTAAAAAGTGAAAGAGAGGCTCGATGTGTCCTCTGGGTGGTGAGTAAAGAGTGAATAAAAGATCCTTGATAAATCAAGTTGACCAAAATAAGAAGGAGTTTAGAGCCATATTTCTCAAACTTTCTGTGGTGAAGGACCAAATTTGTCTTGTTTTTGACTCTCCACTTAATCATGGTCCACTACCATTGTAAAATACAATAAAAGTGAATTATAAGAAACTAGGATAAAAGAGACATATAATATAAACCTGAATATTTTATTTTAGAGCCAACCAGCTTTGTTTGCTCTGTCAAATGGCTCTAAAATTTCTAAATGCTTACTCTCATGTCCTGGACTGTAAGAAAGAAAGACCCAAGCTTGGAATTGCACTGCTTTAGAGGATCTGAATAATACAATTACCAATTACCCTGATATGTCCAACTCTATTTCCTGCATACAAACATAATTTTTTCAGTAGTGCTCACAGAATATTCATAAAACTAATTTATAATAATAAAAGTGTAATATGCTAATTAGACCTGACAGCCAAATGACCTTCTAGATGTCCTTCTGGATGACCTTCCGGACAAAGCTGGGGCTGTGAGGGCCGAGCTTCTTGCACGAATTTTGTGCATCGGGCCTCTAGTTTATAATAATTTGACCACAAAGAGAAATTGAAAGAATCCCACAAATAAAGTAAGAATCAACATCTGTTTACAATGCAACTACATTTCAAGCAAATAATATTAGAAACCAAGATCTTACCTATCCATTTTAAACCTCCCTTCTCAATAAGTCTTAGATCACAATAGCAGGATATTTAAATAAATATTGGTAATGAGAAGACAAGGAATAAAATCATACGGGATGTGTTCAAAAGTATCCTCTGAGGAAAATACATAGCTGTTGTGTCAGTCATGTCCCAAATAGAAACATGTGGCTCATTCAAAACCAGGTAATTTTAGCAGAGTTTATTTATGGAGACACTCTTTACTAAGGTGAAGCTTGGGAAACCATCAGAGACAGTACAGCAGCCAACTGGTTCCACCTCTGCCTCTTTTCCTGGGACTCAGAATACAGTGAGTTGCTGCCACCTGGAAGGGTGCAGGTACCATAGGTAGGGAGATCCAGAAGTTCCAGACAATCCAGAAGGAAGGGAGTCAGATTAAAAATCCAGACCTCCTCTGCTCTCTTCCCTCCCTCCATCCCTGGCCAGACACTGTAGGATCCCCTTGTTGTGTGAGTCCTCGCTGTGGACCTCACAGTCAGCCTCCCAGAACAGGGAGCAGGTCTGGAGGGAGGACTGGATGTTACCTGCCACAGCTGTAAATCACATTCTTTACAAAATAAAGATTAATATAGTAAGCAATCAACTCAACATTTTTTGAAAAAATACAAATACAGAAATTTAAGCAGGAGGGGATAATTAACTAAAAACATAAAAAGAAGTGAGTGCCAAAAAAATGGAAAAACTATAAATTCATAAATTGCTAGTTCTTTTGAAAACAGAAAAATACTAGCTCATTTAATCAAAGAAAAGTAGAGACAAACAACAGTATGGTGATTAGGAGAGAGAAAGGAGGGAGTATTGAAAGGGTTAAGGGGGATAAATGATAATGGAAAGACACTTGACTTGGGGTAGTGAACACACATACAATATATAGATGACATATTATAGAATTGTACCCCTGCCCTAACTGGTTTGGCTCAGTGGATAGAGAGTCGGCCTGTGGACTCAAGGGTCCCAGGTTCATTCCGATCAAGGGCATGTACCTTGGTTGCGGGCATATACCCAGTGGGGGGCGTGCAGGAGGCGGCTGATTGATGTTTCTCTCTCATCGATGTTTCTAACTCTCTATCCCTCTCCTTTCCTCTCTGTGGAAAATCAATAAAATATATTTTTTAAAAAGAATTGTACCCCTGAAACCTATATAATTTTATTAACCAAATCACCCAATAAATTCTATTAACCAATGTCACCCCAATAAAAATAATAAAAAAGAAAAAAATATTAATAAAACAAAAATCACTGATACACAAAATGAGAATGTGGAAATAAAGGCACATACAGGTGAAAGTAGAAATATTCTACATACTTTATGCTAATAAATTTGAAAAGATAGATGAATTGGAATAATTTTCAATTATAATATATTATCAAAATTAAAAGTTACAAAAGCCAATAATCTGGGAAGAAATGAGAAGGTGCTTTAATAATTAGCTATAAGGAAACTCTTACCCCAAAGTTGTCACAAGTGAATTTTTCCCCATTTCAGGAATAGTTCATCTACAGGCTGTTAAACAGTTCCCATGTATAGAGGAAATGAACAGCTGTCCTATATTTTATTTCCTTTTTTGTTATTTTGTTTATTTTTGTTATTATAAATCAATTCCAAACCTGAGCATGTAAGTGTCCTGATGAAGTCTAAATAAAATGTTGGTAAAATAAAATGAAAACAGTATATTTTAAAAAATAAAACACCAACATCAAGTAGTATCATTCCAGAAATGCAATGTTGTTTAATACTTTTATTTATAAATTGACTGTGTTTGTAGTTCAAAAGAGAAAAACTAACCTTATTCCTAAAGATACTAGAAAGCATATGAAAAACTTCCAGACAACACATACACACACACCTTGGAAAAGTAGAAATGGATAGGTAATTATGATAGCTAATGCTGAGCCCACCTACTATGTGCCAGCATGGTGTAAACACTCCACATGTGTTCATTAGAATGCCCCAGTACTCCCATGAGAGGTTAGTACTATTATTCCATTTTACTAATGAGGAAATGGCAGGAGGTGAAGTTATGGGCAAGGGTCATGAGGTTGGGTGAATGGTGCAGCTGGAATGTTAGCCCAGAAGTCTGGCTCTAGAACTCTGGTTGTGACCATTCCAATATATTGCCTTTCCCATGTCCTCCATGACCTGTGGAAATCATATTTATGCCCAGGTGAAGAACAATCAAAATGCCAAGTCTCATGGAAATAGCCCCTGTTTGATTCTCACCTGTTTGAGTGTTAGTGAGGCCCAGCTTGTTGGCTTGTTGTTCTAAAGACTGTTGCATTTTCCCCTTGGTCAGAATAGATTTAATTTGGTTCTTTGCTATCTATGTGGGTCATCTGCTGTAAGTGATAGTGGGGGCTGCTATCTCCATTTGATAACCATTCATGCCATTGAAACCAAAGTCTGGAGCTGAGATGTGTGTTTCCTGTATCGGTGTTTAATTGAGCAAACTTGGGTTTGTGAATGGGCATCCGAGCTTGATTTGAAGTAGGTTATTGACCTCAAACACTGATTTTTTAAAATTATTACAATACTCATTTAAAAATTCAAATGTAATATATTATTTATTAAGAACAAACCATTGTCAATAAAGTCCTAAACTTTTTCAAGTGAACCAAGTAAAATCAAATATGTTGTTACAAATATTTACGTTCTTACTTCAAATGAAGCAAATGAGATATAGATATTTTTGAGACAATCAAATAATTTATTCGTTCATTCTTTTTTTAAATATTCATTTAACAAACACTTCAGGACAATGTTAGTGCTGGGGACACGAAGATGAATGAGAAAAAAATCCTTCACCTCAAGGAATTTCCACCGTAGTAGATAGAAAAGTTTCCAAATTACTTGTAAAATTCCTATCGTGAGGTAAGTACTAAAAGATGGGAGAGAAGAGCCTCCAGCATCCCCAATGGACGTCAGGATTTTTACAGGGAAGTGTAGGGAGAGAAAGAGTCCATATTTATACAAGCCCCTTGTTCTTTTTTTTTTTTCAATTTAAAAACATTTCAATTTTATATTAAAGGCAATGTAAGGTTTTAGCAGGGAATCAACATAGATTTACATTTTAGAGGCATTATGAGGTCAATGTGAAGGGTAGATGAAAGGGAATTGAATGTCTAGAAATAGTAGGAACCAGGATGGCCCCACTGAATCAAGGGGCAGGGACTTCCTACCCCCACCCCCATCCTATCATCCCATCACTGCAGTCTGGCCCACAGCGGGGTGTGACTTTGGACAAGGGACTTCCCCCTCTAAAAATTGGGGAATGTTCACAGATCCAAAATAGTGTTCACACTTGAAGAGAGAGGACTAAACTGAAGGGCTATTTAAATATTTCCCATGTATATAAAAAGTTTTCTGTTTGTTAGTTTGTTTGACAAACCAATACCCGTTGTTGTTACTCTTAGTTAAGGATAGAATAGACTAAAATGAATTAAGGAATAAAAAATTCAGGTTAGACACAAAGAAGCACCTTAAGGAAATGAAAACTGGTAAGCATGGCAATGGGACATCTCAAAATAAACATCAGAAAAACCCCAAGTTCCTCTGGAGGATCTGCCTGGGTAATTTCAAACTCCGTAGTTTTATAACAGAGTTACAGTGGGGCCTTGACTTACGAGTGTCCCAACTAACGAGTTTTTCGAGATCCGAGCCTTCTCTCGGCCGATTTTTTGCTTTGAGTTGCGAGCTAAAATTCGGGTTACAAGCCAGCTTCAGATACCCCACCGCTAGTTGGCGCAGCGAACATCACAGTGAACGCCACAACATCAGCCCAGCATCACGTGTCTCACTCGTTCACTTTTTGATTTGACATACGAGTAATTTGAGTTACGAGCTCCATCACGGAACGAATTAAACTCGTAAGTCAAGGCCCCACTGTAGTTACCAATTTCCTTGTCTAACTCCCCTAATTGGGTTGTTTCAATTGCTGATACCACTTGGAAATGTTTGCCTCTAGAAATTCTTGTCCCTGGCACCATCATTCAAGAAAAGAAGTATTTTAGAGATTGAACTATAACCAGGTAATCAATGCCCAATTGTAGTTCATCTTGGCTCAGCCTACAACTGTGACTGGATCCAAATAGATCTAAGGGGTTTATCTCTAATCTGAAGCATTCCAAAGAGATTGATTTAAAACTTCCCTTCAGGTCCTTGAAGTGCTCAGCCAGAGAAATGACTAAGGGTCAGGCTTAATCCCCTGCTTCAATGTTCCTGAATTGTTGCCCACAACCCCAACTCGGCATCACAATCACCTGGGGCAACTTCTTAAGCACACAAATTCCTGAGCCCAGCCCAGACTTTCTGAGTCACAATGAGGACCGGTTGCAGGGAACAGAAGTTCAGAAGGGCTTATGCTTTGACCATGCTCCCTGCAAAGTCTTGTGTAATAAAAGTGTTAGAAAACCAGTGTGAAGGATGGGTCATGCCCTCCATGAGTTTGAAGAGAATAGGAAGGTTGCGCAAATGCTTATCTTTATATTTTGTATGCTAATTCATAAGGTATATTGTATGTTTATTCACAGCCTGAGGGGACCACATTCTGTAGGCATAAGCATAGTTTGGTTTTGTCATAGAATGCTAGAAGTAGAAGGAATGTACAGATGGCCTTGACCAATCTAAGGAAGCTGAGGGTCAGAGGATTTAAGTCTTTTCTGGGAGCACAGAGCTAAACGTTGGCAGAGTCTGACTATGGGCTGAGCCCTGTCTGTCACCCCACCATTTTAGGACATTTCTTTTTGTGACCTGGATTCATTGAAAAGGAATGCACGGAAACAAATTTTGTATGGCTGTGTGTGTGTGTGTGTGTGTGTGTGTGTGTGTGTTTCTAAGCAGGTTCTCTCTCTCTCTCTCTCTCTCTCTCTCCCCTAAAGCTACTTTCCATTAGAACTTTCAATTTAAGCATTTACAAAGTCCTTCCTAGGTGCCAGCAGCCAAGGCACCTTACTTATCTACATTGTTTCAAATTGCACTAGTTCCACATAGGATTTCAACCCCTAATTGTTCTCTTTTTGGTCCTCATCTCTCTTCTGTTCTATATCCTTGGTTCCTTTGAGGCTGGGCCACAATGGATTTTTTTTTCTTAGTTCCCAATACAGTTATGACACGTAGTCAGTGCTTAAAGAGTGCCGGTTGATTTAATCTTGCCCAATCTTAGAAAATAAGAACGATGATGGTGGATGTTTCTAGTGTACACTGGAGCTAGAACTTGAAACTGCTCGGATTCACAAAACCATTCATAGCAGACACTTCAGCAGCGTAGGAGAGGAAAATCTTTTCCTCTACGCTCATAGGCTCTGTACCTGAGGATTGCAAATTAAACCGACAGAAGACATGTGAACAGAAGAACAGCATACAGCTTTTATTTGATGTTAATATTTTTACGTTCATGGGGGTTTCAGAGAAAAGTGAAAAACTGAAAGAAGTGGTTAGACTTGGGGGCTTATCTACCATTTTAACAAAGGATATTACATTGTTGCAAAGTGAATAGACAGAGAAAAGGGGGTTTGGGCTTCTAGGAGTGGTAAATACATAGGGGGAACTTGATGGTAGCTAAGGGTTATTTATTGCAGTTTGTTTACGCACACTCATCTCCGTGCTGTCTCTGCCACCAGTGATAAGGGTTGCTCTCTTTCTGGTGCAGGAGAGGAGAGAACACCTTCACCCGGTGTAAATGCCCCGCTTTTAGGGAAGACAGCCGGGGAGTGGGGTGAGCAGAGAATGCTTCCTGTATCCTTTTGTTCTCAATTGCCCTCCGCTCACAATAATTCTTATGCCATAGTTGCATATTTGGAGGTAACATTCTAACCCACTTCAGCAGCACAAATAGAGTTAAAATGTTTGGGGACTAGACTGTAATTTCTAGAAGCCAATTCACACTTTCCAGAAGCAGGCACCTTGGTTCTCTGCACTTCGTCCTTGTAAACTCGACTCTGTAATCAGTTACATGATGTTAATTTACAATAAAGGTTATGGCTTAATATTTAACTATAAATATCAAATATGTGCTTATTTTTGTTTTGTTTTAGTTTGAATTTTTTTCCTAAATTTTATTATAAACATTTGAAACATTCAAAAAACTTGAAAGAATTTTTTTCTTAAATTTACTTAAGTTTAGGTTATCAATTTTATTTTTTCACATTTAATTTTTATTTTTTTGTCAATCTCAGCCAATGATATTTTCCCATTGGTTTTTAGAGAGATTGGAAGGGAGGCTGAGGGACAGGGAGAAAGAGAAACATCTATGTGAGAGAGACACATTGATTGGTTGCCTCCCACACACGCCCTAACCAGGGCGGGGATGGAGCTTGCAACCCAGGTATGTATTCTTGGCCAGAATCCAACCCAGAACCCTTCAGTCCTGGGGCGACACTCTATCTACTGAGCCAAACCAGCTAGGGCTTAATTTTAATTTAAAAATCATGAAGTGTCTTAAGTGTTTTTTAAAATGGTTTTGCTTGAACAAGTACATTTATTTTAATTAGATTGAGATGTTACCTTGATTCACCTCTGCCAATTAGTCTAGAGCCAATCAGCTCCAAGAAGAATGAACCAAGAAAATAAAAGTTGAACAATATCTGTCTAAAGAGCAAGGGAATATTTTCTGTAGGGGGAAAATAATCTGTCACAAGTTCATGCGTAGTTTTAAGATGTAAAACTTTTCCACTGAGGAGGAAAATCATTTTTCCTCTTGGCAAAATTTTAATAGCAGTTTAATAGGAGCAACATAGTTAACTGGGATCAAAAAGCAGAATCCAAAATGAGAAAAAAGAAAGAAAACTCAACATATTAGGGTTGGAGAAGCAAATTTGTCACATCCCAGACTTACATTGTACATGGGGTTATCTTCTCAGTCAATGGTTTTAGTTAAAGTCTAAAGGCACAAAAAGAAGAATGAGACCAGAGTATTAGTTTCCAGTTGACCTTGATTTCAATAGACTGTGAAATCCAAGGTGTGAGGTCGTGTACGTAAAGAAACAAATAGTTCATTCTAAAAACTGAGAAATACCTGATGTTGCTACAGACAGCCGTCAAAAACAATTGTAAAACAGAAAAGATTCTGAATGAAACGAGAGATTTAAAACCATCTATGGGACTCAAGCATTCCAATTGTATGTATTTCTCACTTGACATCAATGACTCCTGTCTATTGGAAACAGATAACCAGAGTCATTTTGTCCTAAGCAGCCCCTGATCCCAAATGAGGCATGAGTCTAGTTTGCCATTACTTGTTTTGACAGACTCTTCAGACACCACAGGATGATGTATTATTAACTAAAGTACTGAAAGGAAACTATAGTACACTTTACATACCAACCCTTAACCATTAACCTGAACACTGGTAAAAAAAATAAAGAATAAATTTAAAAACAAAGAAAGAAAAGAAAATAGAGGACTTCAAGATTTGCCAGTGCATTAAGCTCTATTTAGCAGTTTGATTTCAAGGTTGGTTAGCAGCATGAAAATCCAGGTGCAGAATTCCTTTGCAGAGCTGTTGTATTACTCTGTGCTATTAAACGAAGGCTCGTTGGAACCTGATGTGTCCAGTTCACTGTAACACTGAGGTGTCAACATCAGGTCATCCCGAGTTCTAGCTTGCCTGCAATACATCGTTCCCCTTTGTTCAGACAGCTATGTAATTTATACTTGTCTGTGTTTTCCTTGGGGTTATTCATATATTTTTTTATGTTTCATTGTCCCTCCTATCAAATGTTACCATTCTTACGTAGGTATTTCTTGAAGCCCTAATTTCTATAACTATGGCTGTCTTTCTTTGACAACCAAAGTTTGCTGTCTGTATTGGACTAATGATTCTGGTA
Source organism: Myotis lucifugus (assembly GCF_000147115.1). Lineage (NCBI taxonomy): Eukaryota > Metazoa > Chordata > Mammalia > Chiroptera > Vespertilionidae > Myotis > Myotis lucifugus. Next base: position 24,191,390 of record NW_005871051.1, read on the forward strand.
TTTAAAAAAAAAAAGTCATATACCACAGGAGCAAAGTCCATTTTTATGTCCCAGTTCATTTTATTTTCAGCAACAATATTCCCCACATACTCACCACATATCAAGCACATCTCTCTGGAATATAAGCTCTTTGAGTGTGGGATGTTCATTGTCAGATCTCCAGCACCTAGACCAGAGCCAGGCACATCATAAGAGCTTAATAAATATTCATTGACTCACATTCAATCTTAAATAGAACCTGGGGATGCAGTAGTAAAAAAAATGATAAGATCCTTGGCAGTATGGAGCCTACATTCTCATGAGAACAGTAATTTATAGCAGGAATGTCATCACTGGGTGGCATCTTGATAGCACATAGTAGAGCTAGGCTACCTGAATTCAAGTCCAAATTCTATTACTTATGATCTGGGTGACCTTAGCAAAATTAATATAATCACTCTCTGCCTCAGTTTTGTTTTTTGTTTGTTTGTTTACCTGTAATATATTGTAAGGCTTAAATGAATCAATAGAAGAAATAGCATAATTAGAATAATACCTGCCATGTGAATGTTCAATAAATCTAAGCTATTCCAGTACGACCCTCATAGCAATCTTTTCTTCTCTTGTTTCTGTCTCTTTTCTCTCTCCATTGTTACTTCTAACTTACTTTTTTCTTCTTTTTTCTTCACTCTTCCCCCTTCTCCTTTACTATATTCCTGCTAGGGAATCTCACAAACATTATTTAATCCATGTGAAGGGGCCCATGCAAATGATGGCTCAAAAATATGCATAGCCCTTGGACACAGGCAATAGGGTAGTGACCTGGGTGGATGGTTGGGTAGGAACTGGAAGGAGGGAGGGGAAAGAGGGGGAAATGGGAGATATCTTTAATATAATCAACAATAAATAATATATTTTCCCTAGCTGTTTTGGCTCAGTGGATAGAGCATCAGCCTGCGGACTGAAGGGTCCCAGGTTCGATTCCGGTCAAGGGCCTGATCTCCAGTGGCATTCTCTCTCATCATTGATGTTTCTATCTCTCCCTCTCCCTCCCTTTCTGAAATAAAAAATATATATATTTAAAATATATATATGTATATTTTAAAAAATACAACTGCCAAAAAATTTTAATCTTATTATAAATCTTTTAGAAATAAAAAGGTAACTCAACTTCATAAAATAAAAAACTGGAAATTCTCAAAAGAAAAAAAAATACAGAAATTTTGAGTTTCTAGAGACAGGCTAACAGAATCCCTTCTTTGTATTTTTCTTCTGAATGCCTCTTTCTTAGCTTAATCCTGTTACCCAACAATTGCCTAGCTGGACACAGGACCAAGAATCCAGGGATTTTAATATTTTATCCCCACACTTGCTTCAACCTGCTCTTTGTTGAAGTTGTTTAGATGTAGCACTCTTATTTAATTAGGGAAATGTTTTATACAGGAACTTAAAATGTTTCCCTACTCTGTGTCTGAATCCTCAGATCAAAAACTTATGCTGTCAGGTGTGCACATAAACACAAAATCAGGCCACTTTTTAGTATTTCCATTATACTTTGAACTGACTGGTCGTGTTCAGGGTCCACAGTGCATGGAGTGGCATACTGTGATGAAAAACTGGATTTATTTGTTCTCTTGGTTCACCTTTTAAAATGTGTAGATGAAAATCATGGAAACATTCTATTATATTTCAAATAAGAAACAGAAGTTTCTTTAGGCAGAAATGTAAATTTGGTTTCTTTACAAAATTATATAATATTTCCACATGTTATCTTGAAATTTAATATATTTTCTTTTATTTCACAGTTTTAAACAGTTTTACCTATATATTAAAGCTAAAACCCAACAGCAAAATTCTACTGTTCTAGTTTGGCAGTCTCTGCAGTAGCACAAACATTATAATATTCCTTTCTAGCATAAGAGAATTTGTTTTTAGTGCCTCAGGACATACAATGATTGTATTATACCTCATGGTTACAGAATAGACATTTTAAATTGGAAATTATTTTTATAGTCATAAATAACCCCAGATGTGTGTACATTTTCTTGAGAATATTATTTATAGCTGAAATTATTGTTGATTAAAATTTAAAAATAACATGAAAGCAAGTAAATTACTTCAAAAATATTTATCAAGGTAGTACTGTTTCATAATGATTGAAACTCATGCTAATATACAATTTAATACAAGAAATATTTTTTGAAATCTTATTAAGTTCAAAATGCTCTCATAAGAGTTCCATGAGCTTTAAATATTATTAAGTCACAGTCTCTACTTTCAAGGAACGATCCACGTAACTAAGTTAAACAGCAAGATGTCAAATGTCAGTAAGAGAAGTGCCCTCGTGAGTCAACTCATATATCTGGGCGATCAGGGCAGCTCAGTGGAGGCTTTAGGGCAGATGTTCTCACCTTGGGCTCTCCATGGAAACCATTTGAACAGCTTTAAAAAATGCTGATGGTTGAGCTCAGCCTCCAGGCATTCTAATTCAATTGTTGTGTGGTGTAGGACTTCAGAGGGTTTTAAGAGTCCCCTGGGTAACTCTAAGGTGCAGTTAGAATTTGGGTCTGAAGGATGAGTACAATTTGGATAGATTGGGAGGAGGACTAGAAAGAGGGTGGGAAGAAAAAGATGGGAGAGCAGAAGGAAAGAGCCAGGAAAGCAACAAAAGTGAGTTATTGTGAGAACAACAGAAAGAGTAGAAACAGTTGACTAGGTCCTTCTACCCAAAGTGTGGCCCGTGGACTGGCACCGTGGGTTTTACCTGGGAACTTGTTAGAAATGCAGACTGTCAGCCCCCCACCCCCACCCCAGGGTGATTTGTAGACACATTAAGATTGGAGACGCTCAGGCAAGATCACAGGGTAGCAGTCACTGACAACAATCACTGACCTTTATACACCAGTGTGCCATTTTATGTTATCATCTCAGCTAAGCCTCATACCAACCCCTAAGGAAGTATTCTTTATCATCACTCTGTTCTCCCAGTGAAGACACTGAAGCTCGGGAAGGTTTGGTAGTTTGCTCAGCTGGAGAGTAGAGAGCAGACACTCCAACCCTAAACTCCAAAGCTCTTGTCGCACATTCACTCCCCACGTCTGTGGTCTGAAGGGGGTCCAGAGCACAGAAAGAGGCAGACTTCGAGATAGTTCCAGGTGGAAGCCTAGGTCCTGGGAAAGGGCAAGGACCCCATTCCAGAGCCCAGAGGTGCAAAGTTGTATACCTGAACCTGTCCATTCTTGTCATCTCTTGCCTTTCACCCCAGCTTCCTCAATTAAAAAAACGCCCCGGTGCCTTAGAGGAAAAGTTCTAGACAAGCATCAAAAAAGATAATAACCTCATACAAATGGAATGCCTAGTCACCTAGGCTTAAAAATCAAGCGCACACTAAAATGTCATGCCTTTTAGTGTAACATAAAGATAAACATCTCTTTCAAGTATTTCTTTCTCTTCACTTCTTATTTACTTTCCCAAACAGAACCAGGGTAGAAATGGTCATATGTCACCAACGTTGTAAGTCACCAGCACAATACTAATTCCTGTTCCATGCTGGGGTCCTTGAAACGTTATCCCAGGATAATCCTGGGAGATTCCCCAGGGGTGCATGGTCTAGGTCAGTGATGGCGAACCTTTTGAGCTCGGCGTGTCAACATTTTGAAAAACCCTAACTGGTGCCATGTCACAGATAGAAATTTTTTGATATTTGCAACCATAGTAAAACAAAGACTTATATTTTTGATATTTATTTTATATATTTAAATGCCATTTAACAAAGAAAAATCAACCAAAAAAATGAGTTCACGTGTCACCTCTGACACGCGTGTCATAGGTTCGCCATCACTGGTCTAGGTTGTGTCTGAGACTGTCTTTTACCTCAATGTAAATGGAATCATTCTGTATGCATTTTCTGGGACTTGTTTTTTTCACTCTACCTGTGTTGTTGTTTTTTAAGTCATCCTTGCTAATTATCAAGCTGTAGTTTCTTCATTTCACATCTATATAATATACCATTTTATGAATGTAACAAAATTTATTTTTCTATTCTACCTTGAAGTATATGTGGGATTTTTAGTTGTTAGTATTACAAACATAACTGTTGTGAATGTGTTTGTACACCTGTCCTGGTGTGAATGTCAAGGTCTCTGTAGGGAATATACTAGGTATGGAATTGCTGTGGAAGAGGGTGTGCACACACTTATCTTAATAAGGAAATACTGCGTTCATGTAGGAAAACAGTTTACAGCCTCTTCCTGGAGGAGATGAGGGTTTCAGAATCTCCTCATCTTTACCAACATTTGGTGCTGTCAGACTTAATTTTTGCACATCTGGGGACCCACTTTTAGTTTTTGCCAAAATGTTGTGTGGAAAGTCATACCTGATTACTAATAGCATTGAGCATGCTTGTACATGTTAACAGGCTGTTTGTGTTCCCACTTCTGTAACATGACTGGTCATATCACTTGCCCATCATGTCTTTTTCTTTTCGATTCCTAAAAGAAATTCTTTGTTGGCTGTGTGTGTGTTGCACATATCATATCACAGTTTATGACTTACCTCTTCATTCTCTTTATGATCTCTTTTGAGAAACACAATTTTTTTCATTTTAATATGGTAGAATTTATTAATATTTTCATTTATAATCTATGCTTTTACATCTTATTTAAGACTAGAGGCCCAGTGCACGAATTCGTGCACCAGTGGGGTCCCTTGGCATGGCCTGTGGGGATTGGGATGAAACCAGCAGTCCAACGCCACCTGCCGATCCTGCCTGCCACTCCCGCTCATCCTGGCCCTGCTGCACCTTCCCCAGGCTCATGCCCAATCAGTCCTGAGAGGGAGAGGCTCACATTGCTGCAGCGGCACTCGCCAGCCATGAGCCCTGCATCTGGCACCCATCCCGAGGGGGGTGTGGGTAGGGCCCGGGACCCAATCGACCCGCCTGGTGGGCAGTGGGATGCCCTTGCCAACTTGGGATCCGGATCCGTCCAGCTGATGTTTGCACCGGTTGTCGGGAGCCACCTGGCGGCCACTTTTACATAGTTTCTTCCTTGTGGAGCATCTAGGGAGAGGAAGTGTCTGCGGTGCCCGAGGCCAACTTCCAGGAGGCTGGTGGCACTGTCAGAATCATGCGGGCAGTGCCAGTCCATTGGTGCCTGGCCCATTCTCTCAAGATTGGACCTGCAGGACTACTGAGGGAGTGAGTGGCTGCTGCAGGGCTGGTGGGCCACCAGGACGGGTTGGTCAGCTGAGCAGCACTCCTGCTGTGGGAGCACACTGACTACCAGGGGGAAGCTCCTGTATTGAATGTCTTTCCCCTGGTGGTCAGTGCACGTCATAGCGACCTGTCTACCGGTCGTTCACTCGTTTGGTCACTAAGGCTTTTATATATATAGACTAGTGGCCCTGTGCACGAAATTCGTGCACGGGGAAGG
>NW_005871051.1:24196942-24279130 GCF_000147115.1 Myotis lucifugus
CTAACACACTCCCTAGATATAATATTCAGACATACTTACAAAAAAACAACAAAAAATAAAACAGATAAACACAAAACAGGAACCCCCTATTGGTAAGCTAACCACCAACACCACAAACAAACAACAAACAAAATCAACCCAAAACTGCCCTCCCCCTCTTGGACCTCTAACCGCCTTTACCTCAGCCCTGCCACCATGGCTTTGTCCAGAAGAACATCTGGAAAGGTTTCCTGGAAGGTTCTCCCAGTCTAAATTAGCATATTACTCTTTATTAGTATAGATATATTTGTCTGTAAATGTGGTTATGATTGCAGATATGAGTACGACCAGGTAAAATTTTATAGAATGGGCCTTTTATTACAGATGGTTTGCCATGTATGCATTTTTTCTAAAGAAGTAAAAATTACTTTAAAAATGTTTCAGGAAGACTTTGAGAAATTTACAGTATCTGCTTTTCTTCCAAGAAAGTTGTCACTTTTATGCCAGAGTGAGAATGATTTGTATGCTTTGTATGTCAGCAATGGGCCACTGTGACTGGGGGGCACTTAGTTTGACTTGAAAGTAATTACCTTGCTCACTGGCTGGGAGGGAGGGTGTGAGGCAGAGGAGATAAATACTCGGTTCTGGATTATTCATTGATTGCTGACTTTCTGGATTGATTGTGCAAGCCCCTCCTTTTATTGATGTCCACCTTCTATTGACAGACATCTACCCTGGGAGAGAAATGAGATGAAACTCTCTTTCTTTTCATTGTAAAAAGCATTTGAATTCCTAAGGTGTGATAAGGCCACCCAGCCATCCACAGTCAAGGTACACATTTTCATGGAGGATGTTCCCATTCTTGAATAAATTAAAACAATTTTTTTCTTTTAATTTAAACTTTCTTCTATAACTGTTTTCTTGTTACTTAAAAGCTAGTTTTTTTTTAAACTACTTCCAAAGCTTTTTAAGCTGTATATGTCCTTGGAATGAATTTATAAATAAGAATTGAGCTCGGCCGGTGTGACTCAGTGGTTTAGCATCGACCTATGAACCAGGAAGTCACAGTTTGATTCCAGGTCAGGCCGCATGCCCGGATTGTGGGCTTGATCCCCAGTACAGGGCGTGTAGGAGGCAGCCGATCAATGATTCTCTCTCATCATTGATGTTTCTATCTCTCTCCCTCTCCCTTCCTCTCTGAATCAGTAAGAATATATTTGAGAGAGAGAGAGAGAGAGAGAGAGAGAGAGAGAGAGAGAGAGAAGAGTATATATGTTTGTAAATAAGAAAACATGTATTTAATGCTCTTAGAAAGTCTTATTTTCTTTCATTAAAACTTGTGCAGTATAGGGAACTCCATAGATTCTCTTAATTTGAAGAAAGTTAGAGGGAAAGGTACTAATTCAGAGTTCCTTGGGAAAATGCGTCACTTATATATTTTTTTATGTTTATTTTTTTTAATCAAAAACTGAAATATTTTCTATTCAGAAAATATATTTGGATCTAAATATCTTCTATAATTTTAACTCTAAAATATCAATTTAAATATTTTAAAAATGGTTGGGATGTTTGTTTTTTTTAAATAAGTTAGGTTACTGGAGTTCTACATGTTACTGGATCACCTGGGGTAATTTTCTGATTGGAAAATTAAGAATTATAGTCAGAGGGGAGGACATGAGAATTTTTAAAGAACATATTCAATTTACTTTAGAAGCCGAACCTCTCTTATCATGTGACTTGTTTTGTATGTTTGTTAAACTATATTATCACATAAGCATTGCTGCTATTGGGACAAACAGTGACAGTTGATTCAGGTCATTTGAATGTCCACTGTCTGTTTTAATTTGTATGTTCGTTTTGACTCTGTCATATGCTCAAACTTCAGTGGAAGTCATGAGAACCTATTATTTTTGCCTGCTCCCTCCTTTACTTTGGAAATATTCTTTTTTTACTCAGAGGGACCTTAACTTTGATGTAAGGGATTGTTTCTGTTGCCAACTGTTTTCTTCCTTGCCAAGTAAGACAGTTGTTGTGAACTCTTCATGATGCCTTCCCCAGGATATTTGCAGATGTGGTTGGGAAAAGTCATTTCATCCCTGACCTTTGCATGTCAGGTGCTGGGGTGCCGGGGTGCCGCCTTGCCTGCGCCCCAGCTCTCCGATCCCTATGCGGCTCTCTCTCCCTCCGATCGCCATGGCGACCACCGGGACGCAGGCAGGGCAGCACCCCCGCAGCTCTGGCCTGCTGCATGGGTTTCTGATCACTGTTCTTCCGTCCTTCCCCTTTCGCCTCCCATCATTGTGCCTACATATGCAAATTAACCACCATCTTTGTTGGCAGTTAATTTGCATATTGCCCTAATTAACCAATGGGGAGTGTAGCGGAGGTACGGTTAATTACCCTTTTTGTCTTTTATTAGCTAGGATATCCTTCCCTACCCCAAGGTCATAGAGATGTACTCTGAAATTTCCTTCTAAAAGTTAAAAATTTTTTTTCATTTGAGTCTTTAGTCTGTTTGGTACTGATCCTTGGAAGGTATGAGTCAGAGAAGCTTTGCATTGTTTCCTCTGTGGATGACAAATGGACCAGAACCATTTACTGAACAATGTCTCCTTTCCCCGGGATGTGCAGTGCTGACCCTGTTCTATATAAGGTTTCCATATATGGCTGGTCTATTTCTAAGTTCTCCATGTTGTTCCATTAGTCTGTTTGTCCATCTCTACATCCACACCACAGTGTCTTCGTTATTATAGCTTTCCATAAGTCCTGAAATCTAGAATGGAACGTTCCCTCCCTGGTTATTTTATTTGGATCTGTTTTGGCTATTAAGGTCCTACTAAACTTCTATCTATATTTGAAATGATGCTTCTCACTCTTTGTGGCTCTTGGTCATCCCCAGTACATGCTGCTCTTGTCTTACTGCTAAAAGAACATTCTCAGCTCTCACTCTGGGGGCTCAGATGTCAGTCCATAGTGTGGGGTGAACATCCACAACTTGTAGGTTCCTGGTGAAAGTAGTTGAGAGGTTTCAGAATCTAAAACAACATTGCCCTTATGTGTTTGGAAACTATAAGCCCATTTAAAGGAAAACTCAAGACCCTTGCACTAGAAAGGGTTCTCAACTCATTCAGAATAGCCTTGCCATTCATAAACAAACTTGTTTTGGTCAGACTTTTTGTTTTGACATTTAGAGATTTGTAAACACCATAATTACTTCCTTTCATCCTGACCCAGCTGTCTTCCTCCAAAGAAAGTCAAGGTTTGCAGTGCTAGTCTCCGCCTGCTGTGCACATTAGGCTTGTGAAGGATGTCCTAAATAGCATAAACACACACTAGAATTAAACTACAAGAGATCTCATATGGTATAAGAGTACGGAGACCCAGATAGGGTCCTTAAACAGTCCAAGATCACCCAGTCTGAAAAACAACTCAAGTCTTCTTGCTGTCTGTGCCAAGGGTTAGCAAACTTGTTCTGAAGAGTCAGACAGCAAATACTTTAGGCTTTGTGGGTCAAGAGGCAATGTCTTCAACAATTTGAACAACCTTATTTCTGGAAAGGCTGGTTGTCTTTACATCTAAAGACAGACGTAAAACTATTCTTGCTCAAGAGCCAGATAAGAACAGGCGGTGGACCAGATTTGCCCTCTGCTTGTATTTCTGTCACTGCTCTAAACCACTCCTAAGAGATGTAAACTCTTGTTCCTGCCTTTTGTGTGATTAGAGGCTTGTGACTATAGAGTTACAGCCCAATGTCACAAAGATTCTGATTGCATTTTAGAAGCAACAACAGATGTTCCTAGACAGAAGCTGACTCCATGTCATATAGATAATTTGAGAGTCAATTCTGAAAATGGCTTAACTAAATTGGAGGCTAGTTCATTTTATTTTTTCACATAATGAGAAAAATCTATATGATTTAGGGAATTTTATGTACCAAATCACAAAATTAGGAATAGTAATTCAGGTGAAAATTTGTTATAATCTAGTAAAATACAGATTATATACACACTGGAAAAAAAGCAGGGTTATTAAAATATATATTTAATATAATTAATACTTTTTTCATCTAAAAATTAAATGGTATGTTGAGTTATTCATAGAGCATCTTTAAACTCAAGTATATTAAAGTTCTGAACATATCAGACATGCCATTAATATTTCCAATATTCTGTTAGAGAATTCTCCTATGATGGGATTTTATCATGTGTATCTTCTCTGATTTAGACATATGTTGTTTGTTTCTTGTACATTTTAAAGAAAGTGTCATATTTATGACAATTCAGCATCATAACCTTTTCTCTGTTTCTTGTTCTGAATCCAGATCACTATAGAGTGCATCCAGAATTGTGTCTTTTTTCATTTTGTATTTCTTAAACCAGAGCCTATAAAAACACTGTATAGCCCAATACTATCTCTGGGCATACAACTGGCTTTCCATTCTTCAAATACCTGTTCATTGTGAATTATAGGCACTGGCTGTGTAAGTAAAAAACATTTCAAAGATTTGTATGTGGAGAACTTGAGACTTACTGCTAAGTCCTTTGAATAATACCTGAAACGTGGTCACAGGTATTGTTAGCCCCCTTCTCATTTATTTAGTGCCCCATATTCTGAAGAGCCTTTTATAAACTCATAGGGCTTATAGTCTGGGTGTCTGCTTTAAGAACTTTCTTATCACATCCTTACCTAAGGACTACTCCACAAAAATGAAAAGTGTGCCTGAAAATATTTGTTTTTAGACCGATTCATTCTTGAATGTCTGAGGCTTATATTAGAATTTTTGTTGATTTAATTGGCTTAGAATGTAGGATTGAAATGAGAAACCAACATAAACCTAACTTAAAACTTAGACTTTTCTCAGCAATGAATTTTTATTTTTATTTTTTGTGGATATGTTAATAGCCTACCATTCCCTCATAATCATCACCATTTCCTTTTATTTAAAAAAAAATGAAAACTGTTGATTTTTCCTGATTATGAAGTAATGTGTGTGCAAAAAGTTTAAAACAATTTAAGGAAGTAAAAAGTCAAATATAAAAAGCACCATACACTCACTCTCAGACGTAATCATTTTTAACCATTCTGTGTATATAATTCCTGAATTTCTATGTATATACATGTATGTTTCATAAAAAAATATGACCACATTGTTCAGCAAGCTTTGTTCTTCCCTTAATGTCATATCTTCTCTCCCAGGTACAATGCCTGGCTGTATTGACATGCCATAATGTATGTAAGCAACCCCTTATGAAATCTTGTTTGTTTTACGGTCAGATTTATACTCCCTCATTTTTTCCTAGCATCATATGTAGAGGTATGTATTTCATGACCTTGGATTTCAATGGTAGATGTTTGTATTACTCTTGATATTAGCACTTTAATTATGAAAAAACAAATAAGAGGATGTTTATATGTGACAGCATGGATGAACCTTGAGGACATTATGTTAAGTGAAATAAGCCAGTCACAAAAGACAAACAATGAATGAGTCCAATTATATGGAACACCTAGAGTCATCCAATTCATAAAGACAGAAAAAATGGGGATTGTCAGGGGCTGAGAGGAGGTGAGAAGGAGAGTTATTTCATGGGTACAGAATTCCAATTTTGCAAGATGAAAATAATTTAATGCAAATGTACTTAACACTACTGAACTATACACTTAAAAATGGTAAAGATAGTGAATTTTATGTTATGTATATTTTACCATAACCAGAAGTTTTTTTTAAAATAAGAAGGTGTTTAAGATATGACTTTATATTTTATTGAAATATTTATTTACTATTTAACCCCCCCACCCCTTGCAATCTCAATAATCAAAATCCAGGACAATAATACAAAGCTCTTGAACTTATATAGTTGAGGCCTTCAGACCTTACTCAGAGTCTCTTTATTCTGAATTTACAAGCAATTCTACCAAACTCTAGTTACCTGATTTCTTAATCAATAGCGTATATGAAACAATTAGAAATGTGGGAAGAGGTACAGCCAGCTATGGGCAAGAAACCAACAATAGAAAGAAGGAAGGGCAGAATACTAATACCACAAAAAAAGCCTCCCTCAAAAGAAAGCATATTTAACAATTACAAGCATATACCATCCTGCAATCGAATGCTATCGATGCAAGTATCGCTATACAAGCAATAACATCACTCGACAAATATTTCTTAATCATCAGTATGTGCCAAGAATCCATTAGGGTGCAAACATATTGACAGTGACAGCAACGGTATTCAGAAATGGAGGATTATGTCCCTTACAACCTATTTACAAAGACCGAGGAGTGGATACTATAATGACAGATGAGCAAAGTTTGGGCACTTTTAGGCTTAAACTTCAGTTATCTGGAAATTGTACTTTGTAGAACATTTCATGTGTCCCCAACAGCCCTGGATCCAAATGAGACTCTTTTAATAAGTCTCATTTTGCTCCTTTTCTAAGCAGTTTGTAAGTTGTTCTTCATTAAATAGCAGGTGTGTGCATTCTGAATGCATATTTGCTATTTTTAAACATTTGCAATAGCTTGTCTTGATTTTAGCCACAATGCTTTCGTAGCTATACCCCTGTTTTATTTGGATGTTTGTGCCAATAACCAGTTGATAGATTTGGGCTTTAGAAAAAGCTGATATCAGACAGAAAAAAAAATGTTTGGGTATATCATCACTGTACGAGGGTTAACTTAGGGGTCTTTCTGCATTTTTCCAGGGAAGCTGTAAATAGTGAGAATTATCAATGTGTCATCTAACAGTTTGCCATGCGAAGATTCAGAAATGAAATTTGTGGTTTCAGCAACTGAATTCAATAGTAGAGGTAACTGTGCAAGAAAAATGTGTTCATATAGAGTCCTGAACACCATCTGATGAGACCTAAGCTTTTTTTTTTTTAGAGAAAATATTAAAATGTGGAGGCCTGAAAGTTAAATATCATTTTGGGCATTCCTGGCTTTGCTGGTTCCACCTTGCAGAATGTTTCTGCAAACAAGACCATGCTTGCTGGAGGGCCGAGGACACTATGAGCATTGCTGCGATATTCACACTCACCATTCAACTGCACAAGGGAACTCCCAGAGTTAGTGTCTTGAAATACCTGAACTTGACGGATTATCAACATTGTCTAATCACTTGTAGCACAGCCCATAACACTGCTGCTCTCATTAGCCCTGACTGCCAGTCTTATTAAAGGACTGTGACAGGTCTGCATATACACTGAGTGGCCAGATTATTATGATCACTTGACGTTTGTAGGCAAATTAGCTATAATTTCATGCTAAAGTTGCTAGAGGGCCAGACCATTATAAATAGGGAAGCAGGTTGTTTACCACGACAGTAGAAGTGATTTTTTCCTGAAGATATGGGTAAACAACATGATTTAACAGCCTTTGAACATAGAATATATGTTATTATGAGTGGCCAGGTTATTATGACCACCTGACGTTTGTAGGCAAATTAGCCGTACACTACATAGTATGGGATATGGAAGCTGAAGGCCTGTTTGAACACCTTTGCTGTCTGCAGTTACCAAGATAACACGTCTCCAATTCGCACAGGAACACAAGGATTGGACAGTCGAGCATTGGAAAAAAGTCATGTGGTCTGATGAATCACGTCTCCAGTTGTATCATGCAGATGGCAGAGTGAGAATTTGGCAGAAACAGCATGAAAGCATGCACCCCACATGCATGAGTACAACCCTTCAAGCTGGTGGGGGCAGTGTTATGGTTTGGGGCATGTTTTCCTGGCATGATTTGGGCCCTTTAATTCGTGTGGAACAACGTCTGAATAGCACAACATACCTAAGTATCGTTGCTGATCAAGTTCATCCTATCATGTTGATGGCGTATCCCAATGGAGATGGCTTCTTCCAACAAGACAATGTGCCATGCCACGGTGCTCGTATTGTGCAGGAGTGGTTTCAAGAACATGAGGGAGACTTTACCTTGCTTAGGTGGTCCCCACAATAACCAGATCTCAATCCAATTGAGCATTTGTGGGACTAAGTTAAAGGAGCCATCAGGGAGCTGGTTCCACAACCATCAAATCTCACAGAACTGGACAGTGCTATTCATCAGGCCTGGTGTCAGATTCCTCACATCACCTTTCAACATCTCGTGGAGTCAATGCCAAGAAGAATCGCCGCAGTACTGAAGGCAAAAGGTGGCCCAACGCAGTACTGATGGGGTGGTCATAATAATCTGGTCACTCAGTATATATAGTATATGTAATCATGTTGAATTCAAACTTTCCAGAATAGCTAAACCCCCTTTTATGGTTTCTAAAATGCAATCACAGATTTTAAAAAGATGTCATGACAGTGTAGTGATTGTGGGGGGTGGGGATGGAGGTAGAAGAGGGCTTAGAGAGGATAAATGGTGATGGAAAAATAAAATAATAAGTTGAAAATAAATAAAATCTATAGGATTACCAAAATAAAGAAGATATGAAAAACACTGCATTTTCTTAAATTAGAACATGATACTGATTACATCTCTGTCTTAAGAAACTAATTTAAATGTGCTTTTGTTGTTCTTTCTATAGCTTCCCTCCTAAACTAACAGTGAAGCAGGCTATCTACGTGCCCGCTCTGTGGATCCAAGCTGAACAATCAAACCCTATTTAGCAACGACTAAATAATATTTTCAATATTAAGAGAGAAGCAAAGCAAATATTAGGAAAGTGTGCAAATATAATCATCTCGGAGAGCTCCAAAAATGCTTAAAATTTAGACCTGAATTTCAATTGCTTTGCATTCTAAATTAGCATATTTTTGTCTACATATATTTTTTATTCTAAAATTAAGAATTTGTTCTAAATTAAGAATTAATAATAATTCCATTTCTCATATCCTTTTGTATTTTTACAAAACATATCACCATTGAGCAGGCTCATCTTCCCATCTAAGAAATAGCATAGGATGAAACCTCTGTCTTCTGACTCATTATTCCTCTTTCATCTTTGTCTTTTCAAAACACTTACTGTGCTGTCCAGCTCATGTGTCTGCTCTTATCTTAGTGTCATTCCCATTTATACTAATACACTCTGCCCGCTGGTGGGTTTTTCCTCCCACTGCTAATCCCAAGGACTCTGGTGAATTCACCCATGGCTTTCTCGTTTGTCTACTCCTAAAATTTTGTTTACTTGGTATTAGTCACCTGCATGAGAAGAACAATTCAGTCAATCATCAAAATGTCTAAAGTATCCAAATGTTTGTTTTTCCAGAGACATAGCTTACATTTTCCTATTTATTCTTGTATGATGTCTCACTCCAGCTGTCATCATTGTATGTATATGCTTATCTCTCTGTAATCTGTTTTCAGTGTCATGAAGCATTGCATGGTACTTGGCATTTGCCCAGTTTCAGTGTTAACCTTTTGCTGCTTCAATAACAATCATATGTCTTACATCATTGTGTAAATTACACCTACCACCAACTTTATGCATGTAGTACCATGTAATCTATCTTTTCATATGCGTGGCATTTACTGAGCATCTCCTTTTTATAATTGTAGCCCCAGTGCTATCTGGGAATACCCTGTCCTTTGTGGTTTAAAATGACTTGAAATTCTTTGAGTGCCATCTCAAATCCATGGGAAATCCAAATTCTGCTGATGATTTATGTAGCTTCCCTGGAGTATTTCTTTCTGATTTCCTGTACTTGCTGAAGACTGAATCTCACCAACATTTCAGTTTCCACAGGATTCGTCCCTGCCTGGACCAGAGCAGGACAGAGTGCAGCTTGTTCAGTTTCCCCAGAATAAGGCAGCTTTTTTTTCTTCAATATTTTTATTGACTTTTAGAGAGAAAGGAAGAGAGAAGGAGAGAGAGAGAAACATCCATGTGGGAGCATTACATCGATGGGCTGCCACTTTCCATGCCCCCTACCAGGGATCAAGCCTGCAACCAGGGCATGTGCCCTGACAGGGCATCTAACTAGCAACCTTTTGGTGAACAGATGATGCCCAACAAACTGAGCGACACCGGCCAGGGCCAGAATAAGGCAGTTTTATAGAACAAATTTAACTGAAGATTGAGAGACAACACTAAAGACTTGCACTGTATTTGTAATGTGCTTTTTCCTACCCTGGGTGATAAATGCAGGGGTATATGTTCTATTACTCTTTATACCTTTCCATGTATATGGACCCCTCCACCCCTGAAGGCCCATTAAGTCATGTGACACACCTATGGGAACAGTTTCCACCTGGGAGAACTGCTCCCCTTCCCCCCACTCCACGAGCTGTCCTTTGTCAGGTCTTGGAGAAAATTGCATGTCAACAAATAATTACAATGCAATTGGATATGTTGTAAGAGCACTTAGCACAAAACAGATGAGAAAGCAACTAACTACTTGTGGGATTAGAAAAGTGGTCTTCCAGAAAGAGGTAACCTTTGAACTGCTCCAAGAGGGGCAGGACTTAGACAAGCTGAGCAAGGGGAATGAGCAGTGGGCATTCAGGCCAGAGAAGGGCCGCATGGAAAAGCACAGGAATGTGAAAGAGCGCTTGGGGTGACCAGTGGCCTCTGAGGCGGGGTCAGTAGTGAGGACCAGAATACAGAAAGCCTCTTACACCACGCTGATGAGTTTAGACTTGACACTGCTGGCCATAGGGAATGAAGAAATGATTTTAATCAGAGAAGGGGCATAATGGGGACTTTACTTGGGGTTGATAATTAATCCCAGCTATCCTCTATTTTTAATAGTAAATTGTTTTTTTATTTCACAAATTGTAAATTGTGTTTTTTCTCTTCTGTATTTATTCTCACTGTACCACAGAAGTTAGGACAATAGTTTTCTAGAGGAGTCTTAGTTCCTGATTAATGCTTGATATGCAAAGGAGATTCTCAATCTTCTTTTCAAATGCAGGTTCTAGGTCCTCAGAGCTACTCCCTGGACATGGGCTCCTGGAAAAAGTAAGATCACTAGGGGCTTCTTGTAATTCATGGATACTAAATATTGAGAACCTCTATTTCTATTAGAATGCCATGAAACTAAAGAGGGAGATGTTACTTAATTACAATCTGATTTGAACTGGTGTCATCAAAGAAGTGTGTTAATCCTAACAAATGCAGCAAAAACATCCCAAACATTTCTATCATACATTTGAAAAAGCAAATTCAGGGTATCAGATTGCCTTCTTATTCTTTAGAGTTATATTAGTGATTTACTGGCTTATGTCCAGTCCCAATCAGCATGAACTGGACAGCACCTACGGTCCTCTCCTTCTAAGGGAGAAGATAGTTTCATAGTGGTGACCAACCCCAGCCAGGAATTGTGTCATAGCCCAATTCAGCCACAAATATTATTCTCCTCTAAAGTGATCGCCCCTGAGACAAAGCTCCCAGACTTATCGGGCCCTGGTTCTCCAATCTGCCAAAGCTCTGTGCAGGAGAGCTAACATGCAGCGAGGCTCCGCTTTTACATCTGCACAGTCTCACCAAGCTGTAGGCAGCTCATCTGCCCAAGGGCAAATGAGAAGTTTTGGGCTCCTCATAAAATCTGGACCCACCTCAGAATCAGTATAAGACAGATGAACCCTAAGGCCTCTTGCAGTCTTCATGTTCTCTGAGTTACGACATCAGAAGAGTGCATAGCAAGTGAGAGGTCAGGCAACCTCTGGGCTTTACCTTGGTCTGCAAAGAATTGTCAGCGTAAGGTTTTTCTCATCAACTGCCTGAATCTTTTCTTTAAAATTTTCCTATGTTTATTCTCACGGCACTTTTTTCTACCAGGAAGTCCACAGGAAATTGGTAGTTTTCCAAATTGGAGGAAAGCGTCACTTCAGATGAACTTGAGAAAATAATAGATTGTAGGACTTTAAATGTAAAATAAGAGGAAATTTTCTGCTTCTTTTTTGTTGAACTTTCTTTTTTGTTGTTCTAAATGAACTTTATTTTTTCTTGTTCATTTTTAGTGAAGTAAAGTAGACAGATAGTAATAAAAATAAAAATAAATACTATAAAATACTAAAAGTAATGATAAAATACATGCACCATTAAAGACTTAGAACAAAAACAAAGTTCCTCTCCTGGCTGCATTCTCCCAACTTCCTCTCCACAGAGGCAACCACTTTCAACTCCTGTAGCTGTTTCTTCCATTATTGACCTCTATATTTCTGAAAAAACAAAAAAAACAGGCTTATAAAGCTATTTCCCAATTTCCCAATTTAGTATTATTGACTGACTTGCCTTCTGATAGCTGAGGACTTTTCCATGATCCACTGCCCTCCTTTTTCTCAAACCTTTCCAACATGCTCATATCCTAACTTTTGTTAAATCATTAGTGTGTGTTTATGAAAATTTGTTCACTGCTCAGCCACTACTTCTTTTTTTTTCATTTTTTTTTATTTCTTAAAGTATTACAAAGAGTATTACACATGTCTCCTTTTTTCTCCCCCTTGACATTCCCCCGGCTTCCCCCACCCCCCAGTGTCTTGTGTCCATCAGTTATTCTCATATGCATGCATATAAGTCTTTCGGTTGATCTCCTACTCCCCCCAACCCTCCCCAGGGTTCCCACAGTAGTTTGACATTCTGCTCAATGCTGCTCTGCCTCTGTATCCATTTTTGTTCATCAGTCTATAATGTTTCTTATTATCCATAAATGAGTGAGTTCATGTGATATTTTTCTCAGCTTCTCAGGGGCCGTCTCAGTCTCACAGGGGCCATCTCAGTCTCACAGGGGCCGTCCCCACCTCACAGGGGCCGTTTCAGCCTCACAGGGGCTGTCCCAGCCTCACGGGGGCCATTTCAACCTCACTGGGGCCGTTTCGACCCCACCAGGGCCGTCTTGACCTCACTGGGGCCGTCTCAACCTCAACAGGGCCGTCTCAGCCTCACCGGGGCTGCAGCCACTACTTCTTATGTTTGTAGAGTTTCCCAGACAAACTTCTGTTTTTCCGGAAGTTTTAAATTTTCTACTGTCACACCCATCAGACTATTTTCTTGTTTTCTTGGTGTCCTGGGGCGGCCCCCACACCGTGGCTCCAATCAGAGTCAGCTGTATCAGTCCTCCTGAGACAGACTTCCCGAGTTAGAGTCTCTCCTGGACACCATGTCCTTCCCTTTCTTGGCCAATTCCCCTTTTGGTGGAGCACATCCTCCAGTGGTTTTCTATGAATGGGTGCCTGTAAGGTAATATCTTTGATTCATTACATATCTGAAAATGTCTGTGTTTCCTCAAACACTGGATCAGTTGGTGCATAAAGTCTGAGTTGAAGATCCATTTCCCTTAGAATTCTAAAGGCCTCCTGCCATATCTCCCTGTGGTATTATTACACTTGACACATCCAAGGCCATGTTGATTACACTACTTTTATATGTGACACTACTTTGTTACTTACTTCTAGGATCTTTGTCTCCAGGGTTCTGGAATGTTGTGATAACGTGCCCCAGGTGCCTGCACTTATGAGAGGATGACATTTAGTGGACTCTGTTCATCTGAACATTTGACATTTTTACTTTCAAAAATGTTTTCATTTATTATTTCTTTGATAATTTTATCCTTTCTTCTCTCTCTCTGTTGTTTTTCAGAAACTCCTGTTGGTCAGACACTGGGCATCCTGGACTGATCCCTAAACCTTCTTAGCTTTTTTTCCTGATTGTTTATCTCTTTTCCTTTTGTTTTATTTTCTGGGAAAATCTCCTGAATTTCTCTTTCATCATTTTCATCAAATTTTTAATTTTAGGTAGACCCCTGTATTATTTATTACTGCCTAAAAAATTGTCCCAAAATTTTGCAGTTGAAAGCAGCAAACACTTACTAGTATTACCTCATACATTTTCTGAGGGTCAGGGATCTGGGAGCAGCTTAGCTGGGTGGTGCTGTCTCAAGGTCTCTCAAGGGGCTGCAGTCAAGCTGAAGGTTGGGGCAGTGGTCACCTAAGGCTTGATAGGGTTGGAAGGTTAACTTGCAAGATAGCTCATTTGCAGGACTGTTATCAGGGGGCTCAACTCCTCAAGACTTTGGCCTCTTCACAAGGCCTTGACTTGACATGCAGTTAGCTTCCTCAGAACAAGTAATCCAAGAGAGAAAACGGACATCACAATGTCTTTTTATGACTTAGTCTCAGAAGTGACATAGCATCACGAATGCCCTATTCTATTGGTCATACAGACCAACCCTGATCCAGTGTGGGAGGAGACTATACAAAGGCATGGACCCCAAAACAAGGGATTATGGGGAGCACCTCAGAGGCTGACTACCACAGCTCTGTATTTCAACTTTGGTTGTTTCCTTTCTCTTCCTCCTTTGCCTGTGCCCCCCTTTTTGGAGCTGCCTCAGTTGGGACTCTTCCATGACCCCAATCCAAATATAGTTGACCCTTGAACAACATGAGTTTAACTGCACAGGTCCATTTATACATGGATTTTTTTTCAATAAATACTGTAAATATATTTTCTCTTCTTTATAATGTTCTTAATGACATTTTCTTTTTTAAATGTTTTATTGATTAAGTTATTACATGTGTCCTTATCCCCATGTTACCCCCCATCCCCCCCAATCATGCCCTCACCCCCTGTTGTCTGTGTCCATTGGTTAGACCTATATGCTTGCATATAAGTCCTTTGGTTGATCTCTCCCCTTTACCCCCACCCTCCCCTACCTTCCCTCTGAGGTTTGACGGTCTGATCGATGCTTCTCTGTCTCTGGATCTATTTTTGTTCATCAGTTTATGTTGTTCATTATATTCCATAAATGAGTGAGATCATGTGATATTTATCTTTCTCTGACTGGCTTATTTCACTTAGCATAATGTTCTCCAGTTCCATCCATGCTGTTGCAAATGGTAAGAACTCCTTCTTTTTTACCACAGTATAGTATTCTATTGTGTAGATGTACCACAGTTTTTTAATCTACTGATGGGCACTTAGGCTGTTTCCAAATCTTAGCTATGGTGAATTGTGCTGCTATGAACATAGGGATGCATATATCCTTTCTAATTGGTGTTTCTTTAATGATATTTTCTTTAGCTTAATTTATTGTGAGAATACAGTATGTTATACATACAACATACAAAATATATGTTGTTGTTGTTTTTTAAATATATTTTATTGATTTTTTACAAAGAGGAAGGGAGAGGGATAGAGAGTTGGAAACATCAATGAGAGAGAAGCATCGATCAGCTGCCTCCTGCACACCCCCTACTGGGGATGTGCCTGCAACCAAGGTACATGCCCTTGAACAGAATGGAACCTGGGACTCTTCAGTCCCCAGCCCGCCGCTCTATACAGTGAGCCAAACCGGCTAGGGCTACAAAATATATGTTAATTGACTTCTATGTTATCAGTATGGCTTTTGCTTAGCAGAAGACCATTAGTAGTTAAGTTTGGGGGGAGTCAAAAGTTATATGCAGATTTCTGATTGCACAGGGGTCAGTGCCCCTAACACCTGCATTAAAGGTCAACTATAGTATTAAATGGTGTCTCTTGGCTCCTGCTCCCCATTTTGTACAGTAACCAAACTCCAGGTATCACAGTAGGCTGCCAGACTTAGACCAGCTTCTCAGGCATCAGCCCTCCCACTGCTTTCTGTTGCCATTGCATTTTGCTCCCCAGAAACACTTATCTTGTTTTTGAATCTATTTATTTTCTATTTTCTCTTTTTATATCTTACTTTTATTGGAACAAAGAAAATGTGCCAAAGCAATAACAAAGCTTCCAATCGCCATCCATCTTCCAAAAGTTAATTGGCACTTTTTATCTATTTTAGTCTTCTCACCTGTTTTCCTTATCTTTGGGTTGATACATTTTTTATTCTTTATTTTTTATCCATCATCTTATTCTGGTTTTCAAAAGGAACAGACACAAATAAAGGTATTTAATCAACTCTCTTTCTAGCTTAACTCTTCCATACATAAGTGAGCCTGTTTCTTCTGCTTAGCATGCAGAATAATATGGCTACTCAAGCAGTGTCCATATTTTCAAATCATGTGACATCAGAGTCTTTTCTAGAATCTAAATAAGATTTCCATTTGAAAAGGTGGTCTTGTCTTATGGGTGATGCTCAGTCAGTGCTCCGAAAATGTTAACTATCGCTATCATTTTGGTACTGATCAGGGCAAGAAATAAACAACTAACAGCCCCACTAACTTTGGCTGATTATAGACTTAAATATCACTCACTGCATTATGAAAGATGTGTAAAACTCCCTGAACGTATTGTTCATTCCCAAATGTAACAGGGACCTCTGAGTCAGCGCCAATGATCTGTATGCTTGCTGTCATCCAGAAAATCACAAATAGGCAGCTGGGTTAGATGTCTAGACTGGGGGGTGTTTCTCTGGACAGCAGTTGAAAGATAGGAAGTGGCAGTTGCAGAGAGATTTCTGTGATATCCAAGTATGGGGACAGGGGCTCAGGATGGGGAAGAAGGGGGCCACTGAAAAAGCAGCACAAGGATGGCACCCCTCTTTACTGGAGGGCGTGTTGTCAAGGCTCAGGGGCAATTATTTAAGGCAGATATGGGTGGAAGGGCAAAGAACAGCCCATGGACTCTGTCTGGCACAGCTGCCCGCACATGGTTGATGCTTTTCACACACAAAAACTTTTGCCTCTGGCTATTGGCTGGGCAGAGGGTCAATAAATATATTGCAAAATCAACAGGCCTGCTAAGTAGAGTGTGAACCAACTTTGAATGTTGCCAACTTCCCCTTATGCTAACCCAGGCTGGGCTGGGCTGGGCTGGGCTGGGCTGGGCGTGGGGGAGGAGAGATTGAACAGAGGGCAGCAGAATGCGTGTAAACTAGTCACGGGCTGTTCTGAGAGTAGAAAGAGGGAATATCTGAAATTATTCAAAAATTAGTTTCTGGCCTATTTATAAACAAACAAACAAACAAACGTGTGTGCATAATTAGATCCTTTATTCGTTTTAGGAATAAAAAGATAATTTTTTACTGCCTGCCAGACACAGCTCCTACCTGCAGTCTAGTAAACATAATAAACCTCAACTCATGAGCATTTAAAAATAGCAATATTAAGTTAATAAGTTAGTAAAAGCCCACACTGTTGGTAGCCCACAGAAACAGCTGTGGGGGAGGAAAGAGTTTTCCTCGATCCTCTTAGGGTCCCTGGCTGACCTGAAAATTAAAGCGACAGTCAGATTAACAGGAGAAAAGCACACACATTTTTTAATTAAATTTTTGCATGTGTGTGGGAGCCTTCACAAGAGAATGAAGACACTAAGAAGTGACCAGAGCAGGGAGCTTTGAGATCTTTTGGACAGAGAAACAATAAATTTGTAAAGAAGTGACAAGACAGTAAAGATGTAATTAGGAAGAGAAGGGTGAGTTTACCAAGGTTTATTGGCAGATCCCGATGGTGCCATCTCTGGGCTGAGTCTGTTCCAGTACACATCTTATGTACTTGTCTAAGTACTTTAACAGTGTTAACCCATTTGACCCCATTTCACAGATGCAGAAACTGAGGCACTAGAGATCACATAGAGTCACACAGGTGACTTGGCAGAGCTGGGATTCAGGCCCAGGATGTCTCCTCTTAACCCCTCTGCCATATGGACCTGCAGGCAATATATGGGCCTTCATGAGCACAACAGGAATTGAGACAAAGAGAAAAGTGCAAGAGACAACTGACCAGCATTTCTGGAATTGCCTGCTGCCTTTGTAAAATATATTTGATTGGCACTTTTCATTTATAAACATCACGCACTGTTGGAGTCTCAATCCAATATTATATTAAGCAAACAAAGTGTGTGTGTGCTCATATACACATAATATTTACTTAATTGACTAATATATTTAATCTATTCTAAGAGTACTATTAATGTCTGTAGTTAACGCAGTTGTAGTTGAACCAAAATACTTCTCAGTTTGCTTACCATTGGTCTTAGAATGAAGACCAGCTCTCTGGCACTAGCCAACCCCCTTCAGGAGGAAATTCTGGGAAGACCACGGCTAGTTCCGCCTGACAGAAGGAAGGGTTGCACAGTAGCATGTCTGTCCTTTGGCATAGGATATTGCAGCAGAACAAGAGAGAAGGGTAGTCTCCATTGACTATTATACTCAGTGCAGGGCACTGGCTCTGCAGAGCCTTATGGCAGCACCTCAAGTCCTTTTCACAAAAAAACACCTTGAGACAGAGCTTAGCATCTTCTTTTACAGATGAGGTAGCTTGGAAGGATTAAGTAATTTGTCCAAAGCTCTAGTACAGTGATGGCGAACCTATGACACGCGTATCAAAGGTGACACGCGAACTCATTTTTTTGGTTGATTTTTCTTTGTTAAATGGCATTTAAATATATAAAATAAATATCAAAAATATAAATCTTTGTTTTACTATGGTTGCAAATATCAAAAAATTTCTATATGTGACACAGCACCAGAGTTAAGTTAGGGTTTTTCAAAATGCTGACACGCCGAGCTCAAAAGGTAGGTAGCTGGAAACCTGGGGATAGCTCCTTTGTAGACTTGACCTACATGAGCACACAAACAATTTATTTGCTTAATAAAATATTGGTTTGAGACCCCAGTGGTACATGATGCTTTTAAATGAAAAACCTGTGATTTCTGGAATTTCAAAACCTCTTAAAATTCTCCACTATCAATGTTTATTTTGCATTCAAAGTAAGGTTATTGTCATAAAAAATGAATGTGACTGTTAAAAGAATGAGTTTCACAAGTTTAACTGTTAAATATGCAAAAGTGCTAAAACATCACCATAACCTTGGTCACTTCCTGATGTGTTAATGGTTAGCACATAAGAACATTATTACGAGCTTTCAGTTCAAGACAAATGATTTCTTCGTGATGGAAACTAAAAGGTATTTTATTGTTTGAAGAGGAAAAATAATAAAAATATTGCTTAAGAAATATCCATTAGTTATGCCTTCTTAGTATTGGCATTTGGCCAGACTGGTTTTTAATGGATTTAGCAATTAAATAGTAATTAATGGGTTTTAGCTCATTAATATATTCATAGCACTTCACAAATGGGCCCAAAAACGTGAATTAAAATTAATGAAAATAAAAATATGGTCACTGTGCCCTGGCTGGTTAGAGTGTTATTACTTACTCTGAAAGTCATGGTTAGAGTGTTGTTACTTACTCTGAAAATCACGGGTCTCTATTCCTGATCAGGGGGCACATCAGGATTCAGGTTCGATGCCCTGTTAGGGATTGTGCAGGAAGCAACTGACTAAAGTTTCTCACATCAATGTCTCTTTCTCTTTCTCCCTCTCTGTTCCTCTCTCTCTAAAATCAATAAAAAGTATATATCCAGGTGAGGATTATATATATAGCTGCTGTATCTTTTGGCTAAGCAATCTATGAACCAGGAGGTCACTGTTTGATTCCTGGTCGGGGCACATGCCCAGATTATGGGCTCGATCCCTAGTGTGGGGTGTGCAGGAGGCAGTTGATCAATGACTCTCTCTCTCCACATTGATGTTTCTATCTCTATATCCCTTTCCCTTCCTCTCTGGTAAAAAAAATACCAACTATCCAAACCTTGGGGAAAATACAGACTTTTCTTTTCAATCAGTTGCTCTCTATTCATATAGATTATGATGTACTAGTATGAAAATGTGGTGAGGATACATGAAGAATGTCTGAAATTGCTATGTACTCCCTCTTTTGAATGACAGCATAGTCTACTGCCCTATATTCAGGAAATATGTTCAATTAAAGATTTTTTGTTTGCATATTTTTATTTTGATTGCACAACTTTGGGACTTTGGGACTACCTGAGGCAATTTTTTAAAAATTTTCTTCCCAGTCAGCACATCTCCTACCCTTGCCCAGCCTCTGCTGTCAGTTAATTTTTTTTGAGGGGTTGGGGGCAGTGTAAGGGAAGAGAACACATTTTAAGTTAATATTAACCCAAAAAAGAAAGATAAATATGTAACCATAGAATGTGTATCAAAACAAATTTTAAATCCACTAGATGAAATTATCTCTCTTTGGTTCCTCTGCTGGCCTTCATCAGAATTGGCATGTGCATACGTGTGAAAGCTGGGGTTGTGTGTCAAAGTGACTAGTTAGGGAGGTAAAAGCTGCTAAACTCACAGTTCAGTTTTTGTTTTTTAATAAGAACACTTTGATATTAGCATTAGTGAATTAGTTTGTTTTTCTCTTTAAAGACACATCATGGGTATTGATCATCTTTTCTCCGTCTTGAATTATTTCAAGAAAAGAAAACCTTAGAATCAACCTCAGAAGATGCCACCAATTAATATACCCAAATACATACATGTACATTATGCTGAACTTACAACACTTGCCAATATCAGACCACGTTCTACCTACAACAATGGCAATTTCATATGGTTCCACTATATATTGTTAAAAAAAAAAAAAGGACAGTTGGCTTTTTTCCATGAATAAATTTCTTAAAATTCTTAAATACCATGAGAATGATGTATATTCACCTGACAGTTCTTCCATATGCAACAGCTTCACCCTTACCTACTCTATTTCTATTGATACATGGCCACAGCATCTCATCACTTCTAACAATCAGTGTTCAACGATCTAAGAATAGAAAACTATGTTTGCTTTTACCCAGTCAGTTGGGACTTACTAAGCTGTTTTCACCCAAAACCCTTTCTCTTTCCCTCTTCCTAGGGCTGTGTCTGCACCGACAAAGGCCAGTGCTTCTGCAGTGGGACCAAAGGGGAGAAGGTAAAAGTAAAACCTTAATTTGGCTTCTTTTCTCTTTGGAGCTCATCCTGGAGCTCACACTCTTCTTTCATTAAGGGCAGGAAGATCAGCAGTATGTTCTCCCATTCCCCAAATCCGATGTTAATAAAGTAATTGTATGTAAAAGTTAACCTGAAAAAAAAGGGGGGGGGGGGAGGGCCTTAGAGGAGCTTCAGACAACTTGTGTAAATACAGGCAGTGATTTTTAACTCTCTTGGCCTGTCAAGGAGAAAGGCAAGTTAGAGGAAAGGAAAGTTGATGTATACCCTATTTACAATTTTGCTAACCACGAGAGAACAACTGGAAATAACTTAATTCACTCACTTAGACACAAACTAAACATTGAAGCGCTCAAATTTTAAGTCCTTCGGCGTTGATGCAGGCCCGCCCCCTGGTGGAAGGATCCTGTAGCAGCGCTCTACTTGAGGCAAACATTTAGCAGAGGGAAGTGGCTCCATTGCAGAATTCAAAGGGTCTGGGGGAGGAGGGAATGCGGTGAAATCTCATTAATTCGCTCCATTAACTTGCAATCTGTGATAAAGACAGAGGCAGAACTAAATTTGTGTCTTTGTTCACAAAACCCTTCCCTCAGATGCACTAATGATTTACTTAACAATATTGAAAGGTGACTGCTTAAAGTATTTTGAAAAGAATATATTTTAAGCTCTCTAGATAAAATAATTTACATATAATTTATATGATCACTATAATAGCTATTATTATATTTATTTTAAATTATTTTAAAATTCATGTGTAGTTGATTTAGGATTTTTTCCCAGAAGCTATTATACTCAGATTCATGATGGAAACTATGATTCATTCTCACATTCTAGAAGCAGTATTGAATCCCTACTGTGTTCAAGATGCTATTCTAGGATGTGTGAAGGAACTTGAGTATTGAGAGGAGTCTAGCAAATTCTTTTATTTCTCTTTTTATTGGGTGTATGCTCTCTCTCTCTCTCAGTCTCTCACTCTCTCTTTAAAAATATAATTTGCCAATTGTGTAACTAAATTGACCGAATTAACTGGTGGCCTTCACTGTTAAAGAGTAAGTCCAGGATCCACTTCCATGGGAAGATTCTTTGTTGGCAGAGAACCACGTAACACATTGGGCCTAAATTACTTACACTCACTCATTACTAGGGGCTTTCCCATATCATCTGACACTTTCTAAAAAAAAAAACTATTTCGCTCACACTGATACTTATGCCACCCTTGACATATCTCTTGCACAAATATCATATTGAATTACGAATTCCTCTGTAATCAAGAAAGAACTAAGACCCACTGCCTGCATGTTGTTCTTTGCAAGCTACAGAGCAGTTATGTACACTCCCAACAGCATTCCTGCGCCTTGTCCTCACTCTCTCCATCTCTCAACAAACACACTACTGACCTCAATCTTTCTAACTGGGTTTCCCCTTCATTCTGGATTTTTTTTTTCTTTCTCTCCCTGTTCAGTTACCTCTGCCATTTGGGCTAAAGTTCTTACAGATCAAGGGCCAGCACTTCCAAGCCTATAGACAATGCCAATAGCGGGCAGCATTTCAGTTACTGATCCACTCACTGCTGAGGGCTGATTTTTGTTTACATCTAAGGGGGGAAATATGCAAAAACGTTATCAAGTCATAAAGGGGGAAAAACAATGGTTAAGGCTGTGTATGTTGTTGAAGAGTTTCTGTTCTGTGTGTTTCTCCTCTTGTTTTCATTTTAATAGGGAGAGAAAGGTCTTCCCGGACCCCCTGGTTCTCCTGGCCTGAAGGGATTCCCAGGTCCTGAAGGCTCACCTGGACCACAGGGACCCAAGGTACATCAGCCTGCAAGGTTGAGGAATACTCAGCCCACCCACCTTCTTTATGCCTACCCTCTGGGCTCCTGAGAACATGGAGAGAATTCCACATCTTAGCCGATGGCAAATTCCTGCTTACCCTCACAACTGCATCCTCGCCGAAGACCATCGCAAATGATCATTATTATCTTCAAATCCCCTACTCAACTTCCTCCTCCCAATCTACACAGCTTCTGCGTCTGCATCAGTTTCTACTTTCTTCTCTTCTACATGGAGAGATGAGTTCTTTTCACCTTCCATTCAGGACCAACCCCCGCCCCCTCCCACACACACACACACACTGTACCCTGCTCACTGGAATTACAAGTATAACCTTATTCCAAGAGATATCTCCTTTGTCTTGGGATATTCTAACATTCCTTTTGATGTTGGCCTTTCTCTTTCAGTCCTTAAACATACCAATATTTCCCCATATTAATATAAACATTCTCTAGACCTTACAGGTACAGTGACCAAAGGATTGCCATCCTTTCCCTGTCTTTCCTTTCTGTCAAACTTCTTTAAAAAATAGCTAACCAGGCTGGCTATAGTTCATCTCCATTCACTCCTCAGCAGGTGATAATTGCCTTGGGCCCCCTCTCTCCTGACAACACTCTTGCAGAGATCACCCATGACTCCAAGTGACCAGTGCCAATGGATACTTCTGTGTCTTTGTCTGACCTGGACCCCTCTGCTTTGTCTCAGAGATCACGGAGTGGATTGCTCTCTTCTCCTTGAAACTCAGTCTTTGTTTCTGACTCTCTTCTTGCTTCCTGCCCTTCCTGTCTTTCTTGGGTTCCTTTTTCTCAACTCTTTCCTTAAACATCAGGGACTCTACGTTCTGACCAGAGCCTACTGCCTCTCACACTGGTCACACATTTTTTTTTTAAATATATTTTATTGATTTTTTACAGAGAGGAAGGGAGAGAGATAGAGAGCTAGAAACATCGATGAGAGAGAAACATTGATCAGCTGCCTCCTGCACATCTCCTATTGGGGATGTGCCCGCAACCCAGGTACATGCCCTTGACCGGAATCGAACCTGGGACCTTTCAGTCCGCAGGCCGACGCTCTATCCACTGAGCCAAACCGGTTTCGGCTGGTCACACATTTTTATCCTAAAGTCTGTGATAAAACAAAAGGCTTTGCTTAAGTCAGTGCCCTAGAGGATTTGCTAAAGAACTCATAACTACTAGATTGCTCATGGCTCTTTCCTGCTGTGGACATTAGTCAGACATAAGCCTAGGCTCTCACATACTCCCATGATCACAACCCTGACTGCTGGTCTCCAGCAAAATATGAACTAACCAGTAAGTTATGAAAGACAATCACAATTGATCTCCACACAGTTTTCTTTAATTTCATAAATATTGTTATAGGATATTGACATGGTCATCAAAGGCAATATTTACTGAAAATTTACTCTGTGTCAGCACTGGACCGTGTATTCCTGACTACACCTCATTTACATTTCACAGTGGTTCCAGAAATCATGATGGAGACTCATAATCTAGTTCTCATTACTGTCTCCATTTTATGGATGAGGAAACCGACACTCAGAGCACTTAAGTAATTTTTCCTGGTTACACAGCCAACAGGTGGCTGCTATTATACAATGCCAGCATCAACCTCCTTAACCAAAGAAGCTAAACCCACACCTGTAGTTTCCAAGTAAAAATGCAAAGATGGCTTGTTCTCCAAAAATTTCACCATTTCCTGTCTATCCCTGTATGCGTTGTTTCTCCATTTCTCTTCTCATGATCCTAATTTTGGAAAAGTCATTTGGATTCTGGACATTCTATGCCTGAATTTGATACATTATGTGGCCTCCCTCCCGGGTGTGACCTCATATTTTCCTCCATTTCGCTGGTAGAATGAATTGGCCACTTCAACCCTATACATCAGATCAGCTAAATTCTAACTCTTTCCTTTTCGTTTTGTTCTCTGTACTCTGCTTGTTTCTCTCAGCATTTCTTTAATGATGCTAACAATACATTAAAATGAAGGTTCTGAACATATGGTGCTCAGAGTTCAATGATGTGCAAGGATTCCGTAAAGCTAATTCAGAAAAACCATGTGCCACGTTGACATGGAGTTCATATTTTAAAGCACAGCTTGTAGATGTGGCCGCACAAGATAATTTGATCCAAGGCAGACAAAGATATCAAAACCTTACCAAAAGATTTTTCAACCGTATAAACTTCCTACCTTAGTTTTAAATATTGTTTTGCATGAGAATATTTACAACGGGGAAGTGAAACCTGCAAGTCCCTCCTCTGCCTTCTGCAAACACAGATAGCAGAGAAGGGGGCATGGTCATGTAGCCAGGAATTTCACCTGCAGAGAAGGGGGCATGGTCATGTAGTCAGGAATTTCACCTGCAGAGAAGGGGGCATGGTCATGTAGCCAGGAATTTCACCTCATCCAGGAAAGGCTGACTGTGGCCTTGACCATCCAATCTCAGAAGACTCTGTAACCCCTTTCCCAAAATAAATAAAAAAAATTACTGAAACTCTCAGGAATGATGAAAACAGCTTTTGGACTATGGAACTTTCCCACCCAGTGGTCTAGTTAAAATAGTATCCATTTAAGGTTATTATTTTCTAAGAAACCAGGGCCTCAAAACTGTGCTCAGTATGCGCCCAAAGCAAGCTTATCTCTGATTCAGGCAGCCCTTGCCTGGCTGAGTATTTATCTGTGCATGGCAGGTACATTTTGTTAATGAAGTATTTCTCACGCACAGAAATATTGGCTGCTGTGCTCAGCCACCTTTGCAACTGTCGCTCATTCTTATCAGACCCCAGCAGCTGGCAGCTCCAGGGCGGGTTTACAGCAGAACTTGTCAGACACTGATGTGAACAGGAATCATCACTGCACCTTGCTGAGATGCAGAATCTGAATCAATAGGTCTGGGAGGTGGGGGCCCTGAGATTCTGCTTTTCTAACAAGCTCCCAGATGATGCCAATGTTAGACCCTTACTTTCAGTAGCCAGGGTTTGAATGAAACTTTCTCTGTCTGTCCTTACTGGTAAATATTTTAGCTCCAATGAAACAAGCAAGTAAGTGAACCATGTTAACGATGAAATAATCACAAGAGCAAAACTCTTTGAGATATCAATAAAACTTGGACCTTTCATTTATGGGGTTTGGGGTGCCAAATAATTGTCTTGGTGTTTACTTTTGTTTTCCACTTGGATCTAGGGTGCTCCAGGATGTCCAGGACTCACTGGTCCCAAAGGTGTAAGGGTTAGTAGTCCAACCTGATTGCTTAATGAATTCTTTTTTTTGAAAGTATTGCAGTGTAGAAGTTATACAAATATCATGAAGGAGTACATTGTTTATGGTGCACTTCTATAGATGAAGTTCAAGAACAGGTAAAATTATAATGGTACAAGTCACAAGATAGTGGTGACTACGTGGGGTTGGTTCTAACTGATGGAAAAGGCATGAGAGAACCATCTGGAGTGATGTCTGTGTCTGGATGGGCATTGATAACACGAATGTGCACACACGCACGTATTGGTGGTCATGGAAGATTGGAGCACTGGACTCTAATCAATTTACACCTTTAAAGTCTACCCCCAAAAGCCTAAAACAATTGTAATCATCTCTTTTTAAAATTGATATAAATATAAGATTTACAAAAGTTTGACAAACCTTTTTTTGTGTTTTAAGTAGTTTTTAGCCATTCCAAATTATAGTTGCAGGAGGGGGCTATTGGAATGGTAAATAATTTTCTGTTTATAAGTTGAACATTTCAAGTGTTTTTCTTGCCACCCTTCCCTTTTCTATGCCTTCAGGGAATATCTGGATTACCAGGATTTTCAGGTCCTCCTGGACTTCCGGTAAGTAATGGGGAAAATGTGTAACTGAAAAATAAAAAGTAAGCTCATTTTAATAAAGATGTTAAATCAATAGCACAAGGAAATAGGTATTGATAAATTTGCTACATGATGAAGATGGCACAATAGAATAGCATAATGTGTTAGTGTGGATTGGTAGATCATACAAATCAAATTGTATTTCTTGAAAAACTAGAATAGACTAGAATAGACTAAAATAGAATAATAGAATAGAATAGAAGAATAAAACAGAAGATTAGACTAGAATAGAAAAATAGAATAGAAAGAATAGAATAGAACAACTGCTTAATAACATTCTATCTAATAATAGACAAACATGGTAATTGACCATACCTTCGCTACGCCTCCTATTGGCTAATCGGCATGATATGCAAATTAACTGCCAACAAAGATGGCGGCTAATTTGCATACTGCAGGCAGGGCGGGACAGCGCCATCCTGCCTGCCCCGCCACCGTCTGGGCCTGCTATCTGCGACCCGGGGCAGCAGGCGTCCGTGTGCGACCCAACCCGGGGCGGCCGGGCGGTGCAGCAGAGATCGGCCAGCCCACCCGGCCTCCATCTGGGCATCCCGTGTGTGACCCGACCCGGGGTGGCAGGCGGGGCAGCAGCGATCGGCCGGCCTGCCCGGGTGTCCTGTGTGGGACCCGTCCCGGGGCGGCGCCCCAACCCTCGGATTGGCCCTGCCATGTGTGCGCGACCCGGGGAGGTGCCCCAACCCCCAGATCGGCCCTGCCGTGTGGGTGACCCGGGCAGGCGGGGCAGGCACCGAGGATCGGGCCTGCTATCTGCCACCCAGGGAGCGGGCCTAAGCCAGCAGGTAGTTATCTCCCAAGGGGTCCCAGACTGTGAGAGGGCACAAGTGGGGCTGAGGGACATCCCCCCTCACACCCCCTCCCCTGCCAGTACACAAATTTTTGTGCACCGGGACTCTAGTATAATTATAAAATAGTTGCCTCTGAGCACATTTCCCTCTTCTTTTTCCTTTCCTTTCCCCCAGCTTAGAACAGCATGTTAAGGGATTTCGTGTTATATAGAAAGGCCTTTTGTTTTATTTACAATATCTGTACCTCACTTGATAATTCTTTGTTTTAATTAGCCCATTTTATTTCCTATTTTTGTTTAAATTATTTTCTAAAATGACTACATTTACTGCTTAAATATTTAAATAATCATTTATATTTAAATAACTATCTAAATTAGCCCCTCATTTCCCTCACGTTGGCTTCCTCGTTGTTTCCACCTGGTCCCAGGGCCTGGTTGCTTCTCCTTTTGAAACTTACTCTGTTTTCAGGGCATCCCCGGCTATCCTGGACCTTACGGTCCTGCTGGCTTACCAGGATGCAATGGTTCTAAGGTATGTACTTCTTACACAGGACTTGATCTGTCAATGTTTTGCTGAATGACTTAATCAAGCTGAAGTAGCAATGAGATGGGTTAGACTTTCCTGGAAACATTCTTTTAACCAGAACCAATGGTACTTGTCTTCAGGGCAGAAATGTGATTTTTGAACCAGGAACCTACCTATTTCCTTTTTTCCTATGCCTTGATTTCTGATTGTCTTTTTTTAAAATATATTTTATTGATTTTTTGCAGAGAGGAAGGGAGAGGGATAGAGTTAGAAACATCGATGAGAGAGAAACATTGATTAGCTGCCTCCTGCACACCTCCTACTGAAGATGTGCCTGCAACCAAGGTACATGCCCTTGACCGGAATCGATCCTCAGTCCACAGGCCGACGCTCTATCCACTGAGCCAAACCGGCCAGGGCTCTGATTGTCTTTTGAGGAAGTTCTTTTCTATTTGCCCACAGAAAGATAACAAGTTATTTTGATCTGAGGTTGTGAGTGTATATAAATCAGAAACTCAAGCTGGGAATGCAAGGTATGTCTTTGGAGAAGAGGGACTGAGCTTTCCTATGTTCATTCGTCTCCTCGGTTTCCTGACTGCCTGCTCCTCTTCCCAGAGTGGTGGCCAGGAAAGAACTAATCCCTGAGGTTTCAAGGAAACAGCAATTAAACAGTTCTTGACACAATTAAGCTTTCACCATTTATGCACAATTTGAGAAACAAATTTTAATCCTGTTTTCAATTAAAATAATGGTTTTCTGGCCTTCAGACTCATGACCCAGTATCCATAAGGCACTTTGGTTACTTTGTCTAGCTTTACCACTGCAGGGTTGGAAGAGAGAAACAGGGAAAATATCTCAATAGGCTGTTTTGGAACAAGTAAGAAGAATGACAAGTTTTGTATGGTCTTTCTTCCAGGGTGAACAAGGTTTCCCAGGATTTCCAGGGACACCAGGCTACCCAGGGGTCCCGGTAGGTTTTCATTTCTCTCATCAGAAACATAAAGTGAAATGTAAGTGGTTTAGTCCAGAATGGCCGTGTATTGAAATCCATCATGGGGATGTCTGGTGCAGCCAATAGTAAACACTAAACTGATAGTTGGGGAATGAATGAACAAATGATTTATGAGTTCAGGTTTACACGTTGAGACTTTTTTGTGATTTAAAGGAATACAGTGGAGCTGAGTAGTAGGCAGAGGAGAGACTGGGAGGGGGTGACTCAAAGAGTGAGAGTGTGGGGTAGGAGGGTGGCTTAGAACCAGGACTTAAAGAGCTCCAGCATGTGACCTCTAGGTCAAGGAGAATAAACCTGTGAAGGAAGCATGACCCTGGTGGTAGAAGGAGACCAGGAGGCATGTATGATGGAAGGGCAGGAAAGACGTGTTTCAGTAGAGGACAGTGACAGACAGATAGCCGCCTAATGCTGCTGAGGAGTCCAGTAAGAGAGAAACTGACATTTTATCATCGACTTTAGCAATGTCAAAGTCATGGCAGAACTTAGCAAGGGAGACGTCCATCTTGGAGAGAGGTAGGTGGCAGCTGTGGGACTGAAGAATGAGTCAGAGATGAACAGAACAGGAGGTATGCAGATGACATGAAGAGAAGGGCAGTACTGCAGGGTAGAGGAAGATTTATGATAGACTTTGTCCAAATGAGAGTGACTTGAGCATGTTGTAAAGGCAGCAGGAAGTACACAGTAGAGGGAGAAGGTAGAACAGAGGGAGAAGTGGGATGTTGTTTACTTGATTTGTGTCTAGTGGTAAATATGCCACTTTTTTTCCTAGGGTGCCATTGGCTTAAAAGGAGAAAAGGTAAGACATCTGTGGTATGTTATTATTGAACATCTCTAATTGTACATATGAAAGGGACTTCTATTAAATAATGAGATATAAAAATTAAAAATGAGATTGCATCATTAATCCAGAATCCATAATACTTGAGATATCATATTTATTTCTATTGAACAACTTCTTCTATCTCTCGTCATAAGTATACAAGTTTCATATCATCCTTTAAGGAAATAGATCTGGGAGAAAAGAGCTGGCCTCGAGGCCAGGACCCACATTCCACATCCAGAATTGCCACCAATTCTGGTATCTTGGGAAACCCGTTATCATCCTTGTGTCTTCTTTCCTTCCTTGCACAGTAAATTTTTAATTTTAGAAACTATGAAAATGCTGTGACTTCTTCAAGATGAGATAACTAAGTCATTTCTCTAAGTATATACCCTGGTATCAATGAAAGAACATTCAAACCTATAGAGAAGTTTTGTGAGAGTTTGAGCCAAATTTTTGAGAACATGCCCAGAGCCAGCTCTCAAAGGATTGAAAAAATGCTGCAGAGAAGGCAGTTTTGCAGTTTCTTTTATGAATTTAGAATAAAGGGAGGAGACATAAGGAAGGTACATGAAACCCATTGGTGGTAGATTAAGGGAGTGGGAAAAAGCAAAACAAGGGAATCCCTAAAATTGGACACAAAGCAAAATAGAGAAACTTCTTTCACATGGGTGGGTACAGGAGAGTTAACATCTACAGCACATGGAGATGGTATTGGGCAACAGGATGACAATGAGGGGTTTTGATCTCACACTCTAGTGTCATCAATTGTGCCTTCGGGGGTCTAGAAAAGAAAATGACTCTGACATTTCAAAGGTATATCATCTTTGATGCGTAAGAACAGGGACAGGGCTCACTTAAGGTAAAAACTGACCTTTGCTAAGGAAGCTATCGGCCTGGGAGGTGACCTGCCCAGTTCAGAATTTGTGAACAGACCATCCTGCGTGGTTACTTTGGTCACTGAGCCTATCAGGTTGTTACATAGCCCCTTTTTCATTCACACTGGAAAGCACTTTTATCCTTGAAGTGGCATGACCCTGAATAAGCATGTAAAGGGGTTTTAAAGATATAACATTGATTATGTTCAATGAACTTCATTTTCAAGGGTGCTCCTGCTGAAGGAGAAGATGTAGAATATGATGGAAAAGGGGATCCCGGGCTGCCAGGAGCTCCAGGATTCCAGGTACAAGCACTTCAGAGAGCAGTCCTACCGTCCTCAGTGCCCCCTCTCCGTTTTCTACTGTGTGTGTGTGTGTGTGTGTGTGTGTGTGTGTGTGTGTCCTTCTCTCTCTTACCTTTCTCTCTCTCTCTCTCTCTCTCTCTCTCTCTCTCTCTCTCTCTCTCTCTCTCTCTCTCTCCACCTCTCCCTTTTCCCCTATATTTCTTGCTCATTCTCCTAAGAACATTTTTAATATACATATTTCTTCTATTTACATATGCACCTCATTTCATTCTAAAACATTCACCTTATAAGACACTACATGAAGCTGATGTAAAAAGATGATTTGTACATGTCTTTTCATCTTTTCTTAAGTCTCAGTGACCCAAGATTTCCTACATCTAAGGTGGAATCTCCAAGGAAGAGTTAGGTTCCACGTACTCCGTATTTGTTAAAACTCAAGGCTAGACTTGTATCGCACACTGAACACAATTTAAAACTGTAATGTTAAGTAATAGCTCTATCATAAAATTTGCATGATAGTAGATAACTGGTTTTTACTTAAACTGCAGCCATAAATGGAAGGTGTCATGCTTCTCAGGTCTTATTAAAATATTCTAATTCACTTAACTAATGGGCATTGTCCGTAGGTGAGTAGTACATTTACTCTTCTTATTTGTCTCTTAATTTGAAGGGTTTGCCGGGCCTCCCAGGTTTTCCTGGACCTGTGGGCCCCCCTGGCCCTCCGGGATTCTTTGTGAGTACTAAGTTGTCATTGCTGTAGACACTATAAACTAATGAAAGAGTTGTAGCTAAAACATTTAAACAGTTTTCTGACTTGGTGCATTTCCCCTTGTAATTATAATTTGTGGATTTTTTTAGGGCTTGCCAGGAACCATGGGGTCTCCAGGACTTAAGGTAAATTACAGTTCATAGGTCATATCAGCCATAACATCCTACCCAATGAGAAAGCCAAACCTTGTCTGATTCCACACATGGGTCAGTACAGCTATTATTAAAAAAAAAATAAAATCAATAAATAACAAATGTTGTTGAGGATGTGGACAGATGGAAACCCTTGTGTACTGTTGGTGGGAATGCTAATTGGTGCAGGCATTATAGTATGGAGGTTCATAAAAAATTAAAAATAGAGCTACCATGTGATTCAGCAATTCTAGTTCTAGGCATTTATCTAAAAAAAATGAAAACACTAAATCAAAAAATATATGCACCCCATTGCAACATTATTTACAATAGCCAAGATATGGAAGCAACATAGGTGTCTATATATAGATAAGTGGATAAAGAAGAGCAGATAAATGGAATATTATTCATCGATAAAAAAGAATGAAATCTCTCCATTTGCAACAACATGGATGGACCTAGAGGGTTTATGCTTTGTGAAATAAGCCAGACAGAGAAAGACAAATACTGTATGATTTCACTTATATGCAGAATCTAAAAAACAAAACAAATGAACAAATAACAAAAAAAACAGAAACAAACTCACAGATACAGAGAACAAACAGCGTTACTAGAGGGGTGAGATGAGGGTGAAAACAGTAAAGGGGAATATAAGGTACAAACTTCTTGTTATAAAATAATTAAGATATGGGGATATAATGTACAGAGTTAGTAATATCATAACAATTTTGTACGGTGACAGTTGGTTCTAGATTTATTGTGGTGATTACCTCGTAAGGTATATAAATGTAGAGTCATTATGTTGTATGCCTGAAACATATAATATTATATATCAACTATACTTTAATTTTTAAAAAAGAATACATTATTCCAAGATTAAATAAAATAACAATTGTGACCCGGTGGGGAAAAGTTAAAATATAAGTGTTCAGTTACAAATATTAGAACTTCAAAGGGTTTAGAAAATGTATTCGTATTCCTTTTTAAAAAATAATTTGGTTTTGTATTTCTTACAGGGTCACATGGGTGATAATGTGATTGGACAAAAAGGAGAACGGGTAATTTAAATACTATGGTTCATTTGTGGGCAATATATTTGAAGTTCCATAGCAATTAGCTATACATTTTATTCACTAAGTCACATTGAAATGAATGCATTTGTTGTGTCTCAAACTTTCATTTGCTGTTTTCCTACAAGAGCACTAATGGAGAAAAGTAGCTCTGTCAAACATAGTAAAGATAATGTTGTTTCCTTTTTAATTCTTGAGTATATTTATCTTTAGGGTGTGAAAGGATTAATAGGACCTCCTGGACCACCAGGAACTGTTATTGTGACACAGACTGGCCCAGATAACATAACGGTAACTCTTCAATTTTATTATTAGGATTGTGCCTTTCCATTTCCCTTACCTTTTTTTAATAAGTTCTGCCACCTAATCCCAGCTCAGCACAGTCCCCTCAGCCTTACAGAGCCTCAAGGTTTTATTTCTTCCCTATTTTATACTCATGAACCAGAAAATGTGAAATCTGAAGCAAGCAACTTCCAAGATTCTTGAAGGTAGAGCCCAGGGCCATTTTTGCTCACCCTTTACTCTCAGTCTTTCTCATTGTCACTAACACAGAGTGGGTATTTAGTGAGTATTTTTGAATAAATTATTACAAATTGGGTGTACAGCTCTGAGCCAATTGGATGGGGAGAACCTAAAGATATGGATGGAAGGGTGTCATAATTATAAGGGACATTTTATCCTGCTATCATAATCCCCAGGATAATTTGGGCCCCATTCCTCTCCAAGGACACTATAGTCTTGTATTTGGACATTACCATTTGCTTTCAGAGTACAGAGCTGAATCAAATGCTCAGAAGTGCACCACAATATCATACACCAATCCTGACACTAGGTTGATCCTGGAATATCTGGGAAGGGGGATGGAGAAGCAAGGAGGTAGCTAACAATTTTCTAGCAGATTAACTAAGAAATAAGCATAACACACTCTTATCTTATAAACTTATAATTCATTGTGTTTTAATAATAGGTTGATTGAGATATAATTCCCATGCCATAAATTTCATCTTCTTTATTCAATTCATGGATTTTAGTAATAATGAATTTTAACAGCTGTATTAGATATAAGTCAAGACCATAAAATGACTTATTTAGTGTATAATTCAATGGCTTTAGTATATTCATAGAGTTTCGCAACTATTACCACATTGAATTAGAACATTTGCATCACACCAAAGAGAAACCCCTTAGCCATCACTCTCCAATGTAATTTTTAATAATAGAAATTTCCAAAACAAAAGGTAAAACAAAACATAGTAAAATATAAAATGAAAAAATAAATAAATAATTCACTTCAAAGACTGGGTGTAGAAGGGGAATTGACCTAAAGGGAAAAAAACTAAATTTTCTAGAGGTAATTAACAAAAATAAAATTAATAAATTTTAAAATTTTTATTGGCTGAAAATTGATAGGAAAAATACCTTATCCTGACAAAAATCTAAACCTGAAAGATATCACCCAGGGTGGAGGAAATGAGTTTGAAGGAAATGATGCCCTCAAGAGAAGACGCACATTGGAAAAAAAATAATCAATAAAACATGATAAAAGCAAAAACAAATGTGATTAATAAATCAAATTCTTCTTGTAACATTTACTCAGAAAATAATTGATCACAATTAAAAATCTTTTCAATATATTAAAAATGAAGGTAAAATACATTAGAAATGATGTGATTGTGCTTATAGAAAGCTGATTCAATGTAGTTTGATTTAAAAAAAGATACTTTATTTAAAAAATTAGTATATGACTTCAGTAGGTTCATAAGTATAAAATTCAAAATGTGAAAAATGATACTGTGTCATGTTAACAGGAAGTACATAGGTATTCTGTAAATCCAGTGTACTGAACAGATAGAGGACTTTTTCAAGTATAAGCAGTAAAATCTTGTTTGATCTGTTTGTAACGACCTTAAATTGTTTTTGTGGCAGGAACTCAAAGGGGAGAAGGGAGAAAAAGGCGCCATGGGCCAACCCGGACCTCCTGGACCCAGAGTAGGTCATTTAGAGTCATATTGTTCCTTTGAAACACAAACTAAAACCTTAGTGAACATTTTGATGTCTGACCTATCTTCAAATCTTAAGATTAGTTGAAGATCAATAGTATTTTACCACAGAGGTCATGAACATAGAAATTATTTTATGACCACTTCTAGCTGAAATCCTAGCACTGTTTCACCCATCTTAGAATTTATCTTCAGTATCTTGTTTTTTTAGCATCTGTTTTTTAATTAATTAATTAATATTTATAAATAAGACTTCCCTCTTAGATGACCCATCATTTCAATATTTTTAAATGTAGCAGAATAATCAGAAGGGGAAGGTGAATAAAAATCAATGTAAGTCAAAAATCAATAATTTGTAAAACTTGACATAACTCTCATTAATACAGGGACCACCAGGAGACTCTTATGGATCAGAAAAAGGTGCCCCTGGAGAACCTGGTTCACAGGTAAATTAGGAAATTCATTGTCATATGCCGCCTCCATTGGGCAGCATTTAGGACTCTTTAGGTGGCAACTATAACATGGCCAACTCAAACTAGCTTAGATTTTTTTAAATGTTTGGGAAGTGAAATTTATTTGTTCAAGTATCTGAGAAGTTCAAGGCCTCCAGAGACTGAAACAATATGGGCGGGACTCTCTCCATTTCTCTTCTGCTCCTCTCTGTGTGTTTGCCTCATTCTCTACCAAATGATCTTCCATGTAGGGAGCAATGAGGAGAATGAGCAAGATGTAGCAACAAACAACTTCAGGTTAATAGCATCCAAGGAGAAAGAGTGTGTCCATATATAAAATCCCACAGAATTACTCTGATTGGCTCAGCTTGGGTCATGTGTTTAATTCTGGAAAAGTGACCATGTCCAGGAATAAAAGATACCACGATTGGCCAGGCCAGTGGGGCAGGGGACTCCTGTGGCTGACAGCCCCATCAGAACCACACAGAGAGAGGACAGCTCCAAAGGGCACTGGGCACACTGTGATGAGAAGTGAGATACGGGGAAGACAGAGCAGCAGGGGCCCTCTCTCCCACCCAGCTCTATTTTGAAGATTTAAACACACGTACATATTGTTTTAAAACTCAAAAAGAATATACTGGGAAAAGTACTTTTTTCTAAGAAGAAATATTGAACCAGTATGATTTTTAATTCTATATTGAGGGTAAATACCATAATAGTTCATCCAAGAGCCCTGTCTGTTTGGACATTGCAATGTACTTTTTATACATATATTTAAACACAGGCACACCTGGAATTCATGCAACTGGCAACATTTCAAATAAATAAATTGACTGTGAAACTTTTCACTTTCTGGGTTTTCTTGTCCACCTCTCAGCTCAGTGCTTGTTTGATTTTCCTTCCAAAGTTGGATGGACAGTATCAATTTAAGCTCTGCTCTTAATTTCCTCTCTTCCTTATTTCCCATTCCCACTGGTCTCTGCCTTCCCTGCAAGAGGAGATGTTTGCGTGTTCTGTGATTAATATTTGTCCTTCTAATAACTGGGAGGGAAGCATCAGTCAAGCTTTCTTGCTGAGGTTGAGAGGAGATGATTATCTCATTGAAGTTTTCCATGTTTATTAATATTATCCACATTTATTAGATTACATGTTTTTGCTTTATTTGTTTTTAGGGGAGACCTGGAAAAGACGGGGCCCCTGGGTTCCCTGGCACTAAGGTAAAGGCATGGTTTACCTGCTGACATAGTGAAAATGTCAATCCTATTAGATAAAGGATTTTTTTGAGAGTCACTTAATAGTTATAAGCTAACCAAAAGCATGTCATTTTTTAAAAATTACATTTGAGAATCATAGTTTTACACTAAAAAGAGAGAACAACTGAGCACATTTTCTTTTTCCAAAAAGTTCAAACTGTTCTGCTTCCAACAAAGAAATTGATCCCTGTGTCTTCTGACCCCCTTTCTTCGCTCTGTTCTTTAGGGAGCCAAAGGCAGCAGGGGCTTCCCTGGATTGAGGGGTGAAGATGGCATTAAGGTAATCCCCTATCTCATGTTCTATCTTCAGCCTTTTTCAATTGGTTGGGTTTTGCCCACTTTTTCCCATCACACCCTGGAACTAGGTACAAGAAATTGCAATCATTGTTCTTTAAAATACCTTAGTATATTTAATAAGAAATGAGAGATGTAGCAACTTTACTTAAGCACTTGAAGGTCTGTCTAGTGGAAAAGATATTAAATTTATTCTATGTAGTAGAATCTTAGGACCAGTGAGATTTCAGCTCCCCACGTGGAAGAAGCTGGAAAGGGCCTGGGATTGTAGAAAGTTTTGGGTCATTGGAGATCAAGCATAAGGATAAGTGGCTCCATGAGTCTCAGGCTGGGTCATTACACACTAAAAAGTCATCATCAATTAGTTGTGAAGTGTATTCCACATGGTTTCTTTCTGACAACATGTTGCAGACATATTCAAATAATTTTCATATGTAGGTATATGTGCAAATTCAAGGTTGATCTTCTAATAATACCACTGCCAGTAGAATTCTGAAATGCCCTCTTCAGTAGATAGGAAAGGGGGTTGGTTACCATTGGGATTCTGGGAACTGCATACAACCCATAGCCTGGTGATCCAGTTCCTCTAATCTGGGAGAGAATGGGGGAGTGGACAATGCATGTGGACACCCTTTGAAGGGAGTGTCATGAAAGAAACCTGGAGAACCACCAGAACAACCACCTC
Source organism: Myotis lucifugus (assembly GCF_000147115.1). NCBI lineage: Eukaryota > Metazoa > Chordata > Mammalia > Chiroptera > Vespertilionidae > Myotis > Myotis lucifugus. The sequence continues at coordinate 24,234,276 of NW_005871051.1, forward strand.
TTCAGAACCTTGCTGATGGGACTCTTGACCCAGAGACAGCCCTCCAGGAAAATAATCTAAAGTTTGTATATTACATAGAAATAACATTACTTTGAGCATTGATTTCTTGTTTACCTGTGCATTTTGCTTTTTAAGTCTACCAAATGTGTAAATACTTTTGATGACTGTACCCATAATTGTAATTGTTTTTTGCCATAGGGGTGGAAAGGGGACATTGGCCCTCCAGGATTTCGTGGCCCAGTAAGTATCATTAAAGACAATGTCAATGTCATATTTGATCAAGGAAATTTTGAATCAGGGTCTCTCATAAATGGTTATGATAGAGATTATAGTATTTATTTTTTTATCAAACCAGGGCAAAACAATAGCTGTATTTCTACTTGGTCTTTGATATGCACTAGTAGTACCCATCCTGGGCTATGGGGACGAAGGATCAGATCTGGCCCAAGGGGATCCTGAATCCTGAATAGAGTAGGAGGACAGATGGCCACCCAGTGGTGAGGGAGCCAGCTCCACCCTCTCCAGCTAGTCATGACAAGTGCACCTTCAGGCAGCAGGAAAAGCTCAGGTTTCATGCAGGGTCAGCAAACACCAATCACCCAGCCCAAGCTCCATCTCAGCAGACCATCTCTTCCTTGCAGTGAGGACATGGATGTGATGGCTGTCAGCTTCTGGCTGCAGGGTGGCCTCATTCTATATTCTGTGATTCTGCAGCTTAAGGAGAGGAATAAAAGGGATCCAGGCTCTGAGTCCTGGTATCTGTTCCTCTCCTCCCTCAAAAGACAGTGCTCCTCACATGCAATGTGCTGAGCAGGGCCGCCATTTCTTCATTGAGTAGGTTTGACAGTACAGTGTATGGTACAAGAGTCATGGGGAGAGGAGCTGTCCTATTGCACATGCAGTTCTCAGACCCCTCAGACAAGCAATTTAACTTGGTCACTGGAGGAGGGTCCTGGAAACCTGCATCTTTATACTACAAGCAAATGATTCAAATGCGAGTAGTCCCAAAACACTTTTATGGAGTTGCCAGGAAGATGAAATGGGCTATTTTGTGAATGCTCTTAGCCAACACTCTGCAGGCACACAGAGGTCATTGTAAATTTTACGAAGAAGATTATTACATTACTAGAGGCTTGATGCACAAAATTCGTGCAAGGGCCTTGGCCCCGGCCCCCGCCCACTGCCACCGTGGCCAGGGCCTCTGCTGCCTCTGCCTTGGTCCCCGCCCGCTGTGGCTTTGTCGGGAAGGAAGGATGTCCAGAAGGATGTCCGGGCTAATTAGCATGTTACACTTTTATTGTTACAGATTATTATTGCTATTATTATGCATTCTTTTTGTTATTTTCTACTTGTTGCTTAACCACAAAGTTCTTGTTACCTCATCTTTCAATAAGTCAACAAAGAATTGCCCCATGTAAAATATGAAAAAAACAGAGTTTTTTAAAAACCTTTTACATTTTCATCTTCTCTTCAAGATAAATGGACTGAATTCTAAGTGAAATCTACTTTTCCAATTGCACTTTAGAGGAAGTCTAAGCATTTTTAGCTCACTCTGTATTGTCTCATGCTCAACTCTATATAACTGCAGCATCTACTACCATCAGAGGAAATTGCTTAGGAATTAGATGGTTAAAGAGACCAGAAGTAGGTCCATAGAATATGTCAGAAACAGTAGTACTTATTGTAGGTCAATGGTGTCCTGAAAGTTAATGAAACAGTCAATAGAGTACTGTTTGATGTGTAGATCTGAGAAAAAATGAATTCAGTGCATCAGGACAAGCATTTTCAAAAAGTGAAATAGAACAGAATAAATTTATCAGAGTTGATCATATTCATAAGGTAAATCACTATTTTGTGAAACTTTAATATCTGTGTACCTAGTCACACATACATAGATATATCTGTCTGTATGGATATATATGTAAATATAAATGAAATATATGATTCCATACCAGAAATATCAACTTTTATCTCTAAATTTATCCATCCCATATACATGACTACCCTATTTCTGCTAACACATAAGCCTATGAATTGAGAAAAATGAGGAAAGTATCATTTTGGCTAAAAAGAATAAATTGAAGTCATTGCATTTGGCGAATGTCCATAAATAGCTATTCTTTCTTTTTCTTCATTTCTTTTTCCTTTAAGACAGAATATTATGATGCATACGCAGTAAAGGGAGATGAAGGAACTCCAGGCCCTCCAGGGCCCAAAGGAGCGCGTGGCCCACAGGGTGAGAATAAATTCCTTTCTGAAGCATTTGCTGACCATTGTCATCTTTCAAGGTAACACAACTTGTGCTTATAGACCTAGAATTTGCAGGGGGAGAAGGGAAGTCTCCTCATTTTCATGGATGGTGGTATTTTTTTGGTGTCTCCTAATTTCTATACAGAACTTGAAAAATTTATGTGAAACTTTTGAATGAAAATACCAAAAAGTCATTAAATTAACTTCATGCAGGAAATCACGAAGTTCAAGTCTGGCAAGCAGACACTAACATGGTCCAAGGGCAGGACCAGGGAGTGTAAGAAATCTGTTATCTCAGCGGGATTACAGATGTGAAAATGGGGACCTGAATGGCTGGAATTTGAGCAAATCCACACCAACAGTGGCCAGGGGTGACTGAACCCCTGGTTTCCTGATGCCTGGCACCATGAATTAAAGTCACACTTACTTATCTTCTACCCCCTTTGATGGATTGGAAAGGTCTCGGCCACGAGCTCTCTCATCTCTGGCTGCACCTTAGAACCCCTGGGACTTCTTCACTGATGCCCACATAAGGGCCCCCCTGTGACTCTGATTTGTCAGGAGGAAGGCTCTGGACATGAGCAGATTGTGAAAGTGCCTCGGATTATTCTAATGTGCAGCAGGATTGAGAACACTAATCTAGGCAAATTATTGGTTTAAACAAGATTTTTCAAAGGAGATTTGTGCTTAAAGGAAAAATTCCCAGTGTATTTAAATAAATGGACAGATACATTTAGATATAGATTTTTAAGGCAATTTTAGAGCTAGAAGCAGTCTGAGGTGGGACACCAGCTCAAACTACAGATCCTTAACAATTCCAGCTGTTTGCTTTTCTTGTATCTGAACCATCCCAGCAAAGTACACACAGAGCAGGCTCTTAGTGAGTTTCTGCTGAATTATTTGAAAAGGTTATCTGAGATTTGTTTCTTCTCTGCAGTTTGTCTAAATAAGTAAAGTTTTCTAATATGTATCTATATGAGAATGGAGAAAAAGTATGGAAAATATTTATCATTAGTTATTATTATATTATAACCCAAGATTGCAAAAATGGGGTGACAGGGTATTTATTTCTTCATAAGCAATTTATTGCTGTTCTGTATTCATAGGTCCCAGTGGCCTCCCGGAGATCCTGGAAGGCCTGGTATGTACATGTTTCTCAGGGTATCAACAGAAATGCTATTAAAAAGTAAAATACACTGCTCTCTAGTAAGTTTGCATTATTTACGGAAGGCAAATCTTTCGTTAATTGGTATAAAAGTGTTTGCAAATTTTTACTTGTGAAAAGGAAGTGAAAAATTACACAGTGTTGTAGAAATGCTCTTTTTCACTTCTCAGTGGTTTTAACTAAGTGTAAGACAGCAAACTAGGTATATGAGAAGAAGCCTTAAAACTCAGAGAAGACACAGAGAGAAAAACTAGTTTGATGGTGATTAGCTTGGTTAAAAATCATAGTTTTCAAGTTGCATCAGAATTCATAGGTTGTACTTTTTTATGTGACATTTTAAATTTTACAATATATTGTTTATAGAAACATAGACAATTCCGTAAAGTGTAGAAGCATCCATGAGTCATTAGTGTGGTTGCCTCTTGAGAAAGGAAGGAGAAATAGGATCAAGGATGGTTCCACAGAGGCTGCAATTATAACTGTAATGATGTGATGTGTCCTTTTGTAAAGGAAGAGTAACTAAGAAAAAAAATAGCAAACATTTGATAAGCTTTGCCATCCACTATATTTTTCTTTATACCATGTTGTACATTTAAACTATTTCCTAATTTGGAAAATGAATTGTAATTAAGCAGATTGCAGAAGTATGTATATATTATCATCCTAGTGGGAAAATAGGTGAATGGATAAATATTATGTGTACTTGCATGTGCATAAAAACATATACATCAAACTATAGACAGTGGGTATCTCTTGAAGTTACAATGGGACAAAAGGGTATTTCAGAGGACTGGCCAAAGGTTACAGAAGACTTCTTTTTACATGCCTGGCCCCTAAGTAATGAATAGATAGGCTCCTTCAAGAAGCCAGTGAGTGAAAATTATAAAGCTCTAAAGCAGTGTCAGTCAGAGGCATTTACCTTTATGCCCAAATCCTTCTGCTCAATAATCAGAAATAATCAGATTTTTCTCAGCCCCTTGGTGATGAGGTCTCTCTGCTTAACAATTAAACCGTTTTTGAGTCAGAGATTCAAGACTTCCCCCGTCCACACATCCTCATCATCTTAGGAGAGATAGATGAAATGCATTTTGTACCACCGGGCCTGGCATCTCTCCTAAGAGGTGCCTCCTCCCCCAGCACGCCCTTCCATATCTAAGACAATTGGCAGGAATGAAGTCCAATTACAACTTTCTTTCTTCTTTGGGACACTACAAAGTAGGCATCTCATAGTCTCTAATTTAAAAGTCTACAAAGTAGTATATCCTATATAATAAAAGGCTAACACAAATTGACCGAATGGTGGAATGACCGGTCGCTATGATGCACACTGACCACCAGGGGGCAGATGCTAAATGCAGGAGCTGCCCCCTGGAGGTCAGTGCGCTCCCACAGGGGGAGTGCCACTCAGCCAGAAGCCGGGCTCTCAGCTTTCCTGCCTCCGTGGCAGCACTAAGGATGTCCAACTGTTGGCTTAGGCCCGTGGGGGAGTGGGTCTAAGCTGTCAGACGGACATACCCCGAGGGCTCCCAGGCTGCAAGAGGGCACAGGCCATGCTGAGGGACCCCCCCCCCGCCACACACACACCAAGTGCATGAATTTCATGCACCAGGCCTCTAATATTGAAGAATTCTCATGAAGTCCTTTTAAGTAAAAGGACTACTGTGCACCCCAAATTCTGTTTCAGTCTCTTGTAATAAACGACATAAATTAGCTTGTGGGCATGGAGAGTTCTGAGCTCTGCTGTTCTGTGATCATTTAATAAGGTCACATGAAGAAAGGAAGATACTCTTAATTTTATATGCTTAATATACCTTTCAGTGGTGCAACTGTTATAAATCAGAATACATCACATTTTGCAATTGAAAATAATCATATATTAATCAGGGAAAAAACGAAAATGTAATAAATTGATTATTTTCCTCCAAGGGTCATCAAAGCCTGGCCTCAGAGGAGCCCCTGGACCACCAGGCATGAAAGGAAGTAAAGGGGAGCGAGGACCCCCAGGAAAGGATGCAGTGGGGCCTCCCGGGGCCCCGGGTTGTCCTGGTTCACCGGGCCCTCCAGGGCTGCCGGGACCTCCAGGACCACCAGGTAAAGATGCCTAATGGGTCCGTTTTGTGTACATTGCCCAGTGACAGGTGTGTGCGCATCAGAGGCAGAGGGCCTCACTTGGAGCTTGGCCGTCAGCCTGTGTGAATCTTAGCAGTTAGCTTTCCACTGGTTTCGTTTTATCAGCTCTGTGGAAACAACTATGGTGGCATGACTACTCTGCAAGTGCAGCAAAGCTTTACCTAGAGTTCCCACAGACGGCAGAGTGAGAGACAGGGACACGAGTTACGGGGCAGGGAAGGAGTGACGATGATCAGGTTGGCCTAGACCAAGGGCAACTGCTTGTTCAGTCCCTGGAGACTGTCTTCCAAGAAGCTGTGTAACTTTGTCTCAGGATAACCTGTCCCAGGGGAGAAAGAGGCAAGAATTCATCCACTAGCTCCTACCTCTCCTGGGTCAAAGATATGCTCCCACAGCACTGGACTGCCCACCCCCCACACCTCCAGGCTGTGTTTGCCTGGCTCGCAGGGCATCCCATGCTTTGGCATCAGCAGGGAAGCCCCAGAGCAAGAGGCTGTAGGTGTGCAGTATGGGCTCAAGACAAGATGCTGCCAGGTGGAGTGGGTCGGAGACCACAGAGCTGGGGTCCTCAGGATTTAAAGTGGTACCTGGAGGTTCAGGTTCAGGTGTCCTTTCCTCTCCATCTCTCTGAAGAGCCACTCAGCATCTGTATTGGCTGATAGGTACATAGAACCTATGAAAATATATGCCACTCTTTGTATTTTAAATACCCTTCCTGGCAGGTGCCTGGCAGGTGCCTGGCAGGTCTTATGATTTATCCTCAACTCTCATAATAGCCTTAAGAATTTTCTGTGTCAGGGACTATTTAAAAGGAAAGAGACATTTTTTATAGACAATATGATTACAAATGTAGAGAATCCAAAAGAATAATCTGGAAGACTTTTAGTATTACTAAGACAATTCAGTTAAGTGTCTGGTTATGTGAGCAATATTTAAAAAAATGAAAATGAAAGCGTTTCTTTAGGCCAATGACAATTTAAGAAATTATCCCATTGATAAAGGATATAATGTCCAAGAATAAATCTGTCAAGCTAAGGTATAGACCTATATGGGATACAAAGCAAAATAAAACTAAACTAAAACTCTACTACTGATTTAATAATTCTTAGTCCTCCAAGTCTTTCTCAAGATATGGGCTGTGTCCTCATTTTATTGATGGCAAGCCTGATGTGCACAGTTCTTGTACCTAATGGATGCTAAAGTCAGTATCTGGCCCCCGTACCACTCCCTCTCCCCTTGGAGGCTGCCCTGGCTTGCTATCTTCTCTTGCTAAGCAACATCTGTCTGTCCACCCAGTTGCAGCTTCAAATTCAAGTCCTGCAGACAGTTTTCACTGAGCCTGCACCCTGAACACTCATGCTTAGCCCGGTTGTAGAATGTTTCACATTGCCCTGTCTTTGTCAGTTTCCTCTACAAGAATCAAAGCTCCTTGAGGTCAAGGACTGTGTCTTCTCTGCTGTTTAAGCCCCATCATTTGCTTAAAGGGGGATGGAACATTGTAGACACTCAACTATTTGTTGAATTAAGTATGAAATGAGTATGAACATGTGTTAAGTACATATAAATGTATAAATGTGTAAGTATACATATAAGTCTACATTAGGTATAAAACTGCCATCTGATTTTACTGTTTAAAGGTAACTATCCAGTCATCTTGAAGACACAGAAAACTGGATCACAAAAGGGCATTCTTTTCATAGTCAAGCAGACCTAATATAACGCACACCAAGTTCCACCCAAATTAAGTGTTTCCACTGTTACCTTGTTGCAATGACACTTTTGGCAGCTATAGGTACTGTTTTTAAATATTTAGTTTCATCAGCATTGCCTTCAACCTATATTTGAAATGGCAAGACCAAAAATTAGGTTATAGAACACAATAGTTTAAGAGAAGTCGCTATTCATGGTAACACTATAATAGCAAATAATATGTGGAAGACTGGGAAGAGCTTTCTTGGAGAGCTGCTTTAAGAATGAGAAACTCAGTCGGTGTGAACAAGCAGTGAGGAGGAAACAGGTGGCATCCTGAGTCAGAATTTTTTCCCCTCAGTATGTATTAAGCATCTACAATATATCAAGGAAATATACGTATATCATGTATTCAACATGCACAGAAGCACGAGATTTGACCCTTTGCCTAAAAATGCTAAAGGGATAGTCTTGGAGTAATTGGAAATAGTATAATAAGGTAAATGGGTTGCGTGTGTGATGAGAAACACCATATAAATATCACATGTGGGTGATGTGAAAGGAAAAGCTGATCAACACGCTTCAGCCTTTCAGTTGCAGCTAACCTTCGAAGGACTCAGCTTCCAAAACAAATGGGGAAATGCATATACCATAATACATATTACTAAAACGCCTGCTAATTGAAAAAGAAAACACTTAAAGAAATGTTTTAAAAACCAGTGTCTTTTTGTAGGTAACATCGTATATCGCAAAGGTCCCCCTGGACAAGGGGGACCTCCAGGCCACGTGGGGCCTCCAGGAATCCCAGGTGTCCATGGGAGCAAAGGTTGGTTCAATCAATGGGGTTGTTCTATTACCATTCTCATCACCATCACTATCGCTGCTTTTTTCTCCCTGAGGCAACAATGATCCCAAACAGCAGGCAGTCAGAGATGGCTTCTTTTCCAAAGGAATTAGCTAAAAGTATTCCTTTATCTGTAAAGCAGCCATTTATTTAGCAACCATGCAATAAATCATTGGCTATTCCTAGAATATGAGTTTTATCCTGCACTGAAAGAGGGAAACACGGGCATAGTAGCTATTTTACACTAAACGGGAGTTTCTATGGAAGAGCACCTAGAAGCTCAGAGGGATAAAGTAAGGAGATATAATAGAAGAAAAGTTTTTCATTAATATGTGAAATGTCGTACATGATTTGCACTACATGGAAGAATGTTCAATGTAAGAAAGAATTGTGCAGTTGGAAACCCCCTGTCCTCTCTGCAGACGTGGTGGGGGTGTATGAGTAACCGAGCACACTCTCATTGCAGGGGAGCCAGGCCTCGTGTGCATAGACTGTCCTTGTGTCCCAGGGCCTCCGGGTCTCCCAGGGCTGCCAGGATTTGATGGCGTAAAAGGAACCCCAGGTACAGACAATTTGCCGACAAGTGTTTTTGCAAGTACAAAGGGTCAACTCACTGAATGATGTTTTCCCTGGTTTCCCTACAGCTCAAAGAATATATATAAGCAGTAAAACCGTTTGGATTACTGTCAAAAAAATATATCATGGCAAAGAACTTGCAAAAAATAAATCTGAACAAATATTTATTAATAAACTGGCCTGAAATTCATTCAAAAGATCTTCTAAAGAAATCATCTTTACAGAGATGCTTAAATACCTATAGGAAGTTAAAATTGTACAGCAAAATGCAATTTGACAACAGATATCCAAAGTCTTAGAAAAGTTTGTACCCATTGGTCCTACAGTTGAACTTTTAGGAATTTATTGTAAAGAAAATAATTGGATAAATTTGGAGAATTAAATATCCAAAGGTATTTATCAGAGCATTGTTTACAACAGTTAAAGTTGAAAAAACAATCTAAATGTCTCAAAGTAGCATTTAGCTGAATAAATGATGGTTCACCCACACAATAGGCTTATTGTGCACCCATTTAAAGTGAAGCTATAAATGTATATATTTGTCAATGTGTATGTATTTATGGATATAAAATTTTAGACTAATATACATGAAAATTTTAGCAAATACTGTCTTCTGATGGTAGATTTATGGATGATTTTCATTATCTTCTGTTCATTTTTTTTTACACTGAGCATGTATTACTTTTATCATCATAAAAATGTATCTCTTTAAAATTATAAAGACAAGAATCTTAGGAAGTTAAAATTTCTGAGCTCTTGTTTTTTTACATTTTCTGTTACCCTAGTGATGTACTCCCATTCTCTTCTTGCACTGTATGTTTTAAAATAGAAATTGTCCTTCTTTGCTCAGAAGAAAATACCCTATTTTTTTCGCACACTGCCTTACCCTTAGAATTGGTGTTCAATGAATATTTACCAATTCACTGCTTTGCAGGAGGACGAGGGGCAGCTGGCACTAAAGGAAGCCCAGGGTCCCCAGGAAGTGTGGGTCTTCCAGGATTCCCAGTAAGATTTCATGGTTATAAAGCTTTAATTTCAATTTGGAGAATGGAATACTCTGGCTGGAAATATGGTTGCACCACACACAGGCTATTGGTTTAGTGCCTGGCAAAGGGCAGGCACTTAACAGTTATGTGTTGATTGAATGAATGAATGAATGAATGAACAAATGATGTGTGAATGAAATAATGAATTTATAATTATTTAAAATGGTATCAGAGACAGAAAGCAGATCAATGGTTGCCCAGGACTGAGGTTGGGAACAGGAATTGACTGCAAATGGGCTTAAGGGAATTTGGGGGAGTAATAAAAATGTTTTGACACTAGACTGTGGTGTTTGTAGTATAGATATATATATATTTATTTTAAAAATCATTGAATTGTGTTCTTACAAAGGATATATTTTATACATAAATTATACCTCAATAAAGTTGTTAAAATTTTAAATTTTGATTACAATAGCAAATCAGAAAGTTATATGTGGATAAATATATTAAATTATCCAGAGATGCATGTTAAAATTTACCAATATTCTAACAGAATCTGAATTGTGATGATTATTGTATCATATTGAATTATATTATTGTGTGTGTTGCATTGAATTGTACTGTCTAGCTACCAAAAGAGAAAAAAGCTTAAAATTATATTTGTGGGCCAAATAAGTGTCTAAAAAAATACATGTTTCATTAAAATTGACATTTTCTATTGAGCTTGACACAAAAACAACTCTACCCAAAAACAATGCAGACTCATGTCTCTCCCACCCTAGGGATTCCCGGGTGCTCAGGGTGAGCCAGGACTTAAAGGAGAAAAAGGCGAAGCAGCTCAGCCTGAGGGAGAAGCGGGTAGTCCAGGAGACCCGGGGCCCAGAGGGCCGCCTGGCAGAGCGGGCTTGGATGGAATTCCTGGAACCCCTGGAGTGAAAGGATTACCAGGACCTAAAGGCAAACCAGTTGGTATCAACTTCTTTAACACATACAATTTTCTTTTCAATGTTACAACCTGGAAAATATTTTAAAAGACATTTTATAAGAAAAAATTAATACAGATGGAATATCACCTTTGTGGAAATACCTGGTGAAAACCAAACAAACAAAGGTTTTAAGCTGCACTGATTTGATTTTTGAAAGGTACCATTACATGAGTGTCATTTCCATTTGAACTGTTGACCATGTGAGGTAGGTTTGAGGGGCTACTATCACATGGGTGGCACGCCATTGTCGGACATCTCAAGTGGGACTCAGGGTTCCCAGTTGATGAAATGTGACTAAATTCCAAAGGGCACAAAACTGCAGAAACCATAGGGCACCCTTACGTTAGTGATAATTCCCTTCAAATGCCAACTTCTCTTTAATTCAGTACTTTCTCCCTGACCGTCTAAGTGGCATTCATATTCGTGGTTATATTAATCTATATAAGGAAATACTGGAATGAAGCACTATCCAAACATATTCCTATTGTCACAGGCCCTCCGTGGTGAGAAGGGGGACCCTGGTCCTCCAGGGGATCCTGGCATCCCTGGGTCCCCAGGACCCGCAGGACCAGCTGGACCACCAGGCTATGGACCGCAGGGAGAGCCTGGTCCAAAGGGCGCCCAAGGAGTTCCTGGAGCCCCTGGACCACCTGGAGACGCCGGTTGGTTAGTTTTCTTTCCAGTCCTGTTTTCCTGTGGGTGGGCTGATGGTTCCTAGAGCTAGTGAAGCTCCCTCAAGATCAGTGGATGTATAGAAACTTATTCCTAAGAAGTAGAATATGTCAACCGGTAGACACGGGAAAAGAACATATAGGACATATTAGAGAAAAATCTATTTTTTCTATTACTGAGCAATTCAACTAAACTTTCCTAGGATAGTTTATATCCATTACTGACATAAATATATGGAATTAATAGATCCTAACAGATGAGTAGAAGTCAGAGTAAGCAAAGGGGTTGCAAAAAACCTATGAAATTGATCTTGAGATGCCTCTTCTAGATCTCAAGGGTCCACTAATATGATTACAAATTTGTTCTTTTTGACTCATAACCCAATAAATGAATTATAAATAAAACTTCAAAATATCTAAGACAAATGAAGAAAATTCATCTAATAGTAGTTTCAAAGTCCCGGTAACTTTGGGATCCACGTGTACTGAATGAAGTTGCTAGATTCAGGAGGGATCTGATCATCAATATTTATCTGTAGTGAAGAATGTGGCAAAAGATGAGAATTACATGTTACTGACAGTTTTTAATAAGTAATGCTACCATAATCAATTTTTACTTCTAAAGTCACTCAAAGGGTGAGACCAATGGACCAGTGGTCTCCAAATTTTTTTTATGTTTTTATTGATTTTATTTTTTTATTTATCATTTTTTATTTTGTTTTAATGCTTAAAGTACTACAAAGAGTATTACATATGTCTCCTCTTCCCCCCCCGCCTTGACATTCCCCCGACCTCCCCTACCCCCGAGTGTCTTATGTCCATTGGTTATGCTTATATGCATGCATACAAGTCCTTCGGTTGATCTCTTACCCCCCCTCCCGCGCCCCAACCCTCCCCATCCAAAATTTTTTTGTAGCATCCCTCATCGTTAAAAAAATTTTGAGAGTACATTCCCATAGTATCCATATATACATTGTATGCTGGCATTTTTGTCTACATGTGTATGTAAAGCTTATTTTATGGAGTTCAAATACATATAAAGCTTATATATATGATGTATATTTTTCTGTGCCTCACCTTTGAGGCTGCTATTTTAATCCAAGAATTGGCCAACCATGGCAGCTCACAGTCCAAATCCAGCTCACCACTTATTCATGTGTCATCCAAAAGCTAAGAATTTTTTATCTTTTTAAATGTTTTGGGGAAAATTTTTTGAATACTATTTTGTGACAGGTGAAAATTATATGAAATTCAAGTTTCAGTGTCCATAAACAAAGTGTAATTGGCACTCAGCTACACTCATCCATTACATATTCTTCTTGGCTGCTCTCATGCTATGATAGCAGAGTTGAGGAGTTATGACAAAAACCATCTGAACGACAAAACTGAAACTATTTTCTATCTGGCCCTTGACTGAAAATGTTTCTCAGTCCTCTTGTAATCCATCTTCAAACCCTCTTCTATTCTGTCTAACTGTGAATCTTTAGTGAAAGACTCCAATGTTCTAAAATACATTATCGTCAATTTTCCCATCACACTACTTATTTTTCCGATAAATGTATAAATATATGGACAGTACTAATCACTAACATGTTTTTAATATTGGCCACTTTGGTCAGAACATTATCTCAAACCTTTACTAGCTAGGCAGGTGTTATTTTCACAATGACACCTGAGGAAGTTATTGGAGAGGTTTGGAAATATAGCCAAACTCACAGACCTTACAAAGAGCAAAGCCAAGATTTAAACCCACATCAGCCCCACTTTGTGGTTTGTGCAATATTTCATATGTCCTTCTTAAGAAAACTAGTTACCCAATAAATAAGTATCCTGCCAGTATTCACCAATATTTAAGCAGAATTCATATTATCAATTCTTTTCAGAATAGGCTCTCTTCCAATAGGCCAGCATGTTGGGCTGTTAATTAAAACAAGGCATAGACAATAATAGATGCTTATAAATATTTATCAATTAAGTTAAAAAGTTCCTATGGGCTAGTCACCGTTAAGCCAATTTTGCCGAGACTATTCTTCATATTTCTTGGAATATGTCTGTAAACCCTTTATTATCCTATCATATATTTTTCCTCTGAACCAAGAAAAAGCTTCAATATGCACACTGATTTTATGATCATAAATCTTCTTAAGGCCCTAGGGGAGAATTCAGTGTTTCAACACCAGTCCCAGGGCTCCCAGGACCACCAGGGCTGCCAGGCCATGCTGGCCCCCGCGGTCCACCTGGTAAGTATCCTCTTTGCCAAGTCGGGTGCCTGGCATCAGATAGCACCAGACTTCCCTGGGAAAACACTGTTCCAGTTTTAAGGAAAAATTATATTCATTGGCTCCCAAAGAGAGCACAGGCCAGTCTGTCAGATGACAAGGCAACAGACAGGGGACTTGCTCTTGTCTTTTGAAGTTACCCAGATTATTCCCATTGGTGCTTCTGATTCCAAAAGGGAGTTGAAATAGTTACTTAAGAGGAATTCATGCCCTGACTGGTTTGGCTCAGTGGATAGAGCATCGGCCTGCGGATGCAAGGGTCCCAGGTTCGATTCCGATCAAGGGCATGTACCTTGGTTGCGGGCACATCCCCAGTGTGGGGTGTGCCGGAGACAGCTGATCGATGTTTCTCTCTCATCAATGTTTCTAACTCTCCATTCCTCTCCCTTCCTCTATGTAGTAAATCAATAAAATATATTTTTAAAAAAATTTTAAAAAAAAGAGGAATTCATGAGCAGAACAGTCTTCATGGATTTTGGTGGAGGAGCAAGGACTGGGTGCCCGCGATTACTATAGTTCCCATGGCTTCTTCATTGGAAAACTTAACTTCTTTGCCAATATGAATGGAGGGAGACTTATATGATTTAAGATATTTAGAAAAATTCTAGGAGATAAATTATATTTTCAAAATTATTTGTAGTTCCTAATGATTAGCCCATTGGATAGGAAGGGGAGGAAGTCAGGGTTGTGTAAATTCTTTTTTTAACTTCCAAAAATGTCTGGGATGACACAGAAACTTAGACATTTGGTTATAAGGCAATATAAAGGAAAGTTGCTGATGTGGATGTATATGTGTTGTTAAGGCTTCCCGGGACAAACAGGAAAATGTGAACCAGGTATTCCTGGGCCTGACGGAGATCCAGGAATTCCAGGAATTGGATTCCCTGGGCCTCCTGGACCTAAGGGTAAGTTAAAAAATTTTAAAACATAAGGTTCATTGTGGATATTTAGAAACTATAAATATGTATAGTGAATAACATAGGAAATATGCATACTATCCTTTAAAATGATGTCTTTCATCAGTCTTAAATGGGGAAAATATCCTACAATGACGATAGATAAAAAGAGAGAGTTCACATTGATTTATGCAGCCTCATCTCAATCATATTTTTAAATGCATAAAAATTCACCAAAGTGATTCTTCTTGATAGTGGGATTGTGAGGAATTCTTTCTTTACTTCTGAATAGATGCCTACACTTTTTAATTTATACATTTCTTCACTTTGTGCATTTCTCTTATAATAAAAAAGAATATTAAATCACACACAGCTGATTTCCCCATTCACTCCAAAATAAACCACAGAAGTTATTTTTCTTTAGGAAAAAAAGATGCTGTTTCTCATCAAAGGGAAAACTCTCCAAAGAAATGCAGCGGCTCCCCACTGACAAGTGCACACACACACACACACACACACACACACACACACACACACATCAAGTCTTATCTGGGGTGATATATGAATAACCTCAGTCACTGGGCTGTTGCATACAATTTCAGGTTTTATAATAATTTCATGTTTTTTTCAGTATTATTTAAGGTGTTTGTTGAAATAATCCGAGATTATTATGCTAAGTGAAATCAGCCATTCAGATGAAGACAAATACCATATGATCTCACTATTATGTGGAATCTAATGAACAAAATAAACTTATGAGCAAAATAGAAACAGAGGTGTGGATACATGGAACAGGCTGACAACTGTTGGAGGGAAAGGGGCAGGGCAACTGGATGAAAGAAGATGAAGGGATTAGCCAAAAATCATATATACAAAATATATAGACAACAGTGTGGTAAGAGCCAGAGAAAAAGGGAATGGGGCCTAGGTAGAGGTGGGCAAATTGGGAGACAATGGGGATGGAAAGAGACTTTGGTGGGTGCACAATGCAGCATGCAGATGTTTATTGAAACCTGTATGGTTTTGTGAACCAATGTCACCCAATAAATTCAATAAAATAACTCAAAAAAAAGAAATAGTAATCCTTTTTTGGTGCTTTATCTCTTAAATTAATGTATCATCAGTGTTTACCATGCATCAGTTCTGCCCAAACATGGGAATATTGATCTCAATTTATGAGTATGTACTTGAAATGAAAAACCTAATCAGATTTTTCATGTGGTCCCAAGAATGTCTTTGACTAAATTCCTTGCCAGTGACCTCTGAAGCAACCCAGCCTGGCCCACGTTTTTGCCTCGTCCTTCCTGGACCCTGAATGAAGAAAATTGCCTCCTGGCTGTATCCCCTCTGGAATCACCTTCATGAAGGAGACTCCAAACTGGGCACCAGGACTAGCCTAAGAGCTCCTGGAAACAAGAGAGTCCGAATTTCCCATTTAAACCTAATGAAGCCCATAAACTAACCGTTAATTAAAATTTGGTCAAATTAGGGGCATAAAGGAACTCTCTGAAGGCAGCTTTGCTCCACCCAGGGTTTCCTCTTCTGAACCACAGAACAGAAAAAAATGATGTGTGTGACTTCTTTCTCAATTCTCTCGTCATAAAGCAAAAGAGACAAGTTAACTCATTACATTCAGTGGCTGCTATAGGGCATTAGGAAGTAATTCTCTTGAGCAACCCATGGTGAGAAAGGATAGGTAGGTACTGGAAATGCTTTATATCTTGATATGGGGTGTGTGTGTGTGTGTGTGTGTGTGTGTGTGTGTGTGTGTGTGTATGTATATAAATATGTATTTGGCTATATATTGAATGTAAAATATGCTTCTTAAAGAAAAAGTCCATCCAATGGTCAACTGAGATCAGTGGTTTAAAAAATACTGAATCAAAATTGTAGTGATGTTAAACAACAAAAATGGAGAAGGTAATTTTAAAAATTGGGAACCAATGTAATCTGATTTGGAATTGAATTTTTAAAAATTGCTAATTTAGCCATTAGCTTTTTCATCACTCAAACTTCCATAAAACATTTATAGCTACTTGCCTCATGACATAAGGTAAAATAAAAGAGATACTGCCCCAAATCTTTTAACAAGACTAATCATGCAACCTTTATTTTTTTTTCCCTGTAGGAGACCGAGGTCCTCCGGGAACTAAAGGATCACCAGGTTGTCCTGGAGAAATGGGAAAGCCAGGGTTACCTGGAAGTCCAGGCCTCCCAGGAGCCAAGGTCTTTGAGAATTAAAATTCAGACTGAAATGGGGAAGAGGAGGAACAATTACAGTTGGCCCGTTAGGATGTTCCTGCCAGTCAGGATGCTCTGTGTAGAAATTATCAATATACTTGTAAATGATAAAGCAGATGAATTTTTTTAAGTTTTTTTAACTATTCCTCCCTTTTAGAAAGGAAAACAGAAAGTGTTAAGACAGGTTTGCCTTTCTATTTCTTCCTTAACCTTCAGAAACATACATATTTAAAATGGGAGAACTTGCCCTAACGGGTTTGGCTCAGTGGATAGAGCATCAGCCTGCGGACTGAAAGGTCCCAGGTTCGATTCTGGTCAAGGGCATGTACCTTGGTTGCAGGCACATCCCCAGTAGGAGATGTGCAGGAGGCAGCTGATCGATGTTTCTCTCATCGATGTTTCTAACTCTCTATCCCTCTCCCTTCCTCTCTGTAAAAAATCAATAAAATATTTTTTTTAAAAAGAAAATGGAAGAACTCTAGAAAGAAACGTGGATAGTTATAAGAAAACTCAAGCATAGAGACATCTAGATTGTTACAGAAAATCCCACAGTATTATGAAAAAGTAGGGGATCTAAAGAATTATTATGCATAAATTTATAGAAAAGTCAGCAACTAGAGTTGAAAAAGGAGAGTTGATAGAATGGTGGTGACTGTGAAAAAAAGTACTTAGGATCTCCATAATGAATATGTTATCTTCAAGTAAATAGCCCTAAAGACAAGCCAGTCTCTATGTATAAAAGGCTAAGTGACTGACCGTACATACATCTGACAGGCCGGTACATATGACGTGCACTGGAAATTTAAAAATAGATGTTGACTCACACATGTGTGATACATATAAAGCTCCCGCAGGCGCCAATCACACATGTGTTTTAATTTTATAATACTATATTATATATACTATTTTGACATGTAATTTTTGCTGTAACGTAATTACCACACGAATCTTTCTTCTAATTAATTTCTTTTCAATGTGCATGAATCCATGCACCAGGCCACTAGTAGTCAATAAGTATCTAGAAGCATTATATAGTAAAACTAACACCATTTCTGTGCCACAGGGAGAACCAGGACTAGCCATGCCTGGAGAACCAGGAACACCAGGTTTTCCAGGAGAAAGAGGCAATTCTGGGGAAAATGGAGCAATTGGACTCCCTGGACTTCCAGGTCTCCCTGGAATTCCAGGAACTGGAGGGCTTGATGGACCACGAGGTACTTTTCTCCACTGTGAGCTTTGCTAAAATGCAACAAATTGAATGTGTAGGTGCTCTAGGGGTGAAGAATTCTCAAACAAAGTTCTAGATGAATAAATAGAATCTGTGGAGCTTAATTATTTCTCCACTCAACATTGTTGCTCTACCTTTGTTCCTTCTTCCCTTATTTGTTCCTTCTTTCCTTCTTAATGAGTGTTCTCTGTATAAGACATATTAATGATAATAAATATTGGCCCAATTTAGGGGGGGGGGTTTACAGGAGAATACTTGGGATAGCAATTCTAGGACCTTGGATTTTGGCCCCGGAATATATTCTTGGACTCTCTTTTGCAGGGGATCCAGGGAAGCCTGGACCACCTGGAGAAAAAGGACTCTCAGGGAGATGCACAGAGGGTCCCAGGGGACCCCAAGGACTTCCAGGCTTAAATGGATTGAAAGGGCAACAAGGTAAGAGGAGGGCCTCAAAACCAGTCCTAGATGGGCAAGTGGCCTGGGACTCCTGCTAGGTGCTTTGCTGTTTAACTCTGGAACTGTCCAGCAGCAAGTCCTGACCACTGCTCATGGGAACTGGTATGAAACATAAACCTTGTTGTCATGGATTTGTTACAGTGAGGACTCATGCATGGTGAGTGGCACTGAATGTGTTCTGTAAGTTCAAGACTAAGGCAAAGTCATTAAGTGCAGTCCCAGGATGTGCCAGCAGAGCTAGAAAATAGATCTAAATTTTACATTTTTATTACTACAAGAGTCATTGAAACAGAGAATGCTAAAGCCAGAAGAGATCTTAAAAATTTTATAGGAGGGGACATTAACCAACCAATCAATCCATCCATCCGATGAGTATGTGTTTTATTTAGCCCCAAATCACAAAGCTAAATATTTACAGCCATAAAATATTTCTGGAGTCGGTGGGGAAAGCACTTGTGTGTTCATTCCTTTATTTCATTCATTCATTCACATATAGGCAAAAAAGGTGAAGCAGGACCAAAGGGAGACCCAGGGATTCCAGGTTTGGATAGGTCAGGACTGCCTGGAGAACCTGGACCACCAGGAATGCCAGGTCATCAAGGCGAGATGGGACCACCTGGTCAAAAAGGATATCCAGGAAACCCAGGATTTTTAGGGCCACCAGGTATTTTCTTCTGCTTTTATTTATTTATTTTTATTTTTCAATTACAGTTGACATATAATATCATATTAGTTTCAGGTATTCCACTGAAACTAATGATTATTTTTGCTGTGTAATCCTTTTTATATGTTACTACTAAAATAGATTTGCTAGTATTTTGTTGAGAATTTTTGCATCTGTATTTGCAAGGGAAAGGGGCCTGTCTTTTTTCTTTTCTTATGATGTTTCTTCCTAGTTTTGGTGTCAGGGTAATGCTGGTCTTATAGAACAAGATGGGAAGTTAACTCTCCTCTTACATTTTCTAGAAGAGTTTGTGGAAAAGGTATATATTTTTTTTAATGTTTGGTAGAATTCATCAGTGAAGTGATCCAGTTCTGGGCTTTTCTTTGTGATAATTTTATAAATTACTAATTCAATTTATTCATTTGTTATGGGTCTAAACAGATTTTCTATTTCCTCTTGAGTCAGTTTTGGTAATCTGGGCATCTCTAGGAGTTTGTCCATTTTCTGTAGTTTATCTAATTTGCTGGCATATGGTTATTCATAGCATTCCCTTATAGTCCATTTTATCTCATCATTGTGTTGACAGTTAATATGTTTCAGAAGAATATTCCAATATTCTCCTGGCATGTAACCTCACTGACCTTTCCTCTAGAGAAGAGCAGAGGTAACAACTTAATCTGCAAGTTATCCTTTCATTCATATGATTGAGCTGTTATCACATGCCAGCACTGTTCTAGGCCCTAGGGACATATCAATGGACAAGTTCCACCTCTGACAGTGAGTGAGACAATAATAAATACATTAGTTATAAGTTCAACTCTAGACAACAGCTATGAAGAAAATAAAATGAGCTATTGGTCTTGGATGGGGAGGAGGAATAGTCCAAGACATACACATATTCTATTCTTATCCACAAATGTGATCTGCTACCAATGACTTCCACATACATGATGTAATAAGAGACTGGTTACTGACCCATCTCCTAGACAATTATGGTTATTTTCTTATTTACAGAAACCATTCCTTCAGCTCCCACTTTCTCCTTCTAAGTATAATTTATTTTGTGGAGAAAGCACTTGCTTTTCTCATTCTGAATATGCTTTGTGTTACTTGTTTCGACAGGTGAAAGAGGAACCATTGGGATGATGGGCTACCCGGGCAACATTGGCCTTCCGGGGCCTCCTGGGACCCCAGGCTCCCCAGGACAGAAGGGTGAGTGATGGAAGAGCTTTCCAGTTATCAGGCGGAAGGAACAGCAACATAAGTTATGTTTTATTCTCTGAGGGGAAACTAGTTCTGAGGAAACCATGTATTTGATTTTGCTGTTTCCTGTTTTCCTTTTTCCCATTTGAACAGGATCATTTTTTTCCCTACAGGCTGTTTTAGGAAACTATTTATGAAGGTCTCAGCACTGTCAAGTGTTTTGGCTTGTTTGTTTTGTTTTATGGTAAGCACTGTTAACTTTTGCATCCTTATGAACGACTTAAAGAATTAAGGAACTGCTGTGGTTACTCCTGTCTTACAGGTAGCTTTGGAATCCCAGGAGCAAAGGGTGAGAGAGGACCCCCAGGAGCCAAGGGGGAGAAAGGAGCTAAAGGACTTCCCGGGCCTTCTCAAATATCTCACTTAAAGGGGGACAAAGGAGAACCAGGCCTCAAAGGTACAGACTGCCTTACATTTAGAACCAGAACATCAGAGCTGATTCTAAAACTGAGAATTATCCAGGCAAACCCTTCCAGTTGGCAATTGAGAACAGTGAGGGCCAGTGTTTAGTGTCCTGTCCACAGTCCCATAGCCAGTTGGTGGCCCAAGCCTGAACTAGAACTGGGTCTCATGTGCCTTGCACAATAATATGTTGCCTCTTTAATGCATAACTCTTTATATCTAAGTGCACTTTGCATTTTGGTCAGCTGTTTTTAAATTTTCCCTAGTCAGTTTTTAAACCGTAAGTCTCAAAAGCCCTATTTGCCAAGTAAGTTGAAAAATAAACCCTTAGGAAGTTCCACATAAAAATCTTCCCGCCTGAAATAGAAACCTCCACCCCACATTCCACTATATTCCATCAGCCGTCAGGATTAATTTTTCTCATTTGCATCCCAAATTGCTTCTCATGCTCAAAATCCTTTGGAGAAGAGTGTTTTATCCATTTTAAGAAAGCCTGCCTTACGGTCTCCTTGACCAATTTTAATCCCAAGTAATTTTAGAAAAAAAGAGAATTGCTGGGTAAAATGAAATATTTGCAGATTAAGCTTTCATAGCAGGGAACAATAAAGAAAAGTGTACATCTTCATTTGCAAAACCATATTGTGTTGAGTAATTAGTAACACATTTTGAGAAGTGGGATTGTAGTCAAGAAATATTTTTATGCTTATAACATAAGGATGGATAAAGATTTGCTTAACAAATTCTGCACAAGGTGCTGTAGGCCTCTTTAATTTAAATACAACCCATTTTTGAAATCTTAATTTCTCAAAGACTCAAAGGCATCCTCTGCAAACGGATGAGGTATTGAGGGTGCAGGTAAGCACCACTGTGGCCCTCTCCTAAAGGAGTCTGCAGGGGAGACGCAGGTGTATATATGAAAAGACAGTGAGTAATATTTTTGATCTGGAAAATAGTGTGATCAAAGCCGTGTTCTACAAAAGCAAGACAGTGTTGTGGGAAGTTTATGAGTTCTCCCGCCTGTGGAACTGGGTTCAAGTCCCAACACTACGACTGATGGACAGGGCGCCTCTAGCTTAGTCCGTTGACTTCTTAGACCAGTTTTCTCATCTCTGCACTCTATCTGGGGAGGCTTGAGGATAGACTGAGATTGCCTGCAGATTAAATAAGATAAATAAAAGAGAATAGTGTCTGTCATATGCTAATTAGTTAATACACCATAGTTATAATAAATGGACTGAGAATGGGATAGTGTAGATACAAACATGGTCCTCTGGCATCACTAAGATAAAGCAAGAAGAAATTCTATTTAGGCCACTAATTCTTATAATGTTTGTTAATTGCTGGTTTTGTTTGAGAGCTCACTCATGCCAGCTACTGTGCTAATATTCTCATTTAATCCTGTTTTTAAAAAGAGGTAAGTCCACATTGGCCCATTCTCTTAACAAATATCCTATATCCTATTATAACAATATCACATCAATGTTAATCAGGATGTGGATAACTCTGATAAAATTCTAACCTGTATTTTTAATACATTGTTTCACTTTAGGGTTTACAGGACAGCCGGGTGAGAAAGGAAACAGAGGCATTCCCGGGTTACCAGGTTTAGAAGGACTCAAAGGGCCACCTGGTCCGCCAGGACCATCAGGTACAGTGGACTTGCTAATAGAAATATCAGGCTTTAAGTTTCCCTAAATCTAAATGTAACAAAAATGTGTTTCTAGACTTTCTGGTATGAATGTGAATCCTGCTCTAATAGTCTTCTAACAGAAATTTGCTCCTAAATTAAACCAAAATGAAGGTGTGTATAGTTAGCCTGTATTAACTAAAAAATATTAATATGCACAAAGTTCCATTTTTGTACTAAAAATGTTATTTTGAAACTACTAATATGTATTGTAAACTTTAATTTATCACAATATTACATATCATAGAAGAAAACTAGATAATGCTTTAGAGGTTTTCAAATTTGCCTCTTTCTTTTTTAATCAGGTTATTGAGTTTGCAAACTAATTTTTTGAACAATTAAAGTAGCCACCTTAGCCCTAACCGGTTTGGCTCAGTGGATAGAGCATCAGCCTGCGGACTCAAGGGTCCCAGGTTCGATTCAGGTCAAGGGCATGTACCTTGGTTGCAGGCACATCCCCAGTAGGGGGTGTGCAGGAGGCAGCTGATCGATGTTTCTCTCTCATCGATGTTTCTAACTCTCTATCCCTCTCCCTTCCCCTCTGTAAAAAATCAATAAAATATTTTAAAAAAATAAAGTAGCCACCTTATTCTCTGCGATCCCATCAAAATATATTAACTGGCAATAAATGTTCAGTGTAGAAATCTATTACTTCCCTGCGTTGGTCCTAGGATGATTTTGATATTCAAAATCAAAGCCTGCTGACAAGAACCTAACTTTCTCTAAGTTTACGTGTCTGGGTCCTCAGTCCCCTCCTTATATGAAGGCAAAAAGGCAGCTAGCAAGTACTTAAACCAACTGGCCTGGCTGCTCTGGATACATAAATTCATGCAGGCAACCAATATTTATTGAGCAGCTTGTGTCCAGGAACTATGCAGGGCACATGACTGTTTATTTCTTCTCAAGGCCCCAGAGGAGATCCTGGAAGCAATGGGAATCCTGGAGAACCAGGCCCCCCTGGAGTGCCAGGAAGCATGGGGAACATGGGGTTCCCAGGTAATGTATAAGATCCTGCTATGAGCTTACAAGCTTATGATGGATCCCAGTTCTGGATTTTTTGTTGTTTTGATTTCCCATTTCTTAGAAAGTTGGTGTAATACAACTAGATTTACTTTCAGACAAATGCACTATGTGCAACTAGAACACTAGTGAGAACAAAATAATATTTACATTGTGTAAAAATAATCCATTATGACTACCTGGTATATTAGTGATACCGAAAAGTCAGCTTCCTAAAAGAAAGGTGGTTTGTGCAAAGGCAGGAAGTAGAACACTTCGAGATCCCTGTGTTTACCTCTTTTATCTGATTTCTTTCCTAATTTCAGGGTCCAAAGGAAAGAGAGGAACTTTGGGACTCCCAGGTCTCCCTGGAAAAACAGGCTTCCCAGGTATTCATGGTTTCCAAGGAGATAAGGGAGAGCCAGGTTATTCAGAAGGCACAAGGCCAGGACCACCAGGACCCAAGGTATATCGGCCAGTGAAGTACTTACATTTTGGTGGTGGGGTGAGTCCCTTTAAATACCAACAACTATTGGATTCAATGTGAGCAGAGAACATTTTAAATATTATTATATTTTCAGGTAGGCATTTGGGTTCTCTTTAATCCTGTCTTCACAACTGAAGATGCCTATTACACAGCTGTCAACTTCTTAATGTATTCCTGTCAGTTTCAACTCTCAAGGAATTTCTCATAATTGTCCCTGCAATTTCAGTGTGCTGCCAGAAGGGGGCAGTGATAAGTGACTCACACAATCTGCCAGGGCAGTGTTTGTTTTCTGTGACACAAAGTAGCCAGTCTCTGCTGTGGACTCACCTCACACAGACTTATAAAAATAAATTTCCAAACCTTATAATAAAAAACATTTGACTTATTAAACTGTAATAAAAGATATAAAGTAAAATAACTTTAGAGCATCATCAAAAAGCAGACAAAATCCTAAGATACATACTTGTATTTTAATTGTTTTAGAACTATACTTTCATTCCATTACACAGAATTGTATCTTGTCTCAATGCTCTCAGCGCTTGTGCCGTTAATTAGAGGTTGAAGCCCTTGCTAGCATGTTGTACCAAGTAACAACCAAACATTTCACCAAACATTTCCATGGGGCTCAGCTGGGTTTTTTAGGTTCATTTCCTTCCAATCTTTCTGTGTGTACTTACAATAAAAGCCAGAGCTAGATCACTAGAGAATGGTTAATATAAATTCCCATAAGCAGGGGTTTTAACATGGATTTCCATGCATCTATGGAACCTGAAGAAGTCTACTAATCTCCTGAAATTGAATGTAAAATGAATGCAAATTTTTGTAGGGGAGAGTCTACATTTTTATCAGACTTTCAAAAGTATATGACTCTCAAATATATAAAACTTGTTGCTTAGGGGGCCTTTTCCCTGACAATTTTGAGCCAATAAAATATTACCTTTCCTAAAGATTTCCACCAATCATGTTCTCCAGTGGTAATTACTAAAACAACATAAAAGAAAATATTTAGAAGCCACACAGACCCAAGAAAGCAACCCTTTATTACTTGGAGCACAAATAAATTTCCTTTGCCCTTGATTTTTAGATTAGGTCCTCAGAAAACCAGGGAGACACCGTTTCCACTGAGATATTTTCTCAGTGAGGAATTGTCTTATACTTGATTCACATTCAATTAATTGTTTCACTTAGATTTAGGGTTTTCATAGGTAACCACAGAAGAGATGTTCAGAACTATGCATTGAACAAAAAAATGGGCTCATTTTATCAGACTGGCAAATCATAGTAACAGAGTAGTATATTTTAATCAATTACTATGGAGATTTTGTAAGTAACCACCAACTCCATACGTGTTGGTTTATCATAAAATTGAAGTACAGATGTAATGAAGATTTTGCTTTCTTTTACATATGATTGACATGCACTTATCGGCATGCATAATATCTGTAGAACATATATTCATTTGGTCTATTTCTTTCCTACTCCTGAGTTAATCATCACAAGTTGAAATTATACCTTTGTGTGATTATTTCCTATCTCCCCACTGGTCTCTAAAGCTCCATGAAGCAGGGACTGTATATATCACACATGTGTATATGGTTATTATATTCCTGGTGAGAGCCAGCTTTGTAGGTGTGTGACCCATGTAGTCACGGAGGTTGGGTGCTAAGAAGGACGGCACACTTGGTTCAATGCTTTGATGTCACTGTCTTGAATTGCTTTCCCATTTTGTAAAAGGGAACTGAATATTCATTTTGGGATGGGCCCCACAAAACATGTAGCCCCCTTTTCCAAACACCTGTCACAGTACTGGCACACAGCAGATACTCAGTATGAATTGCTAACTAACTAGCTAAATAATATTCCTATATAGTAAAAGCGTAGTATGCAAATTGTCCCCTCAACCAGGAGTTCGTCTAGGAGTTTGACCAGGGGGCAGGGCCGGCTGGCAGCTGGGGGAAGGGAGGGAGTACCCGGCCAGCAGCAGCTAGGGACCCTACCAGTGCACGAATTTCATGCACTGGGCCTCTAGTGTTAATAATAATAAATAAATGCAAACAAATATAGTTTATACTTCATTCTGATCACATACCCTGCTTATATGAGAATTTTAAAGGTGTTTGACTGAATTTAAGGGAGAACCAGGATTGCCAGGTGTCGTGGGAATGAAAGGAGAAAGAGGGCCACCTGGGCCACCTGGATATTCAGGGCCTGCTGGACCTGACGGAGTCCCTGGACATCCTGGAAGTCCCGGCCACCCAGGTGAGCATGGGCTTTACTCTGAGAGCAGAAAGCATGGCTCTCACTGCCTAGAATCGTCTCTGTAGACAGAAAGCTATTTAGGTTTTTGTATTATAATTGCTTTTATTCAACTTTGATCTTCAAATTCTAAGACACTAAGGAGTAGAAGATTAATCAAGAGAAGCCTTACTTGCCGATGAGCCAGTTTGGTGGACTGAGATCTAAAAAGCTGCTCCCGTAAACAAAACTTCTGAGGTGCTCCCCAAAATTTCTGAGGAGCTCAGCCTAAAGACGTGAAATGTTAGTTCGTTGTCCAATCTTATGATGGTTGTATCAGTTTTCTAGGTTTCCCATAACAAACAACAGATGGAAATTTATTTTCTCACAATTCTGTAGGCTAGAAGTTTGAGATCAAGGTATCGGCAAGTTTGATTTCTTCTGAAGCCTTTCTCCTTGACTCATAGAGGGCCACCTTCCCCCGTGTCTGTCCTCTGTGTCTGTGTCCAAATAGCCTCTCCTTATAAAGACACCAGTCATGTTGGAGTAGAGCCCACCCTAGTGACCTCATCTTAATCTAACCGCTTCTTTAAAGACCCTGTCTCCAAGTAGAGTGATATTCTGAAATATTGAGGGTTAGGACTCCAACATATAAATTAGGAAGCAACACAATTCAACCCATAACACTGTTGTGGTTTCATTTTTCTGACATGTTTCAAGGTCAAATTTGGCTTTCGTTTTTATTTGCTTATAATTCAGGATTCAGTTTTTGTTTTGCTTTACTACAATCAACTGCTAAGCTACTGGGTTGCAGCCGCAGGTCTTACTTACAGATACCATTTAAATTATCATTTCAAACACTAAAAGGTGCCATAGATTTGCCGTTAATTCTCAATTAAAGCAATAAGTCAGGTATCGAGTGGCCCATGTGATTGCTGTATGCACACCCTTCAAAGTGATTCAACACATTGCTGTGCTTCTCTAGGGAAGCAGCACCCAAGAAAAAGCCTGAGGTAATGGGTACAAGTCACGTGAACACCAGCGTGAGCACAGTTGACTGTAAGAACCGACCATTTCAGCCAATGTAACCATTTATCTTTCAGTATTTTTTGTCCTTTCCCTCTCTCTCCATTTATAGGAAAGCCGGGTCCTGATGGTGACATGGGGTCGAAAGGAATGAAAGGCTTCCCTGGATTTCCAGGAACAAAAGGTTCCTTTTCTACTTTGTCTATTGTCTATCGCCCTTTCCTGAGGGAAGCATGTTCCCCTGAGTTTGAACCTCTGCTTAGCTGTAGCTTTGATCCACGACTGCTCTTTAGAAGGTAGCCTCCAGTTACTCAGTCCTCAGGCAGAAATGCAGAAGAGTGAGGCTAGCTATTTATACCTAATTCAAAGGTCTGCCAACCTAGACATTCCAAAGTGATAATCCCCAGGATTGTATTAGTCTGTTCATAGCTTTCATTGTGAAGTTAGCTGCAGAGAACTACAGTTCTGCAAAATAAACACTTTTACCAGAATTACACATCTGGCACATTAGGCCATTGACAGGAAGTTCTCTCTTTGAATGACTTTTTTTTTTTCAGGCCCTCCAGGATTCCCAGGAAACCCTGGACCCATGGGTATGAGAGGAGACCAAGGATGCGATGGGATTCCTGGCCCACCAGGAGAAAAGGGAGAAACTGGTACAACTTGCTCATTATCTTAGATCCACTAGTTTTATTTTGCATGAAGTAATTAGTGACACTAATTATTAATTAGTAGTTAATAATTAGTAACCCTTCACTGCTCTAGAGATTCTTTTCTGACAGAACAATCTTTAACATGTTCTGGGTGTGTGATCATTTAAACTTCCTTTTATTGCCAAGGTTAAATTGACCTAGTAGAATGAATCATATCTACATAATGAAATCAACCACATGTAAAATATTAATATGCCAAAATTACCTCTTTCAGGTTTGCTGGGGGCACTTCCAGGCCCAAAAGGGAAACCTGGTGTTCAAGGTGAGCAGTTCTTCCTTCTTGGCCCTGTGACTTACAGGTTCAAGGACAGAATCCAATGCAATATACTTGATCTATAAAATAAAAACATATGGAATTAAAGGAGTCCCAGTGGTAAAATAGGATGTTTCTATTCTTCGTATTCAAGTAAAAATGCTTCATTATTACCATTACCACAAAGTGAATGAATTAGAAACTGTGATCCAATTTCAGGATTTCCTGCTATGGAAGTCTTTAAAAATAAAAAGGCTTCTTATCTATTTGCTTTGTTGTTGACAGCATGTTTTAAAGGCATCATTTCCTAAAAGGAGAAGATGAAATTGGTGGCTTCTCAATGAGCATCCCTCCCAGCTCTTCTTAGATGCAGGAATAATGCCAACCATTTCCCACCTTATCATCTTCACAGCTCTGATTCCAACCCCCAGAGCCAGCTTATGGGTGGTGCTACTCTTGATAAATTCTGTTAACATCTCAGACCTGGCAATTTACTGAGCATATCATTCAAAGCACACACAAGTTTTTCTTTTTTTTTTTCTTTTTTTTATAAATATATTTTATTGATTTTTTACAGAGAGGAAGGGAGAGGGATAGAGAGTTAGAAACATCGATGAGAGAGAAACATCGATCAGTTGCTTCCTGCACACCCCCTACTGGGGATGTGCCTGCAACCAAGGTACATTCCCTTGACTGGTATCGAACCTGGGACCCTTGAGTCCACAGGCCGACGCTCTATCCACTGATCATTCAAAGTACACACAAGTTTTTCATTGGACAACTGTAGTTCTGAATTTCTCGTGCCAGTGTTTCATAAAATAAGCAGCTTAAGTTTTCCCATTTTGTAGAGAAACCTGCCAGAAGAAACATTAGCTTACTTGTATCTTTTATTGACCCTTCTTAGCCATGGGTCCTGTGGATTTGAGAATTTTATTAGCAAAGACACCTAAACCCTGGTTATTAATACTCACAAGAACCAGCAAGAAGTAGTCTGATGCTACTGAGAAACTCAGAGTGGCAGGAACTTCCTCTTGACCTACCAGCTCAACTGTGAACATAGACAAAAGCTGCCCCTTCCTGTTTGTTTCTGGATGATGTGATCAACTTTTCGGATGAGTTCAATATCCCCACGTTCTCTCACACACTTCCCTCCCCCATGAGCAAAAAGCTTTCCCAGTCTAGGTCACAGACGAGTTTTAGAATTATGTCCAAAAGGAGAGTTTCTGTTCATTTTCCTGGGCTAAATTCCCAATTTAACCATTTGGAATGAGGAATCTTTAGCATTTATTTAGAAATAAAATTTGATATAAAATGACCACATCTTAAGCTTTAAAAAAGAGTCAAAAATAACAAATAGCCTAATTGTGTATGTAAGTAAATGATTATGTACCTCATTCCCTCTAGGATAACTAAATATGAAGAAGAGTTCCTTGAAACGTGGAAGGTCTGAATCCTTTTCATTAGTTTATTCTCCCAAATCCTAAAAAGAAACCATATCATAAAACAAGGAAGAATTTGAATGGACTTGGAATATATAACCCAATACAGCAACTTGGTGCCTCAGACCATTGCCCGACCATTGTACAAATACAGTATTTCACAGCTTAGAGTGAGCTGAAATCATCTAAACATCCAAAAGCTAAAGAACATGATAGACAAAAGGCTAGATAGTCAATATTCATCTATTTTATTTCCATCCTCACTTTGTCTTCCCTGCATAATAGCTTCCCAAGCCCTCCCTGTGCCAGCAGCCTCATCCCCACTTTGTCTTCTTGCCATCATATCTGTCTCCTATTTTTATGCCACTTACTGTTTCTATAATAATACAAAGATGGGAGAGAGGGGGGAGTTTATTTTAAACTTATACAGCATTTTTCCATTTGTGAATGTCAATGTACAAGTTCTTGAAGGTTATTGAAAAATATTATTATTTAGTAGTGACCTTTGGGGGTCTTCCTTGGTAAATCCAAAGCTCCTGCCACATCCATCCCTTGCAGAGTAGAGTTTGCCGTATGGGGGAGGAGTAACCAGAGGACAGAGCCGGGATTACAGCTTTGTTGTTCCTTTGCCCTGACTGAGCTGGGTGACACCTCCAATGCACACATCTTTGCCATGAAGTTTTAGCTTTGTGAGCTCTACTGAGTTTTCAGTGATTAAATAATGTCATTTTATTGAAAGTTCACCAGATAATAACAATCATGGCTTACATTTACAGAACACTTTAGACCTTACACCATGCTTTTCCATCTCACTTTTCCATGTATTACCTCACTGGGT
This sequence comes from Myotis lucifugus, assembly GCF_000147115.1. NCBI lineage: Eukaryota > Metazoa > Chordata > Mammalia > Chiroptera > Vespertilionidae > Myotis > Myotis lucifugus. Next base: position 24,264,679 of record NW_005871051.1, read on the forward strand.
CCTTGAAGACCTGAGCTAGGTCAGGTCCTACCTTCACTTTAAAAATAAGAATATGACAAAGTGAAGTGCCTTTGCCAAGATCAAATGGCTAATCAAAGGCAGAACTGACTTGAGACCTGCATTTCTTCTACCAGCTTATTTTTATTATATATATATATATATATATATATATATATATATATATATATATATATGTCTTAACGCATTATTAGAGATAACCACAAATGATAACTCCCAGTATAGGGGCATTACGGAAACTTATAAAGCCTTTCCCTTTGCAGGAGCGAAAGGAGACAGAGGAGCGCCAGGCTTTCCCGGCCTTCCCGGCAGGAAAGGGACAGTGGGAGACGTTGGGCCTCGAGGACCCCCGGGAGTGCCTGGATTCCCAGGGCCACCAGGTTTCCCTGGTGCGATCATCCCTGGCCAAAAGGGAAACCGAGGCCCACCAGGCCCAAGAGGAAATCCAGGTAGAGGGTCTACTTTTAAAGAAGATAAAAGAATGAAAATAATGTTTAACATCAGAAGCTTTCAACTCCCCCTTGTGTGACCTTACTGCTTCTTTTCCCTCCGGTCTTCTCCACCTTCCCATACCCACCGGTTTTCACACAGGGTGCCCGAAAGCTGTTGGTATTGTTGAGGCAGATGGTCTGTAAAATTGGTAAATGCCAAATTAGCCTAAAAGACAGAGATGCATCCATTCACCAGTGACTCCTGCTCTGTGTCAGGTACGGAGCTGGAGAAGATCCTGCTCTCACAGACCTGCATTGGGGAGAAACCGTTCTTGCCTTGTGCCAGGTGCTTCACTGGCATTATCTCTTCTGTCTTGACCACAATCCCATCACCCTCCCAAAGGGGACACTGTTCAGGGTAATGGTCAGGAACAGGGTCTGCACTCTCTTCCAAAGAATCGCCAACAGAACCTGCCGAGCTCCCCGGCATGCAGTACTGACAGGCTCTTTCTGAATTCAGGTGAGCCTGGTCCCCCTGGACCTCCGGGGAGTCACATCAAAGGCATAAAGGGAGACAAGGGACTTATGGGCGAGCCAGGCCCAAGAGGCCCACCTGGAACCATAGGAGACACAGGGCCACCGGGTCCTCCCGTAAGTGTGGAAAATCATTTTGACTTTTTGTAGTCTTCCAAACCAATTGCCAGGATCAGAGGCACAGAGGCTACAAAATGTTCCCATCTGTCATGCTTCTGTGCAGTGCACCCAGGAGAAGACAGAGTCCAGAGGTTCAAAGGACCAGAGTTGTAAGCATTAGATTTGGCTTCTAAGAGGCTCCTAAAGTGTGGTCCATGTGGAACCCTTCTCTATGTCACTCCTGACCTTTTCTTGTTTCAATTCGGAACAACTCCAGTTATGGAAGCTTCAAAAAACACCTAGGGGTTTGGGATCGCTCTAGAAAACAACATGATTTGTCTCTGTTAATATGCTTTTGAAGTTATGTGTGCTACCCCTAAATGTATATTTTCTTCCCATGACATACACTGCAGTGTTTGTAAATACCTGCCATTTCCTTCCAAATACAAGGGTGGGCAAAAGTAGGTTAGTAATAATAATAGTAATAATAATAATAATAATAATAATAAATACAACAATTAATAAATAAATAATACAAGAATAAACTGTTTTACATACTCATAACTGTAAACCTACTTTTGCCCACCCCTATATTTTCTCCCCCCAATAAATACCTGTGTGTGTTGCTTTTTCCCCCCCAAATTCAATTTAACTTTTCATCAACCCTGCCTCTATTGATATATCCTAGTTTGTCAACATCTCCCTTAAAAATGCAGGCCCTGGACAAAGAATATCCAGGAGTGAGAACTCGGTCGTGCCTGGAGGAGGGAAGAGTCTCACTACCCTGACATCCCCACTTTGTAACACAACCTAAAATCCACTCAGGCTGCTTGGCTGCCACGTCCCCATCTTGTCCCCACACATTGAGCTTACAGTCAATGAAAGGCCATGTGCCTTTCCCCCGTGAACTACTATTAAGCTTTCTCCATTAGTTCTTGTCCTGCATGCTTACTTGAGACTTAAATGTGGGACTTTCACATTTACCTTTCTTAGATGTCATTTTGTTCATTTAGGCTCATCTCCCAGCCTATTACTATCTCTCAACTCAGCCTCTCACTCAGCACCTCAGCCCTCCTCCTAGCTTTCTGATTCCTCTGTTTACATCAAATTCTTGGAGACTGATGAGGAATCAGAGTTCTGTCATAGGAATCATGCTGCTCTCTTAAGATCTCTTGGTATTTGGTTTCCAAAATCTACCTTTTTAAAAAAAAATTTAAATTTTTTAATTTGAAAAGTGAGATATTTGCCCTTCTTCAGTCTGAGTATCCTCGTGTTCTTCATGATTCTTTGAAAGTGGCAAACACTGACCCTATGTTCACATCAAAAGTTCTCCCCAGGACACTGGGACGTGGAAAGTCTGGTTTGGAAATGTGATCTCTCTTAAACCTTCTGTGGTTCCACGATCTAGGCTTCCACACTGGCACTCGAAAGGTAATTCTTCTTGATGGATGTCTAAACTGGCGGGCTGCCTTTACCAGCTTTCTCCTTGCCTGGAAGAGCTCACTCCCCACCCAAGCCTGGGCCTGGCACCGGGCCCTCCTCCCTGGTTATCTCTGCCAGACCTCAGAAGCCTGGGAGTCCTGGATCAGATGGTTCTGTTTGCTCTCCCTCCTTTTTTTAACCTCACACTGCCTTATCCAAGCAATAGGACTGCTTCTTCGTTTGGTCTTCTTGCTCCAATGACAGTTGGCTCACAGGGCAGTCTTATTGTTCTTGGCATTTTTCATGTCCTCTGTTTTCAAGTAATCACATGCTGTCTCATTCACATGGACCCTGTAGAGTAGATTTAACATACATTCTGACATATGGCTCTTTTTGGAAGCCCTGCTCCCCCCTCCCCTCCTATGTCTTTGCTTGGGCATCTCATGGCTGCAAGAGAAATTCATGTAAAGCCTTAATTGGAGGGAGCATCTCCTCCCGGGCAGATCATTGCATCCTTGTCCAAAGTGCATGTCAGAACTGCCCGAACCACCCCTTCATGCTCCCATCTTTGGACACTGTTTCTACCACTCTGACCAATTTATAACTCTGCTGGCTTAGTTAGAATGACGATGGGTGCTACAGTTCAACAACTTGTCTTCACAAGAATCACAAATACAAATTATAATTTTTATTCTAGCAGTCTGGTGCCTGCTCTTCCTATCCAATTGGATCCAATAGTCACACCGCATTCATGAGTATCGGAGGTTATGTTTGTCTTGGGCTTAAGGTTACCTTTTATTTCTTTTTTTAAGTTATTATTATTGAAAACGATAGTCTTAAGGAGATATGTAGGTGGCGGAGGAATTATAGGAGGTGAAACAGTGATTGCAAAGTTAAAATGATGTCTCTTAACCTCAGCTCATTCTTACCTATCATATTCTATCCTATTTATATCCCATTTTCTTTGAATGTTGTGATTTTTAAAATTTGTCTGTGGTTCTGCTCTCTTTTATTTGAAATATAGGGAGCCCCCGGTACTCCAGGTCTGCCAGGGCCCAGAGGTGACCCTGGGTTCCAAGGATTTCCAGGCATGAAAGGTACTGTTTTGTGCACTGCTCTTTGGATGCAAATACAATGACTGAGATTCACAGTGTAGGTCACACACATGTTTACTGAACTCCCATAGTCATCCCAGACAGTTAGGATTTAATAAAAAAGACCTCAGTGTTAGTGAAGAAGAGGGCTTAAAAATTAAAACCATACCTTAAAGGTGGAAACTATAGGAAAACTAAACAGAAACAGTTTAAAGTGGTTACCTTTGAGTGTACTGATGTGTGAGGGTTGGGGGCTGGGGACCTACATTAATAGCAATAGCATTGCTTGGGTTATTTCTTTTACCTTGTGCATGTGTTACAAGTTTAAAAGCTGAAAATCTAAAAGAATATTCATCAAACTGTTTATTAGTCGGGGAGGGTAAGTACATTTTTATATGTAGGTTTTAGCATTTTTTATGGGGCACATATATTATGTTTTTAATCAGAAAAAAACCTATACTTCGGGGATTTTTAAGTTTAAAATGTTCATCCCCAGAAATATAAGCTTCAGGTTTTAGAAATTCTCCAATCTTCCATAAGGATGCTGTCACCTTAAATAAGTTTTTGACTATGGGATTTGTTGTCTTCGCTGGCTAAATCCCGTTATTATTTTGTGTATGGCAGGGAATCTATTATAGACTGTAAGATGCTAAATAATAAGTGTAGCCAAAGTGAATACAGCCACATTATCACAAAGGAAGACTTTTTCCAGGACTAAGAAGTTCAAAGAGAGCCTTGTTCATGTTTTCAATCACTGACTCCACAAGGAGCACATTAGCTAAGAATAAGTCAAAGCAAGTGATTCTGATGAGTCTCATTAGACATTGGGTGGGCGACTACTGGCAGGCAGCCCGGAAACATGTGTGCCACCTGTCACTTCCCCAGTCTCACAACAGGAATATCTAAGGATTGAAAAATTACATAAAGGCCTCACGAAAGAAACATTCTGGGGAGATATTTAGAGGTATTTAGAGGGGAGAGTCATACAATCCAGTTCTCTTATTAAATATAGGGTATCCCAATAAATGTATAAACACACTTGGAATAATTATAAAGGCAGTGTTTATTAAAATGCATCTCATTTTCAAAATTGAGCTATCAGCTGTTAAAGTGTGTATGTTCCATGAAACATTTAATCACCCTCATATTTCAGAATAAGACCATCTGTCATCTGGCACTACTGAGTTTACACTTTATTTATTTAGAAATAGGATTCAATGTCACTTTGTATTTTACCTTAAATATTACATTGAATTGCTTTCTGAACTTAGTGAACTCTTAGAAACTCCCCCCCCTTCAATGCTAAAATACAAAACCTTAGTGCTTACTTATAGAATATACTTTTCAATAGATATTAAACATTGGGTCCAAATGACATGCCAAAACCCATGTGAATATCATTGTTGCAGGCTGTCACAGAGTTATAACTTCCAGTCAAAATTTCCAGTATCTAGCTAGGAAACCCACTGTTCTAAGAGGAATCACACATGCATATGAACCTAACCAATGGACACAGACAACAGGGGGGTGAGGGCATGAGTGGGGGGCAATGGGGAGATAAGGACACATATGTAATACCTTAATCAATAAAAAAATAAATTTTTAAAAATTAAATTTAAAAAAAGAGGAATCACATTCCCCAACCCCCCTCCCTTTGTTTTAAGGAGAGAAGGGTGATCCAGGATTTCCAGGAGAAATTGGACCTCCAGGGCCACCTGGGCCAAAAGGGCCACAAGGTAAATATTACTGCCTTAGTATTGCTCTCCACGAAGAAAGGGTAGCTCATCAATAAAGCCATCATCTCCTTATGTTCATGTCAATAGGTGCACGTGGAGACTCTGGCACAGTTAAGATCATCTCCCTTCCAGGAAGTCCAGGGCCACCGGGCAGAGCTGGAGGACCAGGGATGCCAGGAGAACCTGGGCCACCAGGGCCACCGGGAATCCCAGGTGTGGGACCGGAAGCACTGACTTGGATCACTAGGAAGTAGTTGAACTAGCAAACGGTGCTTCACAGGAAATGTTACACACTGTAGTGGTTTTTATAATCGGTTTCAAATTTGAGCTCATGTTAGTCTTGACCAGCAAATATAAAGCCTTTTGAGTCTATTGAAAGCTGTTGTGCATGGTGTAAACTTAAGTAAGTACACTCTAGGGCACTTAGGGATGTTGTTTTTTAAGTAAGGTAAAAGAATTCTGTCTTCTCTAACAACTGTTGTCTTAGAGCTCTATTTCTGATTGCCTGAATAAACCTGACTTCTATGTATTGGTACGTTTCTAATGCTTTGTACAGCACTTGGAAAAGTAATAAATACAAATGTAAGGCTAATCTTATGAAAGCTTTTCAAAATACTAGTATTAGTGTATGAAAATTGAACTAACCCCTTTATATAGGTTCAGCATATTGTGATAGTCTCCTGAATGGAATTATGTTCTAAGTTTGCTTGAGACACCTGGGAGATAACATATTACTTTGATCAATACAAGGGCATAGTGAGTTCTGGAACAGCATAAATCAAAATAGCAGCAGTTTTAAAATGCTGTATTTCATAAACTCCTAGTTCATTTCTAAGGGGCCTTTTTTCCTGGGAACGAGGGTGTAACAAATTGGATGACCAACTGTCCCAGTTTACACAAGGCTTAGCTTCTGCTCAGCTTGCAGCACTTACACTGCTGAAACTGGGGACGTCCCAGGTAAACTGGATGGCAGACCACCCTACCTTTTATCCTATATGAACTATTCAATACGATGTTGGTTTTTTGTTTTGTTTTTTGTTGTTGTTGTTTTATGTGTAGGACCCTGTGGGCCAAGAGGTAAACCAGGCAAGGATGGAAAACCTGGAACTCCTGGACCAATTGGAGAAAAAGGCAGCAAAGGTTCTAAAGGAGAGCAAGGTAAACGGCTAGCTTATTGCCTTCGCTGGAGAGCTCTTTCAATAGACAGAGAAGTCTTACTTGAATATGTGACCACAATAATAATCTAGATCTTTCAGTGTGTGCTGTTCAAATTAGACTAAAAACCAGCAGCAAAACACTCATTTGGGAGATGAAAATCAAGAGTTACTGGAATATACCACGTTCCTTACCTCCTAACTAGACAAATACACACCAAATTAGTTTGAGGACATTTAGTCCTCATGAAGCACTAATTCCATTTTCATAAAGGCCAGTGCTGTTTTTAATTTATAGGAGTACTTAGTTAATAATATCTACTTATGGGAATCTTATACAAGAAGAGAAATATTATCTTGATATAAATAGAAGAGCAACTCGGTATTCTTACTTAGGAAAGCCATGTGTTAACTATGCCATTCTTGACTACAACTCAATAACTCGGGGGGAGGGGGGGGGCTCTTAAATATTTAAGTCTGAACATAAGCTTTATCTTCACCTGGGTCAAAATCTGCCTTCTGCAAAAGTTTCAAAAGCACTTCCTACAAACTACCTAGATGTCCAAATCTTATATTTTAGGATTGCTGACTTTGTTAAAATGAGAAAAAATTCTAAATGGGATTTTTCCAATTATATGCCCAGATCCATTATAATAAGGCTATAAAGACTGGATATTTAAATCTTTAAAAATTCAAATATGCTAATGTTAACTATATCAATTTCTTTTCTTTTTTTTATATATATTTTATTGATTTTTTACAGAGAGGAAGGGAGAGAGATAGAGAGTTAGAAACATCGATGAGAGAGAAACATCGATCAGCTGCCTCCTGCACATCTCCCACTGGGGATGTGCCCGCAACCAAGGTACATGCCCTTGACCGGAATCGAACCCGGGACCTTTCAGTCCGCAGGCCAACGCTCTATCCACTGAGCCAAACCGGCTTCGGCATATATCAATTTCTTAATAACTCATAATTTAGTATTGTCATGAGTGTACATTAGAGCACTATTTATTTGACTTTCCTTCAAATGTTTTTTAAATTGGTAAATAAAAAAAAAGTCTTACTAATAATTCTATTAATTAAAAAAAGTTTACTGACCAAGTTAGTTCTTTCAGAATGGGAGCACAGCAAGAGCAAAGGTGCTACAGTACAGATTGTACTGAGAATGATTATCAAGTAGACTGGTGGTTCCCAACGTGAGGCACACACCCCACAGGGGGGCAATTTGATTTTTGAAGGGGGCAATTTGAGAATGAGTTATTAACAGTGAATTTTTGGCATTTCTTATGGTTCCAGGGGCCTTATATGTTTATACAGTATATAAATATATATTGTGACATATTTGTGCATTTCAGTTCTCTATATGTTTTGAAACTTTATTTGCTATTTTTTCATATCACTTCATATTACTATTCTTTTTTAACAATTTCTTAGAGATTTCTTCCTCAGTATTTCAACTGTCCTTTCTTTTTTCTCTTTCATGGATGCCATATTCTTTGGAAGCTTGTTTAGACCAAGTTGATGGCCTTTTAGGCTTCCTCCACGTGAATAATTATTCACTTTTTGAATAATAAGAATTATATGTCACACGGGGGAGGGGCATCAGGATTTTAGAGATGCTTAGGTGGGCATGGCCAAAAAAAGGTTGGGAACCACTGAAGTTGACATAGTTGGTCCTAATGCTACCAAAGACCTCCTAAGAATGAGGAAGGGATCTAAGAGTCAAACAGCATTGGTCTAAACTGAAAGCCTTGGACTTTCGTGGAAATGCAGAATATCCTCAGATCATGCTGACTTGCATAATCACTCACTTGAGTTTCTTGTCATGCTTAGCTAATCACTTCACAATTCCTGTGCAGAGACCTGAAGGGATCTTCTGCTTGGAGCCAGGGATAGCCCCCTGCAAAAGAGGGTAGATGCTAGGAACAGTGAAGATACCTTCTCTATCTGATATATTTAAAACAATGGCAATCTAACTTTTCAAGACAACTTTTAAGAATTTGGATATGGTCTATTTTTTAATTTCAAAGACTGACCCATGGACCCCGAAGATAGAAATGAGGAGACTGAAAAAAATATATAATATTGGGACTTTACCAAATTCTTGTGAAAAGGATTGACTTATAATTAGGACTAAACTAGGACACTGCCTGACTCCATGGCCTGGTTGTTTATGGGGAACAATACCTCCCTTGACTCACTAGGCCCAAAATCCAAGTGTCTGCTGGCTCTGCATGTCCTTAGAATTCTAAAGAACCATCACCCAGATCAGGTTGGAGTGGAGGGTCGGGGTGCAGTGGCAGCAGAAATGGATCAGGGGAGATGGGGGTGGCTAGCCTCTGCCAGTTTCATAAATAGTGGGTATTTGATGAAGAAAGGGAGAACAGGAGGAATGAGAAAAATGGTAGTGACAAAGGTGTATTAATTAGCTTACTCAAATGCAGAGAAAATTTACAAAGTAAAAAAAGTATTCTTGTTTTAATTCATATAAACTCTTATCACAGAAGAAAAAGTCTTGTTTTTACTTGCCTTACTAATTGATCAAAAACATTCTTGAAGTTTGCACCTTTGAAAGGAACTGTCAATGTTTTCCATGTTTATTGAATTTATGAAAAAATCTATGTAATTTATCTTCTTGAATAGATTTTCAAAGCATAGATATTTGGCTTCTATTTCCATTGTAGGATACACTGATTTATGCATAAAAGATGTACATAAGACCTACCAGAGGCAGACCACTGTGTTAGGCACCACAGGGAAATACAAAGCAGAAGACCTGATCTCAGAACACCCATAAGATATACACATGCATTGTATTTGTAACATACAATGTATGTACATTATGCAGTATCTATAACAGGCATTGTGTGACATTATTCAGCATTCAATAATATTGTTTGACCATTTTATAAGCCACTATTCTGTGGCTCCTTTCTATATTTGGGGCTTATCAGATATACACAAACATTTAAATTAGTACTTTGGAATAAGTTTGAGGTTATTTGTGTTGCAACATGTATAATGTGTTTCTTGAAGGACCACCTGGATTCGATGGACGGCCAGGTTTGAAGGGGATACCTGGTGACATCGGACCACCTGCAACCGGGACAACGATGAGAGGCTTTATTTTCACCCGCCATAGTCAGACCACAGCAATTCCTTCCTGTCCAGAAGGAACGGAGCCACTCTATAATGGGTTCTCTCTTCTTTTCATACAAGGAAATGAACAAGCTTATGGACAAGACCTGGGTAATGTCCCAGTCCAAGTTCCCACTCACTGTTCCAAATACAGATTGTAAATTTTTGTGGTATGTGGTGCTTCACTCTGAAGTACCTTGGGTATGTTACAGTACTTTTTAAAGAGAGTAAACAAAACATAGGCCTAATATCTAATGTTTATTCTAGAATGTAAAGCTTTTTAATTGTAGTTGACATCCAATATTATTAGTTTCAGGTATACAATGTAGTGAGATTTCATATTTATACACCTTACAAAGTGATCACCACCAAGTCCATTATCTGTCATCATACAGTTATTGTGATATTATTGACTGTATTCCGTATGCTGTACTTTACATCCTGTGACTTATGTTTGGACCTCTTAATCCCCTTCACCTTTTTGCCCATACCACCACCACCCAAACCTCTGGCAACAATTAGTTTTTCTGTATCTGAGTTGATTTGTTTTGTTCATTTGTTTAGTTTTGTAGATTCCATACATAAAGTATTTGTCTTTCTCTGATTTATTTCACTTATCCATATTGTCACAAAGGGCAAGATTTCATTCTTTTCATGGCTAATATTCTGGCATGTGTGTGTGAACATCTATTTCTTCTTTATTCATCTATTGATGAACATCTTGGTTGCTCCCATATCTTGGCTATTGTAAATAATGCTGCAGTGAACATGGGGATACATATATCCTTTTGAATTAGTGTTTCATTTTCTTCAGATAAGCACCCACGGGGTGTGGCAGGGCAGGGGCCTCTTTGGACGAGTACTAACCTGGGTGGGTCCTCAGGGAAACGCCAGCGTGGGGTGAATAGTGTTCGAGAGGTTAATGGAGTGTGTCAGAAATGGCACCGGCTAGGTTAAAGAAAGGGGAGAGGGGAATGGCGCCTGCCAGCAACCTCTGACTCAGGAGAAAGTTCTAACAGATTCCTGTTGCTCCAGCACATGCCCTGAACTAGTTTAATGTATCACCTTCGCATATGACCTAGGTGCTTTTCAATCTGCTCCTCTGTGCCAGGACTCAGAAAGAGCACAACCTGGGTTTCCCTTTGGCTCTCCCAGATGTAAACCCTGCTGGTTTTCAAAGCCAGATGTTATAGGGGCTCCTCTTCCTGGTTTAGGTCTCCAGGCTAGGGCTTGGACCGCTAGCTCTTTGGGGAAGATATCTGTGGTTGTGATATCCCTCCCACTGTGAGTCACTGAATGGGGAGTGGAGGATAGGGTAGGTCCTGAGTAGACTTAGTCTCCACCCCTCCTATCCATTTCAATGTGGCTTTTAAAAAATATCAGTAGTTGTAGAAAATCTGTTCTGCTAGTTTTCAGGTTGTTCTCAGAGATAGCTGTTCTATATGCAGTTGTTGTTTTGGTGTCAATGAGAGGAGGTGAACTCAGGAACTTCCGTCATCTTTTTTTTTTTTAATATATTTTTATTGATTTCAGAGAGGAAGGGAGAGGGAGAGAGAGATAGAAACATCAATGATGAGAGAGAGTCATTGATCGGCTGCCTCCTGCATGCCACCTACTAGGGATCAAGCCTGCAACCCAGGCATGTGCCCAGACCAGAAATTGAACCACGATTTCTTCTGGTTCATAGGTTGACTCTCTACCCTGAGCCACACCTGCTGAGTGCTACTCCGTCATCTTGAACTCGAAGCCAGGAGCCTTGCTCTTAAATGCCAATATAGCTTGTCCTGTTCAACAAAAACAATTTTCACTTAAATCACTTTTTTAATATTAAAAGCAACATCTTTTCTAAAGCTTTATCTGGCTATTAGCTATTATAAACATATCAAGAACTAGGAATACTTTGAAGCAAAAACTGACTAACTAACCTTCTACCAGTCCTCAAATTCTAGACTGATTAGAAAGAGCCACAGGAAGTATTATGGAAGGAGAAAGAGGATTTGTTTACCCACTGAATCTTTAATTTCTATCATTTTTTAAACTTATATAACATTTTGTCATATAACTTATAACTTTTTTTAAAAATTCTTTATTGCTTAATGTATTACATACCTGGTAAGTCTCCTTTTCCCCCCATTTACCTCTCCCCAGACGCTCCAACCCCTCAGCAGTGATAATTCTTTAGTGTTGTCTTTCTTCAGTTTTTGCCATAGATTATGTTTTAATTCGTCTCTACCTGGTAACAATGTTCAAAATAGTTTTAATGTTACTGAAAGTGATACCTAGTCTGATGTTTTATTAGGAACTCTTGGAAGCTGCCTACAGCGATTTACCACAATGCCATTCCTATTCTGTAACACCAATGATGTATGTAATTTCGCATCTCGAAATGATTATTCATACTGGCTGTCAACACCAGCTCCGATGCCAATGGACATGGCTCCAATTACTGGCAGGGCCCTGCAGCCTTATATTAGCAGGTAAAAATTTCAATCCTTTAGTTTTGTGATGAAACCAGGTAAATTACTCCATTTGTAATCACACTATAGATAGCACATCACAGTGCAAAAAGTGGCGATGCCACCACATTCTTTGTTTCATGTTACAGATGCACTGTCTGTGAAGGTCCTGCGATTGCCATAGCCATTCACAGCCAAACCACAGACATTCCCGCATGTCCCCATGACTGGATTTCTCTCTGGACAGGATTTTCTTTCATTATGGTAAGGAAAAAGGGACAGCAAATTCACAGTAAAAACTGCCTATGAAATCCTAAATGCCCCCAAAATGTGACTGTCATCAATTCATATGTCATGAACATTTGCTTGTAAATCTGAAAATATACTCTCTTTTTAAAAACCAATAAGTTGTTTTTTTGGTAAAAAAAAAAATGGAGCATTTGAAAAAACTTCTCAGGAGATTACCCACAAATTCTAAATAAGACATTTAGGTGAACAGTAACTACAATATTGGTAATAAAATGTCTATTTTTAAAAATGTACATATTTTATATACATACTCCATAATCCTTATGAAAATTCTGCAAGACAGTTTCTATCATCTACAGATTTACATTAAAAAAAAGGAATAATTTCCCCAAGGTCCCACAATAAGTAGTAAAACTACGATTTGCACCTACATCTGTCTGGCCCAAAATCTTTATGCCTTATACTGTTTCCTTTGGTATTCATATGAAGATGGGAACTAAGAGAAAACACCTTTTAAAGAAAAATTCCCCTGATATAAGTGCTAAATGAAGAAATCTATGAACTGACCATCTGTGAGTCTGACTGCTGTACACTGTAGTTAGTGGTTATTCATATTCTGTAGAGCATCATTTATAAAACACTATTCCCCCTTCTTTACTCACAAATGTCCATTGTTTCAAACATCAGCACCTACCATATGCCATGAATGGTCTAGGTCAGTGATGGCCAACCTATGACATGCGTGTCAGAGGTGACACACGAACTCATTTTTTTGGTTGATTTTTCTTTGTTAAATGGCACTTAAATATATAAAATAAATATCAAAAATATAAGTCTTTGTTTTACTATGGTTGCAAATATCAAAAAATTTCTATGTGACACGGCATCAGAGTTAAGTTAGGGTTTTTCAAAATGCTGACACGCCGAGCTCAAAAGGTTCGCCATCACTGGTCTAGGTCCTAAAGATACCTGCAGTAAACCAAAGTTCCTGCTCTCATGGAGCTTCTATCCTAGTGGAGAAGGTCGACAATAAACAAGAAGACACAATAACAACAGTAATGAGCACAGACGGTAAATGGTATCATGAAGGACATAAGGCAAGACAAAGGGAGAGAATGTGAGAGGAGTGACATCAAAGAAAGCCTCTGGAAATTATATTTAAACAGACCTCTGAATGACAAGAAAGAACCAGTCACACCTGGGGAAAAAGAGCATTCTAGGCAAAAGAAAGTTTTTACTTTCTTTTTGATGACTATAGTTCAACATGGAACACTAGCAAATCTGAGCAAAGAAGCGTAAGAAGCTAAATTCATGCTTTTTTTTCTTGTCTTCTATTACTATATACATATGTAGCAATAAAAGACAAGATGCCATATATGTATGGCACTAAAAATTTCAACACCATGCACAGAATTCTTATTCTGATATTTTCACTGTGATAGTTCACAAGCGCAGGTTCTGAGGGCTCTGGGCAAGCACTGGCATCCCCGGGATCCTGCCTGGAAGAATTCCGAGCCAGTCCATTCATAGAATGTCATGGAAGAGGAACATGCAACTACTATTCAAATTCCTACAGTTTCTGGTTGGCTTCATTAAACCCAAAAAGAATGTTCAGGTAATTATTCAAAATCAAATTTAATCTAATGACGCAACTGCAGAACTATTAAAAGGTTGCCTATGTTAGATTGTGATTACCTGTGTGTTGTTGTACTCATATTTTTAAAAGTTCGCATACCAATGAAATCCTGTTTAGCTTGGCACTTCTAGTTTATAAGAAGCAACGGATAGCCATGGTTTTGTACTACTCTGCCAACAAAGGCATCACTAGATGTATTTAACCCTCTGTACACCATAAGCGTCTATAACATAAAAAGACGTGGGGATGGTTTCTGTTTTGGACGCGTGGAAGTTAACTGGTTAATATTTAGATATAGATTGATAGTAAATTACTGAATAAAACCATTAAATGATCTGCTAATTTTAATTTATTGTATCGGACGAGTTTTAAGACAGGCTATTTAAAAAGTAGGTGTAGTTTTCATTATAAAAAGATGATCTGTATGTTTCCTCTGTGCTACCAAAATACAACTAAAATCATAAAATGTCTATATATATATA
>NW_005871051.1:24279230-24352513 GCF_000147115.1 Myotis lucifugus
AAATATACCTTCTATAATAAAGTTTAGGTGAGATATAATATGCATTGATAAAACTCAAACCCAACAAGCATTTCCTTTTTATCTACAAATTGATGATATTTGTCTTTTCTTTTCTTTCTTATTTATTTTCAGAAAACCTATTCCATCAACTGTGAAAGCTGGGGAGTTAGAAAAGATCATAAGTCGCTGTCGGGTGTGCATGAAGAAAAGACAATGAAGAAATCAATGAAAATAGAACTGTTATTTTTCATCTTCAATAATCAAGTAATGATGCATTTATTGGTTATTTAAGTATTTAAATGCATTTAAGTTTTTTTTCTCTCTAACCAAACAATATCGCTCTATGATGGCTTGGTACAAAGTTCCTATTTGTTTCTCCACACAACAAAGCACTTACTTTAAGTTAGCTCTGTGATCCTGGTCTCTACATCTGTGTTTCAAAGTTCCCTATGGTAAGGCAGCAGAGCTTTCACAAAATATCACTGAAATTGTATTCCATTTGTATCCAATGCACTATCTAAATGGTGACTGTATAAAGTTTGATGTGACAAGTGAAGAGCTATTTGGTCCAATAAATTCCCAAGATTTGCCCCCTTCTATTCCAGTCTTTGAGACTCAGGGAGGCTCTATCAGTTTTAGATTGCCCCACCTACTTCCTAAGACTTTTAGATGCTAAGTAGAGGAGATGGGGGTGAGTGGATTATGAGGCTTCACTGACAGAACTGGACTTTCAGATCTGTTAACCTCAGGCTTGAGGGAACCAGAATTAAACTGAGGTGCATAGATTTCGTAGGGCTCTTTCAAATATCCCCAACACTAAGGCCAAAAGGGGGGTTCCCTGAATGAAGTCGCAATAGCTGTGGAAACACTGTATGGTTTTGTTTTGTATTTTTAAAGTCTTTTTGTTTGTCCATTGAATTTTGTTTGTCCATTGTAGCAATATAGCCTGTTTGTGTTCCAAGTAGGTACAATTTTTAACTTTAGTGACTTAATTTTAATAGAATATTTTTTACACACATACTCTAAAATGTGTCTAAATTTTGACTTTTACCAGCACAACCACAAAATAACAAAACTACTTAGATTTGTACTTTATCCCCATTCCTATAAATGTTAGTGCATATAATTGAGTAGTTCAGTAATCCATGAAAAAACTTAAGGCATTAGTTGGATTATCAGGCTCAGAAGATTTTTCCTTTGCTCTAAATATGCCATTTAATTTGGATATTTTGAGATTCCTTTGTTACTTCTCTAATTCTTCTTTGGTAAAAACATGTTTTTTAATATTACATATTCTTTCAAACTATATTGAGAAAGTCCACTGTGTAAAAATATTAATGTACAAATTGTACAGCTTGGCAGCTGTGTCATAAAACTTGCTTTTCAGTGTGCTGATACATTCCCAGGGTTACTTAATTCAACCTAATAAGCATTTTATTCAGTGCCAAGCCATACTCAGGCACTGTGCTAAATTACAGAAACACTAATAGGGGAAAATTATATATATATTTGTTTTATTCCTAATATCCCAGAAAAGGTAATTTACTGTTTCTGTTAGGAATCCTACATATCTGAGTTGGTTTTTCTCCCTTTTCGTTCTTTACCTCTGTCCTAATATTTCATGATAATTCAGCAGACCTCAAAAAAGGTTCAAAAATAAGATCTATGCCCAAGGAGAACCCAGGGCTTCTGGCTTTTCTGAGGCATCACAGAAGCCAAGGTCTGGATAATATAAAGAAAACAAAGATCTGCAAGACATTAAAAACCATTATACTTGCCGAAACCGGTTTTGATGAGTCTCAGAAGTCAGGCAACCTAAGAAAAAGCTCTGAATATGTTTCTTGACCCACCTAGGTGGAGTTGGTGCTGATATTTAAATTCTGGTTTTGTTGCTTCAATCTCAGTTGCTTTGGAAGTGAAGATGTGGCCCCAGAGGACAGCACAGACTGTGACCACGGTCCGCATCCTCCACTGCTCAAATGACTCCTGTCAAGCCATTTTCACACTTAAATGAAGAAGCACTTTTTATACTCAGATTACTTATTTAGACTCACCTAATATTAAGACTTTTTGCTCTAAAAATATCTTACTGTCCAAATTGCACTATAGTGGCATGGAGGGCTAATGGATCTCCACAAACCCTCACAGACCAGGAGTTCTTGAAGTGTGGTCCCTGGACCAGCAGCATGTGGGAACTTGTCACAAATGCAAATTCTAGGGCCAACCCAGACCTACAGAATCAGAAACTCAGGGGTAAGTCCCAGAAATCTGTTTTAACAAATCCTCCCGGTGATTTCCAATGCACCCTAAAGATTGAAAAAAAAACTGTTCTGGGCAAACACCCCCAAAAAACAACAATTGTACCAGCAGTTACCAAGTAGAGCTGGCTACAATTGTTCTACCCGTCCCTCTCTTTCAAGTTCAAACTCACAAATGAACTTACGGTTACCTAATGTTACTAATAAGAAAAAGCCCTAGATTGGTGCTAATGCCAAATAACTGGCCTGCGCTTGTCCCCCAGCCTCCATCTTCTCTTGCCCTCTCATCAGTGTTTAACTTCTGAGGAAGACAAGTAATGCTAAATTCCAATGAAGCCATACTAAGCTGCTTAATCATACTTCTAAGACTGAGCATTGAAACACAGCTCATGTGCATTACTTTCTATAGTAGTAGCTATATAATCTGAGGAGTTTTTAAAGTTATGAAGACTTAAACTTTGCAGATAAAATGTAAAATAACTTGTTTCTTTTAAATTTGGGGCTTCACCTTTGGAATTTCACAGTTTGCTCAGAGGTCTCTCGTTTTGCAAGGTAAATGTTATTAAGTAACTTATTTATAAAAAGAATTACAATAATACTAAATTTGAGTTTATTGCTAATTTAACTTACAAAGATTTTTCTATGCATCAAATGTAACTTACTGCTTCAAAACTTAATTTAATATTCACTCTATAACCAAATGAAATATATTTAAAATATATTGAATATTTTATATCTTGACAATATTATAATATTGTAATGTACTAATATTTCTGTAATTATAGCAAAAATATAATTTTATTGTATTGTCTAATAATAAAATTTAAAATTATATCTGGTCTTATTTTTTCCAAGTGAAAATACATTTTTTTAAATTTTAAAAATATATGCTCACTGTCAAAACAATAGACAATACAGACGTTAACACACTGTAGACACATTTTCATATCTATAAACAAGAACTAATCATTATTTGCATGGATTTACTATGTAAGTCAATGAGTCCCCAATTGATGGACACTTCAATAAGTTTTATTATGGACATGTTGTACATATTTCATGTCACAATTTGTAAAACTCGGTTCTTTATGGATCCAATGTCTAGGACAAATTAGAGAAAAAAAAGATTGAAGAGGGGGAGTCCAGTTACAAGGGTAATGTATCAGTAGTCTAGCAATGGGAACAAAGTACACTTGGACAGTTGACATTGAGGTGAGAGACTTTAAAGACGGGGGACTTAGGAGACAGTGAAAGGTGACTTCGGAATTTTGAACCTTGGTGACTGAAATTAACTGAAAAAGGAAAATTCAGGAGAACGTTATCTGGATTGAGATGAGGAAGAAATTTGAGTTTGAAATCCTTTTGGGACCAAAGCTCCAAAGGGACACTTGGGCTAGAACTAGTGCAACCAGATGAGACTAAATAAATGTAACCTATTTAGATTTTTATGCCACCTTTTCCCACAAAAGATTTGAGGCAATGTGGTCGAAAGTCTACGATGAACTGAACTGTAAATAGGAATGGCCACATGAATGAAGTCCCTGAATGAAACTCTTGTCACAAAACACAAGGCAGCGGAGTTTCCAGGTAAGGGAGAGAAATGTGCCTTTTTTTGGGTGTTTTTTGTTTTTGAGATTCTACCAACAGTGTTAGATGCTTTCACATATCATACTCAGTCTCATTAACAGAATTAAACGATTCAGGAAGATTAAAGGTGATCAGGATTAAAGGAGAAGACTTTGGATTGGTAATTGAATTACATAAGGAATGTCCTGAGTTTATTTGAGCCAAACATATGTCGGAGAGCAAGATCTCAAATGCTCTGGAAAATAGCAGTTTGCAGCTTCTTTTATGCATTTGAAATGAAGGAGGGAACTAAGGAGAATGACATGGATGTGGGATTGGACTACAGGATAGTTAAAAAGATCCCCTGCTTTCTTGAAGGTGGTTTCCCTGATTTCAAAGGTGTGTTAACCTAGATGCACAGAAACAATGCACAGGGCTGGCTTAAGACGAGGACAAACCTCTTGCTGAAAGTTATGTGCCTGGGGCATCACTACTCACCATGACCTGCCCTGTTAGGAACGTATGATCAGACAATCCTGTGAGGTTACTTTCCATAGAATCCTTTTTTTTTTTCAACCACACAGTCTTCATTTAAAAGTTCATTTTCTTGGGGGGTAGGGGACAGGAGTAAAAAGCAAACTGCAATTAATTAAAAGGTGAAAGGGTAGTGGTGGAAGCAGCAGGGCCCTCCTTCCTAAAGGTTTTGGTCATAGATGGCTCATCCACCTTGGTCTCTTTCTGCCTCCAAAAAACGTTGGTTAAGTCCAATCAGTCCTAAAATAAATCTCTTAAAGAGAAATGCCTTGCCATTGCTATGAAGGGGCCCAAGAATGCCATTCTCAGAGGGCCTCCCACATTATTTTGAACAATGATAACATCTCTGGAATATCTTTAATTCTGGGGAAATACAGACTTGAGTAGGTCTTTGTTCAGCTCAAGTCCAGGCATACAAAGTATTCCACCATTTGGCATCAGTCCGTCCCAATGTTGGTGGACAAGGTACTGGTTTTTCCTGCAGAGGGAAAGATCGTTAGATCCAGAGAGAGGTCTCCGAAGCTTAACAAAGACTACTACAATGAAACCTAAGTCCTCCGGGATTCTCGTCTTGACAGATTAGGGGAGCCCGTCAAACCAGGGTCACTGTCAGGGAAGGCGTCTGAGAGTTCAGGAACCTAAACAGTCATCAACGTTAAAGTGTTTAAGAATCACTTGCAGAATGGTGATTAACAGGAGAAAGGGGGTGGAGGTAGGGAGGGTAAAGGGGGGTCAAACATATGGTGACGGAAGACTGGGCACAGGATGCAATATACAGACGATGGATTATAGAACTGAACACTTAAATCTATATAATGTTATTAACCAAGGTCACCCCAAATAAATTTAATTTTTAAAAAGTCACTTGCACCTCTTTCACTGCTGGTGGGAATGCAGACTGGTGCAGCCACTGTGGGAAACACTATGGCGTTTCCTCAAAAAGTTAAAAATGGAACTTCCATTTGACCCAGTGATCCCACTGCTAGGAATATATCCCAAGAAACCAGAAACACCAATCAGAAAGGATATATGCACCCATATGTTCATAGCAACACAATTTACCATAGCTAAGATCTGGAAACAGCCTAAATGCCCATCAGCAGATGAGTGGATTAGAAAACTGTGGTACATCTACACGATGGAATACTACGCTGCGGTAAAAAAGGAGTTCTTACCATTTGCAGCAGCATGGATGGAAACGGAGAGCATTATGCTAAGCGAAATAAGCCAGTCGGAGAAAGATAACTATCACATGATTGATTTCACTCATTTATGGATAATAAAGAACATTATAACCTGATGAACAAAAAGATAGATACAGAGGCAGAGAAGCATTGAACAGACTGTCAAATTACAGTGGGAAGGCCGGGGAAGTGTTGGGGGGGAGGGGGGGAAAGGGAGGTAAGAGATCAACTGAAGGACTTGTATGCATGTATATAAGCACACAGCAGGTAGCATAAATTACAACCGATCTTCCCCCCTTGTCTCTTTGATTGTTCTTTGTGCACTCCATGTAGGAAGTTGCCTCGTATAAAACATAGAGGGGGGATGTCATAGGTACTACTATCTGTAATACTTTAAACAATAAAATAAAAAAAATTTTTAAAAGTCACTTGCAGAGCTAGCGACATCGGCAGATTCCCAGGAGAAGTAGTTGTTTAACTGGCTGCGCAAGGTTTCCTTGTGGATATGCGGCTCTCAGGGATCGCGAACTCTATGTAACCGAGAACGAAACACCTACCGTGAGAAGTCGTTCCCTGCGGTTGGTGCGCGGCCCGAGCCAGAAACGCGCCCCGGGACGGGATCCCGGAGTCACGGCCCCGCCCACGGACGCCGGCGCGTCACGTGACCGCGGCGCCGCCTGCGCTACGGGTCCCGGGAGGGGCCAGCCCCGGCCGTTCTCGCGTCTCTGCCGGCCCGCTGCGGGCCGCTCCGGCCGGTGTTTTGCCCGGGCGCCTCCGTGCGCTCGGCCAACGGCCTCCGAGAGCGCCCACCTGAGCCCCCGGGAGCCGGCGGGCGGCGGCCCTCGCCGGGGACCCTCCAGCCGGCCCAGGGGTGAGTACTGACGTCTTCCGGACCCGGGACCTGCAGCCCGGCGCCGAGGCCGGGGTTCTCCGGCTGCCGGGGGGACCCGCGTCGCCCCGGTGCGCCCCTGGTGCCTACCCGGCCCGAGTCCCGGCCCCCGACCCCCGGGCTTCTCGCCTTCAACCCCGACCTTTCCGCCTTCTCAGGCCTGGCCTCCCCATCTGGCCCTGCGGGGAAACTGCCCTGCACACGTTTGGGGCAACCTCTTCACCCTTTCTAGGTCGCCGTCTCATTGTTGAAACATTTGGACTTTTTTTCCCGTCTAGAAAATAGTTTGGGGGTGTCGGGGGGCGGGGAGAGGAGGGGAGACACTAGGGATGTCCTGAGCTTGATCACGGCGCTTTGCTGGGCGTCTTCCCTCTCTCCGGGTCCGGGCCTTGGCATCTCTAAGTATGTGACCTTGAACCGGACACCTGCCGTCTTGAAAACTAGTTTTTGTTGTTTTTCTTTTGACTTGGTGGGAAGTGCGTGTTGGAAAAGAAAGGCCTTGTTGAAAGCCGGGTCCGGCGCGAGCGGCCCAGCGGGCCCAGCCTGTGAGCATCCTTGTTCGCAGGTGCACCTGCTGCCTGAGCTGCTCCGGCGACCGATTCCCTCCCGGGGGCGGGGGGCGGGGGGCAGAGCCGAGCTCCGGCTCCGGCGAGCCTGGCCCCTGCCCCGGGTCTGCGGGACGAGTCCTGTCCTACAGCCTCAGAGCCAGGCGCCTCCTCTCCCGGGAGGAGGAGGCTCTCAGAAGCGGAGGTGCCTTTTAATTGCAGAAGATAAGAAAGGCCCCGGGCCCTAGTTCTTTGTTCCCAAATATAGAACCAGTTGTTTCCAGGCCTCCCATCCGTGGAGAAATTTTAACTGCAGTTCAAATGTTAACTTGTGTTTTCTCTCCCTAGATGAAAAGCATTTGCTTCTGTGTCAGTGTCGTTAGCTAATGAGATCCCAGAGCAAAATCCCTTAGGAAAATGGGTTTGGAAAGAATTAGAACCGTTTAGTTGTACTTAGGAGTTTTTCCCCCATGTAGTTAAGTGGGGGGTGGGGGGGGGTGGGGGGCGGGACAGCTTCTATCTTTTTGGTTTCAAACGCTTGTGAATTGGTTTTGCTGTTTTTTCCAACAGGAAATTGTGTGTTCTATTCCTTCCTGTGCGATAGGGCTGCCTCATTTTAGGATCTACGAAGTTTGGCTGTACTATCCTCCCTTCTGGTGTTCAAAGTTGTTTTCTGTGGATTCAAAACCATATTTTAAAACTCGATCATTTATATGTTTCGAAGTTTTCACTGATTTTTATTAAGCTAAAGTTAATTTTGGATTGCTACACCCTGACTTTCTAATAAACACATCCTTTTAAGGATAGTTGCTTGGAGAGAGAACTGAAACAGGTGACCTAGATTAAAACCTTGAACTAGGTCCACACAATGGGTGATAAAGAACCGGACTTCTTTTTTTTTGTAATTAAACAATTATATAAATCTGTGCAACCATGATCAGTTTAACCCAATTTGTTTCTGTCACTCCCTATGCTTTCTCTCTGGGTCCCAGTGTTTTGACATAGAAAATAAGAAAGTCAGGCATGAACCATTATGCGCCAAAATTGGGATACTTTCCATGAGTGGGACGTGACTGACTTGACTCTGGGTGGTGTCTGATTGAGGGTTTTTATAATAGTTTTTGTTGTGTGTATTTAAACTGTGGTTTAAGGTACTGATGTAAAATTTCCTTTAAAAAAGTTGGGTTAAAGAAAAGATTAGTGTAAGAGTAAATGTGCTGTGTGAATATGGGTAAAACCATGAAATTGGCAAATTACTGATATTTGGGAATCACTGGGCTTAGAAAGTA
Source organism: Myotis lucifugus (assembly GCF_000147115.1). Taxonomy (NCBI): domain Eukaryota; kingdom Metazoa; phylum Chordata; class Mammalia; order Chiroptera; family Vespertilionidae; genus Myotis; species Myotis lucifugus. The sequence goes on from NW_005871051.1 coordinate 24,287,496, forward strand.
GAGCTCTAAGATCATCTGTGATTCTGAGAGAAATTTTGTGTCCTTAGTTTTATAACAGGATGTCAGTACTGGTTACCTAGTAGATTCTAAGGGAGAAAACTTCAAGAATTAATATCTTAACTCCAAATGAGAAGTTTCTTTATTGTCAAAATATATTACCAAAAATGTCATAGTCTAATGAGGGAAAGTAAAAAATTAGATTTTGATTTATTTTACATAAGCAGAATCCTAGTAATTGGGACAGTTCAGCATTAAATCTTTGTAGAAAAGTTTCATTTACTCTTTAAGTAACTCCGATTGGCTATAGGAGTAATTTGGCTTTTTCCTGAAGTTGTCTTTTTCATGTCCACCTTTATGATCTAAGTCTATAATACTTGGCCAACTCAGATTCTTGTAAGATGAGCTGTTGCTATAGAATAGAATGTCCAGTGGAAAGTTAATAAGACTGAAATGCAGTAAATGGAGTGTAGAGAATAGCACATTTCAGGGAGATAATGTTCTACAATTTGTGAGTCTTGTTTATTATTGTATAACTTCAATTTTTAATGTCCCAAGACTATAATCCTCTTGAGATACATCTTTTTAGTGTTATTTCTAAATATAAGCATTTATTGTGCTTCTGATCCACACAAGTATAGGATGAGTATCTCATCTAGAATGATGCACAAAAATTGATTGTAGAGATTGTCTGTGGGGATCTGAGTGGTGATACAGGACAGGATCTGTGAACACTTTATTTTCTCTGTATTTTCTTATATGCTTTGTACCGCATGCACATATTATTGGTTTAAATTAAATACTGAATAATTGTTATGTATGGAATTAAATACTAAGTAAAATTTAGCCATTACATTTGTTACTTCCTAATATATATGTGTATGTATGTATATATACACTTACATGTATATATATGTATTAAGATTTTTTAAATTTATATATGTTTTTCATCTGCTACATTTTTCTAAATTCAAATCAGAAGTAATGAGTCTATTATTTTATCTTGCTTAACTAATGAATGGTAGTAGGACCCTGTCTGGTGGCTCAGTTGGTCAGAGCATCGTCCTGTTTACCAAAAAGAGGCGGGTTGCATTCCTGGTCAGGGCATGCTCAGGAGGCAGTGAATCCATGTCTGTCTGTCTGTCTCCCTCTTTCTTCCGCTTCTCTCTCTCTCCCTCCCTTCATCTCTCTAAAAATCAATAAATTTTGGTTGTAAGCTTTTTCAGTGTTTCTTTATTTTGTGGCGTTTTTTAAATATAAGGTTGTGCATCTTTGATGACTTTTATCATTTGGAGAATTTCCAGAAATGAATTCCTGATGTGGTATCATCTAGTTTCTCAGTTAGCTCCTGTTTTTCTCCCCCAGGGACAAAAGGGGCTCTACATCCAGCACGTGCACACTGAAGCAAGTTAAAGGATTACTATGAAGCACAGAAGCAGATAGTGCCAAATAGCAAGTAGTGGTTGGTACACATTTGTGAGTAAAGATTTTCTCTCTTAGCTCTCTTTTCTTAGCCTTTAAAACATCTGCATGCCAGATCCTTCAAATTCATACATTTGGGTAAAGAATAAAAAAGCAAGTTCGCAGTCGTAATTAACCAGTTGAGCAACCTCTAAGAACTCTCCTAAACGTCTCAGTGAGGTGGAGTTTAAGGTGTGTAATACATCTCTGACATGGAGCTTAAGAAATATCCCAGCTCTGACTTGCAGTTATACTGTCCTTAATATCTTATTGCCCTTGATTAATGTTTTTGCTGAAAATTTAGTATGATTTCGTTTCCAAAGTTAATTTTTTTGAAAGAAAACACTACTTATACATCAAATATTAAAGCTTCTTGAAATACATTTACTTCTGCCTTTTACGTTCTCTTTGTGGTTTCTTCATTAGTCAATAAAATGAAGAGGATTCTTCTTCAAAATGTAATGAGTAGAGTTGTACAGCAAAGTGTTTTTGTTTTTTTTTTCTAATCTGACTTCTCATTTGTATATACATTGGATTAGCTTTTCTTTATCATGTTGGCAAAATCATAAAATAGTAACTGTACTTTACACCATATTTATGATTTTTGAGCTATATAGAATAACTTTTTTTAGGAGGGATTTGAAAATTTGTTCCTCAGATCAAGCCCCAAACCTCTTGAAATCCAAAAATTATTTTAAGTAGATATTTCTTTTATTCATAGTTTTCTTAGGAAATGAATTATTGAAATACTGATTTTTATTCTTTCTTTTTTACAGCTGGAAAAGCAGTGTCCGTGTTGTTATGTACACCTCCAAAAAAATTCAGATCTGTAGGGGAATTGTTGTGTAAAGTAAACTGAACTACAGGGTAGCAGTATTTTAATAGCTATTATAGACGTGTATTAACTATATTAAAAATGAGTAAAAGAAAAACCTGTGACCCACCAATAGGAAGGTCAGTGACATTTTATTCAGTTGAGCTGGTATTAATAGGCTTGAGCGATAGTGGCCTGAAAGCTAATTGCCATAGGCTAACCATGCTCTTTTACATTTTTATCAGCATTTTGTATTTTGGGGCAACTTTCTTTCTACTGCATTTCCCTGGAGCATGGATCCTGCTTTAATTCAGGTTTCTCAATGCATCTGTACCATCTTTCCCCTTAAAGGCATGTCATGCTTTAAAATAATATACATGTAAATGTGATGTTAAATACAAATTAATGTGAAACTTTGAATCCCTCAAAATGAATGTATACACTAAGGATTTATTAATGCATATGCTATCTTGGTATTCATTGCATCTCAGTCATCAGATATACATTCAGCAAGAGGAGTTTTAATTTGTATTTTGTGATTTTCAAGGGATTGCATCTTTTTTAGTACGTTTAGAATTAATCTTATTAGCCTTATAAATCTGATTTTCATCTTTTTTTTTTCCATGCATGACAGCAATTTCAAATTTCCTTTTTGCAAAGTCCCAGCAGCTTTTCCTCCAGTAATTGATTAGGAAATTTTAATTTTAAGTTTTCTTTCAGGCATTTTTGAGTCATAAGCAGCATGCATATCTATACGGCGTCCGTTATGTTGTGATTATACAATAATTTGTTAAATTTGCTCCCAAACAATAGTTTCAAGATGCAGTTTCAACTGATAAGGGAGAGAAGGCATTAAGTTAAAGAAAACATTTTCTTCACTTTTTATTTTTCTTTTGTATGTATTCAGTACTCAGAAATGAGAAGTCCCTTTTTGCTCTTTCAATAAGGTATTGTCATCTAACTTCACAATGCAGAGAAAACTAACATTTTCACACTCATCACACTGTCTTTAATTTTTTTTGCCCACAGAGTGAGTGGGGTAGCATTTCCTTCTCCCACTGCTGCCGAGATGGCGGAAATTAGTCGAATTCAATATGAAATGGAATACACCGAAGGTATTAGTCAGCGAATGAGGGTCCCAGAAAAATTAAAGGTAGCACCACCAAATGCTGACCTGGAGCAAGAATTCCAAGAAGGAGTTCCAAATGCCAGTGTGATTATGCAGGTTCCAGAGAGGATTGTCGTAGCAGGTACTTTACATTTGGGTATTAAGTGCCTGGCATATCTTTGTTTTATATATTTTTAGGAAAGTTTATGGTTTTTCAAAACATTGGGGTTAGAAAGTGCAACTTACTATTTTTTCAAAAATTTTATTTATTACAATACTGTAAAATTTCAAGCAATGTTTTTAATCAACTAATTATTGAGGTGTAATACATAATTTATATCCTATATAATAAAGAGGTAATATGCAAATTGACCATCACTCCAACACACAAGATGGCAGCCCCCATGTGGACACAAAATGGCCAGGGGGGGGCATTTGTGGGCAATCAGGCCAGCAGGGGAGGGCATTTGTGGGCGATCAGGTCAGCAGGGGAGGGCAGTTGGGATGGATCAGGCCTGCAGGGGAGGGTAGTTAGGGGCGACCAGGCTGTCAGAGAAGGGCCATTGGGGGCGACCAGGCCAGCAGAGGAGGACAGTTGGGGGGGACCAGGCCTGCAGGGGAGGGCAGTTGCGGGTGACCAGGCCGGCAGTAGAGGGCAGTTAGGGGCAATCGGGCCGGCAGGGGCGCAGTTAGGCGTCGATCAGGCTGGCAGGGGAGTGGTTGGGGATGATCAGGCTGGCAAGCAGAAGCGGTTAGGGGCAATCAGGCAGGCAGTCAGGTGAGTGGTTGGGAGCCAGCAGTCCTGGATTGTGAGAGGGATGTCCCAGATTGGAGAGGGTGCAGGCTGGGCTGAAGGGCACACACACACACACCTGAGCGCCCTCCCCCCCCCCCCCTGCACAGATTTCATGCACCTTGCCTCTAGTATATATATATATAATGTGTGTAATTTTTAAGTGTACAGCTTGATGAGTTTTTTAAAAATATACTTTTATTGATTTCAGAGAGGAAAGGAGAGGGAGAGAAAGATAGAAATATCAATGATGAGAGAATCATTGATTGGCTGCCTCCTGCATGCCCCCCACTGGGGATCGAGCCCGCAACCTGAGCATGTACCCTTGACCGGAATCAAACCCAGGACTCTTCAGTCTGCAGGCCGACACTCTAGCCACTGAGCCAAACCAGCTAGGGCACAGCTTGATGAGTTTTAAGAAATGTATACACCCATGTACCTCTACCACTGTCCAGTTATAGAACATTTTCATTACCCCAGAAGGTCCCCTTGTGGCCCATCTTATTTCATTTTTATCCTTCAATTTTAGGCAACCATAATCTCTATAATCAGAAACTATTTGTCTTTCCTAGAGTTTCATATAAATGGAATTATACACTGTATACTCTTGGGTCTGGCTTTTTTTGCTGAGTGTTATGTTTTTGAGATTCTTTCCTGTTGTTGCTTATATCTTGTTCATTTCATTTTATTACTGAATAATTATAACTCAGTAGAGTTATTATTCCTACACAATTCCATTGTGTAGATATACCATGATTGGTTTATCCATTCACCTGTTAAGGAACATTGGGTTTTTCTTTTTTTTAAGTTGGGGGGCTATTGGGAATAAAGCTGCTATGAATATTCATGTATAAATCTTTGTTAGGACATGTGTTTTTACATCTCTAGGTGTGAAATTGCTAGATCATATTATAAGTTATGTTTAACTTTATAAAAAGCTTTCAAGCTATTTTTGAAATTGGCTGTACTCTATTATATTCCCATCCGTGATGTATGAGAGTTTCAGTTGCTCCACATCCTTGTCAGCATGTTGTATTGTCAGTCTTTTTCATTTTGGCCATTCTAGTGGGTATGTAGTGGCAAAAACAGTTTAATAAAAGTACTACCTTTTTAAAACCTCCCTTCTCACCTTTTTATATTTTTACTCCCAGGAAACAATGAAGACATTCCATTTTCAAGGCCAGGAGATCTTGACCTCATTCAGTCAACTTCTTTAAAACCTCTGGCACTAAAAACACCACCTCGTGTACTTACACTAAGTGAAAGACCACTAGATTTTCTGGATTTAGAAAGACCTCCTTCAACTCCCCAAAATGAAGAAGTAAGTAGAGTTTTAACATCAACTGAATTTGAAATAATAGAGAAAAAAGCAAAAGCTAAAGAGGAGTTAAGAGGCTGTAAATCATATCATTAGCAACATTTAATGAAAGCCTTCTGCCTGGACCATTGATTACTATAAATTCTGGTTTGTAGGTATCCCAAATAAGATATTCTGCTATTTCGTTGTTTTTAATTTAAATTATGTCTCAGGAAAAAGCAGAGTTTGGGGAAATCATGAACCTAGGCATTACACCTTCAGTGATACAGAAATAGTTGGGAAATTTAGCATAGAAAAAGACTAATGCATCACTTTGTTACAAAATCAGTCTGGCATACAGAGCAAAGGAAGCTCCCTTTTTTGTTGTTACCACCTATTCTCCCTGCTTGCTGAAAAGTTTCTACTGAGTCATTACTGTGCCATGTAACATTAATAGCCTTGTTGACCTATAGATGGCAGTATGGACTCATAAGGTGTTAGTAGCCATATTCAGATCTTGCCTCTGCCATTGATTCAGGGCCAGTTTTGTAAAACTTCTTTTCTGTGATGATTTCTGTAGTTGCAACTTTTTCATTATAGCTTCTGACATTGTGCTATGAGGCTAGTAGGAGACAATGTGAAACATCTTTTTATTGATAATGTAACTACCTGTCTTTCTTCTTTCATATAGTCCTTTCCAAGGAGGATAAAGGACCTATATAACACAGGAAAGTGGCGTTTCCTAGTACTAGGTAATGGTCTTAAGTTGGAAGTTTCTGTTGCGGTTATAGAGAAAATATACTTGTAGGTGCAATTGTGGACATTCTAGATAGTTGCTTGGTGAAAAGCACTACATTTGAGTGTTCACATGATGGAAAAGGCACTAAGATATTTGCAGAATTGTATTTATTTAAGAAATATTTCTTTGAATTTTATTGTAAGACACTACATTGTGAGACATAGTTCCTACATAGTGGTATGAATGAGGGAAAGATGCACACACACACAAAGATTCTTTAATAGTAAGGAATAATGAAAGTTGTGAAGATCATTACATAAGACAAAAGACAACCACAGCATGCTCCCAGTTGGAGGCCCAGTTTCCGGCTCCCCAAAGTTCCCACCAGAAATTACAGCCGTGAATAGTATTATCTTGGAGTAAGGATTCTGCCAGGAGAGAAACCCTCCCTTTAATATTCTTCTAGTTATATTTTTCTTTTGATCTTCCTGCTCCCACTGTTTTAGACACTTATGCAGAAACTTCCAACTTAAGACCATTACCTAGTACTAGGAACCCCACTTCCCCGTGTTACATAGGTCCTTTATCCTCCTTGGAAAGGACTATATGAAAGATGAAAGACAGGTAGTTTTTTGAAAATGGATTGAAATAAAAGGGCAGTAAGGCCTTGTGTGCTGGTATCATAGATGACTCATTCAGATGCTATTCAGTATCAAGTGAAATCCCTGAATCATTTATTCCGTAGTAGTCATTTTACAGCATATGCTAAGGTTTCTCAACCTCAGCACTATTGACATTTTGGCCTGAATAATTAATTCTTTGTTGTAGTGAAGGTTGTCCTTTTGTAACAGCATTGCTGATCTCTACTTACTGGATGCCAGTAGCGTCCTTCAAGTCATGAAAAGCAAAAAGGTCTCTAATAGCCAAAAGGTGGAAACAACCCAAATGTCCATCAGCTGATGAATAGATAAGCAAAACATGGTATATCCATATAGTGGAATATTACTTAGCCATAATAAGGAATAAAGTACTTATAGCTGCTACAACATGGATGACCATCGAAAACATGCTAAGACAAGCCAGACAGAAAAGGCCTTATGTTGTATGATTCCACTTACATGAAATATCCAGAATAGGCAATTCCCACATACAGAAAGCAGATTAGTGGTTTTAAGGGGGTCGGGGGAGAGGGAAATTGGAGTAACTGCTTAATGATAATGATTATAAGGGGGCCATGAAACAGTGGCAGCTGCACTGCTTATTTTGCTCATGGATTTTGTGAGTAAAGAATTTGCATCAGGTATAATAAGGAAAACCTGTTTCTGTTCTACAATATGTGGAACTAAGGCAGGGAGTCTCATAGACGGGATGATTTGACAGCTTGAGGCTGCAATCATCTGAGGTTTATGCACGTCAGTTAATAATAGCTGGTGTCTGGGATCTCAGCTAGGCTACACATAGCCTTTTCATGTGACGACTTATGCTTCCTCACATCATGGTGCCATTGTTGCAAACATGAACAAAAGGCAGAAACTTACTATGGCTTATGACCCAGCATCAGAAGCCACATTGCATCCATCTTTCTAATTTCAAGGAAGTAGACGTAGATCCCATCCCTAATGAAAAGAAGTCGATACATTTGTAAGAAGAGCATGTGGGATGGGAGATTGTGGCTATTTCTGGAATGCCAAAGGCTTTAAGCTAGGAAGACTATTTTTTTAGTCTACTTTTCAGATATCCAAACAAATCTGAATTTGTTTAAACCCCAGAAGCCAGAAACACTTATTTATAATAGAAATACAAATTTTCTATAATATATGTGCCTTTAAAGCTGTTGAGAATTGTTCTTAAATAATATATCTATCTAAATTACACATGCCTAGCAGCAATTCTTGGTTATTTATCTATTTTATTTTTTTGTTAATTTTGTGAGTAGTCTTGATTAAGGTTCTTTTGATGCTAAGCAGCTACTAGGCTACTAAGAATATTTCCTATTCCCTTACCTTTCTCTGTGCCTAACAGGTCCGTGCAGTTGGCCGACTAAAAAGAGAGCGCTCTATGAGTGAAAATGCTGTTCGCCAAAATGGACAGCTGGTCAGAACTGATTCCATGTGAGTACAACCACTAAGTACTGTATCTCCTTTTTAAGTTTTCTCTATAGATGTTGTCTGTCTCATCTTTTTCTAAATAATTTACATTTTTTAATTCTCAAATATTTTTTCAAAAAAGAAAAGGAGGAAGAAGTATGTGTTTTACCCTAAGAAACAATTTATTTCTAATAGCATTTAAAATCTGTTTTGCATTTGCATTACTTTTACATAATTGCAATACTTTTAATAGCCTTAAAAACCTGACCATTTGTTAGTTGTGAACATTTTTCGACAGCGTTATCTTTTATGTATATGATAGTCTTAGCAAAGAATGAATTGGCTATATGGGGACTCTTCTATAAAGTATACTTAAGAAAAACTGATAAATGTGAAGTGCTCAGTTCTGTGCATCCTTCAAAACTATTTATGTAGCATGTAGGTTAAAAAATAAATAAAAGGTAAACACTTTATATAAGGAAAGTCTTTATTTCCAAGTTACTCAATTTTTGTCATAAGATTGTGAATTAACCTTTTCTAGCTCTGCTTCTAATGAGCTATAGTAAACACCGTATCATAGACGAGTGGATTTTTTTTTTCCTTTCCAGTATTATTTTTATGCCTACTGAGTTATTGAATTACTAGATTCCTTTTATTTTCCAAAAATGCAAGTATATTGCTTAAAGGACTATTTGTTTAAAACTCTTTCTCATTTGGCTAAATTATCACACCCTGATCTTAAAGCTCCCCCACTATAAGATGCTTTAGATCAGGCTTTAGATCAGGCAAGTGCTTTCTTGTTGTTTTATTAAAACTTAAGGGTTTTTAATAAATTAAACATCCCTTTAAATCCCGGTCAGTATTTTAAGTCTAAAAGCCATTGGTAATTGTGGCTTTTTAAAGTAGATGATTTAGATATTTTATGTAAATTAATATGTCTTCCTCAGTAACTGTTCAGTCAGTTACTAAGAACTCATTCATTGTGAACCATATTTGATGCCAAGCATTATAATGTTAGCTTCTTTGGGAACTGCAAAAGAATTAGGAGATGAAACATTTCTCTCTTGCAAATCTAGGTAAAAGCAAAACATTTAAATTCCTATGCAAAATAACTAGAGTACAATACAAGTATACCATTTATATTAAACATATCAAGTTCTAGTTTGAACCTGACCGAAGAGTGAGTATAGGGATGCAGAATGGTCTTTGATGGGCATAGGGCCTCTCTTTTCTTCTGTTAGGTGCCAGAATGGTAATTTCTCTGATTTCTTGAGGAATCTTGAAATGCCCCCTAGAATAGTTACAGTATTCTGAACGGTTATATAGGAGGAAAGTAAGTTCAAATTAATACATATCTCCTTTAGGGAAGATTGATCTGAAATGTTCAACCACTATTAATGCAAAATTTTTTATAACTTCCTTGAAGGTGCCTGGTTAGCAGTGATGTCAACCAGCCTATGAAATCATTTTTCTAAAATACTTACAAGCATATTATACAAATGGTGAAAAAGCTACATAGTTTATGGCTAAGTTAGCTTCTTGATATTTAGTGCCCTCAGAATGATTACACATAACCTCGGAGCTTTTATTATTTTCCATTTATAATGTTTTTTAAGGCAGCAAAGATTTGTTTGTTTGTTTTTAATATATTTTATTGATTTTTTACACAGAGGAAGGGAGAGGGATAGAGAGTTAGAAACATCGATGAGAGAGAAACATAGATCAGCTGCCTCCTGCACACCCCCTACTGGGGATGTGCCCTTGACTGGAATCGAAGCTGGGACCCTTCAGTCCGCAGGCCGACGCTCTATCCACTGAGCAAAACTGGTTAAGGCAGCAGCAAAGGTTTTAATAAACTTTTCTGTTACATAAAGATATGGCTTATTTAGGTATTTAATATTTTGAAATTTCACACTAATGCAATAAAAGCATCAGTCTAGCATCACTTTTGTTTTTTTCCTCACAACATATATATTATCAGTAGCTGAGTTCAGTTAAAAAGAAGGAAATAGAAAAGAAATGAGAAAAAGGAAACAGCTGTATTATGTAAACAAACCAGCCTACTCTATGATTTAGAGTAGATGATTAAATCGTAAGATATTTTTGCAGTTGCCAATAACATAAGTTCCTCATAACAGAAAAGATTAACAGAGTTCACTAATATTTGATTTCTTTTTTTTTTAATTGCCTTAATGGCATTTTCTAGATGTTTAATAAAACTGAAAATCTCATGTGTTAATTTTTGGTAGTAAAATCAACATGAATATTTAACTATAAATTTAATATTGAAATGCTTACATTACTTACCCATACTTTTTATTATGGTAATTATATATGTTACCATGTCATTTTAAGTAAGTTACTTAACTATCTTCTTAGTAATAATATAACTTTGCCTTTTCTTCTACCATTATTAATTTTACAACTTATAATTGAATTCATCTTTAAGAACCTACATTTAATTAACCTTAGGGACTTTATTTAATTTGGTAACCTGGTCAGGAAGAAACTATTAACATAATAAAGCTACATTTTACCTCTACTAAAGTAATTATCAGACTATTGCTGTCTTTACCTAAGTTAGTCTTGTCTTTGTAATATGAGAGTAATTATGTGTCATTATGCATGAACCTTTGCCTGCCTTTACTTTTATTCCTTGGCTTGAAGAATAGAAGTACATATGGGTATAAGAACAAGAGTACTGGTCTCTGTTCTCTTAATTACTTTCAACAGACAGTAGGGTTGATTGTGGTCAGCTATAGATATAAAAATGAATTCTGACCAGTAGAATCGTATCTAGCTTTTCCTTTGTGTTATAAAAACTGAATATGTAAAAGAAGCATAATTATTATTTAAGGTGGCACAGATCAGATTCTGCCCCAAGAAATAAAATTTCAAGGTTCCAGGCACCGATTTCTGCACCGGAATACACGTAAGATTTTATCTGCTCTGCTTTTCACAAGTAGAAGTTATTTTTATTTTGCAGGCTTATGTCATACTAATATTTCACCAGGTAATTGGCATATAATATCCTAATTCTCTTACTGTTTGGCTTTTTAGTACCTCTGTTACAGAATTTCTCAAACTGTCATCATATACTTTATATAGAAAAACAAACCAGACCAACTAAAAAAGTTATGTGTGATTTGGGGCATAATGGTGAAAGTGAAATGGAATAATTTACACATAAGCATCTGAAACCTTTATAATTTTATTAACCAGTATCACCCCAATAAATTCAATATATTTTTTTAAATTACACTTAAGGACCAAGCATCCTTTTTCATTTTCTTTATTTTTCTTTGGTTGGAATATTCTCTGTAGATTCAATTTTAACCAAATTTAGTAATCCCAATCTTTTTTTTTTTTTTTAATTTTAGCATACTATCTTGTTTCATTTTGAGTCAGAGGAGAATGGAGTGTAAGTGTGGATTATCATTGAAGTTTTTTAAAAATATATCATAGATTAAAATTCTGCTTGGAAGAATATTTTGCAATTATTAGACCTATGGAGGGAAGGGAAATATTGGCATTTAGTTATAAGAATTTAAAAACTAATATAGTTCTTAAGCAACAAAAGCCACTCTGGCAACCAATGATTTTTCCCTTATTCTGGTTCTCTTATTATGCTTCTAGGAACTAGTAAATTGCCTTAAACAGTGGCAACAAATTAGTGTTCTCTGTATTTAAAATTTCAAGAGAAATGACACAAGATTTGTGTTCCAATGAAAATTCTTTCTCCCCCTTTTCCTATTGCACCTTTATTCATTTTTGGAAGAGGCTTGAGCCTCCCCAAAGAGATTTTCCTCACAGTTTGAGAAACATTATTCCTATGAAAACCCATGGAGAAAGAGGTATTTGACTTTGGACTTTCCTTTTAATGATGACATAGTTATGCCAAGTAAACTTTCATTTAAATTTGAGTTTTGACATTAGCTAGTGTTATTTACTTAACACTCATGTCATACGATTTTATGTAAGCATGAGGTACAGCTATTACTAATGAAATAGCATGGTAAACATTGGTGCTTTCTTCAAAATTGTCTAATCTTTCATAAAAGAAAAAGATAAAGGTGAGATTTTGCTATTTTATCACATTACTAGGATCAATTTATCATCAAAGTGCATTTTTATTAAATTACTAATATAACATTTGCTTAAATAATCTCAGTGCCTTTGCAATATGTTTACTTTTTTTTATTTCTCACAGTAGTTCACTTGTCAAAACAACCCCCCCCCCAAAAAAAAAAAAAAAACAACCAAAAAGTCACTCTTCCTTGGTTGGGTGGATGAGTGGACTGAGGTGGAACTAACTCTAAAAGCATTCCCTGTTTCCCTTCCCAGTCCATGCTAGTGGTGAGCATGCCAGCTCAAATTAGACTGATAATTAAAATGGGAATTAGTCCTTTTTGTTCTTATATTTGCTTATTTGTAAAAAGACTTGCAAGACAGCTTAAAGCTTTAAAAAGATTGCTGCAGTATTTATTGCTTCTAATTAGGGTAATTTTGTTCATCTATAGATGAAAATAAATTTTAACAATCAAGGGCATTTAATCTGTACATAATACTGCCCAATGTGATCATCAGTTTAAAAAATACTCCCTATTCTGTTTTTGCTGTTTATGAGGGATTGCAGTATAAATTAATAAAAAGGCAAATTTCTTACTAATCTTTGAAAATTTAATTTCTTTTGATAAACCATCAGAAATCCAAATAGGTTTTTTATATTGGTCTTTGATGAAATATCTTTACTAGTAATGATAGACTTAATTTTATATTTTATCTTTCTACATATTTTTAAGTTACAATTGAGAATCATGTAAGGTTTTTAATTCCCATTTATTACCATACTAGAGGCCCAGTGCACAAAAATTTGTGCACTCGGGGGGGTCCCTCAGCCCGGCCTATGCCCTCTTGCAGTCTGGGACCCCTCAGAGGATGTCCACCTGCTGGCTTAGGCCCACGTCCTGGGGGATCGGGCCCAAGCTGGCAGTCAGACATCCCTCTGGCAGCCCGGCAGCCCTCGGGGGATGTCCACTTGCCAGCAGGGAGTAGACCTAAGCTGCAGTCGGACATCCTTAGTACTGTGCTGGCAGCCATCAGCCTGGCTTGTGGCTGAGCAGAGCTCCCCTTGTGGGAGTGCACTGACCACCAGGGGACAGCTCCTGCATTGAGCATCTGCCCCCTGGTGGTCAGTGTGTGTCATAGTGACCAGTCATTCCCAGTCGTTCTGCTGTTAGCGTCAGTTTGCATATTACTCTTTTATTATATAGGATTATAATTTTATATGATCATAGAATCTTAGAATTGGAAGAGATCTTACAGACTTTTAGAACTCTACCTTCTGTGCATTCTATCTTAAGAATTCTTTGCAGTTAACCTTAAAATAGTTTATGCTTGACTACTTTATAAATACACCTGATTTCCAGTTGCTTTTACTGACAAAATGATTTCTCTCAAAGGAAATACTTTCTTTTTAATTTTTAATGGGCAAAAATCTATCAAACTTTTTTCATGGATTTGTATTTAGTTTATTGACATTGTTGCTATAAGATTATTCTAAATATTCATTATTATAGATTTCAATATAGTAGTATGTAACTAATTTATTTACTAATATAGAATGATATGCAAAAGTATTTAATTTCAGCACCAAAATGCAAATACAAAAACTTTACCTATATCAATAAATATTGTACTAATTGGTCTTTTAAAACTTGCTTAGGTAAATTTAGCCAGGTATGTTGGCAGCTCTATCACAGAACTGACCCTTTTTATTCCTGCCTCTTGTGACACTTTTCTAACATGAATTCAGTCTGGTTTCTCACAAAGAGTAAGAGCTGCAGGTGTTCCCAGGCTGCCTAGAGGATTCTGAGTGACAGACTAGTGCCTAGACCAGCCGTGGGCAAACCATGGCCCGCAGGCCAGATCCGGCCCGTTTGAAATGAATAAAACTAAAAAAAAAAAAGACCATACCCTTTTATGTAATGATGTTTACTTTGAATTTATATTAGTTCACACAAACACTCCATCCATGCTTTTGTTCCGGCCCTCCGGTCCAGTTTAAGAACCCATTGTGGCCCTCGAGTCAAAAAGTTTGCCCACCCCTGGACTAGACTTTGTGACCAAGCAGTCTGCTCTTTTTACTCTTCTGGGATGTTGAATATGGGTTTTGCCAAGTATAATGGAGCAGTTGCTAAGTTGGCTTATGTACATTCCAGAATATTTCTGATCTCTGGACAGACTTTTAGGGTAACTGTCCATGAGTTTGCATCTGAAAACTTGCATTTCTTTTGATATCAGTAGGCCTACTTCCTATGGTGAATCAGCCCTGACATTAGGTTCTCAATATGTCAAGATTTGGCTTAGATCTTTCTCTTCTAAGTAGTCTTTGGAAAACATGATTTTCATATTTATTGTACTTCTCATTTTGGATCATTAAGACATTCAAAGTTATTCACAAAATTGTGGAAATTTGTTTTTAATTTTCTGGGACTGTGGGAATAATATTAGATGACAACTATCTTTTCAAAAATTATCCCACACTTATTTTGTGGTTTCCAAATAAATACGTTAAGTTAGAAAAGATTACCCAAGTCAGAATACAAAATTTTCTCTTTTCAGTTGTTCTCTGTTTGCTCCATTTTATTTTGTACGTAATCACAGGATGAGGTTTAAACAAGTCTCTGAAAATACACCTATCTTAAGAGTCCGGGTTACAACTGTAAAACTGCTTTATTCACGTGTGTTCGGCTTGTCGGACGCACTGGCAGTGGAGCCAATGAAACTGAATCTTAGCTCATGTGGAAAAGACTGTAAGATTACTGGCAAAGAGAAGCCCAGAAATTAAAATACTTTTGTTACAACTTTTAAAACTTGAACTCATCTTTAAATTTACTCATAAACTCAGTTTGCTTCATTGTCTGTGAAATAATTGAAACAGCATTTTCATGGAATCACTTTCAATTCATGTGTTTAAACTTGTCTGACACCGGCATACCAGAATTTTCTATCTACTGTCCAACCATCCAGTCTCATGCAGGTTGCTTGTTAGCGGTTTGGTTTACTGAAATGGAATATACACCCATGAAGAACGCTGCCTTCCAAAGCTAGCGGATGAGCACACTCATTGCTATAGTGCTCTTCCCTCTCCAGAGTTGTTCTTTGATAATTTGGTGTGTTTTTAACTTGCTATTTAAGGCTGCCCAGTTACAGATGCTGCATTGTAGCTAGTCTTTTAGGACAGTTTGAAATATTAACTTATTTGAGTGAGTGTTTTCTTAGGGGGAAATGACTGGTGGGAGAAAAGGGCAAGAAAATTAAGATGATTCTTAAAATATAAGTGTTTGGGGAAACTGCTCAGCTAAAGTTTTATAAAAATCTGACTTGAGTGTTTTGTTTTTTTTTTCTTCATTTGTTGTGCTTATATAAACAGTGTGACACCATCGCCACCACAGGTTCGGGTCTGTCCTCCCCGTATGTTACCTGAAGATGGACCTAATCTTTCCTCTGCTCGTGGCATTTTGTCGCTTATCCAGTCTTCTACTCGTAGGGCTTACCAGCAGATCTTGGATGTGCTGGATGAAAACCGCAGGTGACTGGCCATCAGAGACTCTCGCCAGCTTCGTTGCTTACTTTTTGGCTCCTTCTAGTGGATTGTGGTGTCTTCCTTTTTTGTTTGCACCTTCGTCTCTTTCTAAGATGCAGTGGTTTAAACAGTTTGCTTTGCTTTCTTTTAATTTGAAATTATTGTCCAAAATTCACATTTCATAGGATTCTGGTAGCTTTTCTTCAGTCAGAGAAAGTGTTTACTTAATAACTACACACAGGAAGAATAACGATTTTTCCAAAGGTTTTGTTGACTTGTTCTAGGTACTCGAGTCCATTTTAGCTATGCTAGGGATACTACTGGATTGAGTGTAGGATATTGAACTTGAGTGTATTAATTTTCTTTAGTAAGTCTTTTGATTTCATCATTTATGGTACTAATGTGGTTGATTAATGAAACAGATTTGAAACACTGATGTCAGTGTAGCTGCCAGGAATTTTTTTTCCAATTCCTCTAACTAGGGATTTCTAGGCCTGTGTTGAAAATCCCAGGTACTGTTTGTCTTTTTGAAAATCCGATCTTTTTCCGTATTGATAACTTTTGAACATCAAGTAAAATCATTAATAGAATACTTAGACTTGTTCATACAAATAAATTTTTTGCCACTATTTTTGTCATTACTACATAGTGTTTTTTAAAAAGTTGAAATTTGGGAAGCTTTCTGGCAGTGTATGGGAAAGGTACAGTCTGTTTCCTTTTCACTCCTAACATTTTATCTAGTAACTCTGAGAGTTAGTGTTGACTTTTACAATTTGAAGGATCCCCAGTGAATTCCTCTGGTTCTTCCATAAACCTGACTTCTACCTGAGGAACTGATATGTGTATGGCTTGCTCTGGACAAACTTTCTTGTTGAGTGCTTTGATCCGCACACAGGCCCCTGGGGTTTTTCCCATACTTCATAGGCAAGTTGTCCATATTGCTCAACAGGAGTTTCTGAGCCTTTCCAGGGTAGTTTAGTAGTATACATTCGGGCCCAGGGACTTAATACTGTACCAGAAGGAATTTAAAGAGAAAGCCCATGGCAGGGGGAAATTATATATATATATAATCTCCCCAAGGGTTTCAAGTCCCTTTTATGCTCTTTGAAGCTTCAAGGACTGTCTCAGAATATTTGAGGCCTGGAAGAAGCAGCATGGTTTAGGGAAAAAATTCAGGGGGTCACTCAGATTCCATCTTGATCCACCCTGCTGAGTAGCTAGCTTCATGATGACCTTTGATAAATTGTTTATCTTCTCTAGGCCTTGTTTTTCTCATCTATTAAATTAAGAAAATATGAAGGGTAATAATATTACCTAGTTTTCTGGATTCTTGTGAGGAATCTCTCCCCTTTCACCTACCACCACTACTTTTATTTCACATATAGGGATGATGGCCTCCAGTTGTATTCAGTGTGGCGGGAGAGCCTTCAAACGAGACTAAATATAAAGTACCTGGAGCTTAAGAACTAGTATTTCCAATGGCCTGTTTTCTCCACCCTCCTTAAAATAAATTCATTCTTTACCTGGTATCCTCTTTAACTTTTTAATTACAGTTGGTCCTTAGAAGACACCAGATTATTAGGTCAAACTATAACATATCAGATGCTATTACAGTGAAAATATATGAATGAGAAAGATACTTATAAATCCTATATAAATTAAATAATAGCTAGATGACAAAGCCCCAGTACATACACACAGTTCAATGCAGTTATATGGAACTTATAAAAAAGTTGGATTTTTTTTTCTTAATAATGGAAAAACATTTTGACTCCAGCTCACAAGTACAAAATCAGAAATCTTACTAATGTAAAATTTACTTTGTATTTTTATATTATGAAAAACTATTTTGAGCCTTAAGTTTTATCTATTTTTTCATTGTAATGAATTGATAACTTTAAAATCCCTTTTCTGGGAAGGAATTATGTTTTTTTATTCAGTTAAATTAGATTTTTAAAAATACATAAAGTAGTTGTATTAATTTTTTGCTCCTGGGTACACACCATTGTTGTTATCTTAGAGCCTAGCAGGTTAGATTCTTATTAGTCTTATTGGATGTTTTCATTATTGAAAGGGCTTTGTTTTGTTTTTTATCATTGTGTTTCAATCTCTTGCAATCTAAATGCTGAACAAGATTTAATCAGAATTGTAAGTGCCAAATCAGAACTGTCTCGTATGGCTTTTCAGATATAAATGCTAGGAATGTGAAATTTGGATAATGGTCTACTTGCATGATTTTAAAATGATACTGCTTATAAAGTTTCAAGTGCTTTTATGTTTCTTGCTTTGTGCATCATTTTTTTCTTTCTGTTTTACTACTCTTGGCTGTTACGCTAATGTAATATCTTTGGTCTTATGACATCACATTAGGTAGAGTTAAATTAAGCTAGAAATATTTGACAGTCAGGGAGGGAGGGGAGAGGGAGGAAAGGGAGAAGGAAGAAGATAGTCTGCCTTACTATCATAAAATAATGCAGATTCACAGTTGCTTAACATAAAAAGGGACACTGTTGAAAGTTTTATTTATGTATTACATACTCATTTTCTCATCTTATGAGAACTTATATGATCTAAAACCAAGCTCAACATGAAGACAAAGGTAAAACATGTGTACACATTAGCAAAGTTAACTTATCAA
Source organism: Myotis lucifugus (assembly GCF_000147115.1). Lineage (NCBI taxonomy): Eukaryota > Metazoa > Chordata > Mammalia > Chiroptera > Vespertilionidae > Myotis > Myotis lucifugus. Next base: position 24,306,018 of record NW_005871051.1, read on the forward strand.
AGCACCTCAGACAAGCACAAGGTATGTTCTTTGGATTTTAAATGCTATTATGACTTAGCCCTTGGCTAGTTAGGTAATGGCCAACTCTTCTGACATCTGCTAGAGTTCCATATCTCATTCTCCAATGCAAAATATTAACATTTTTAAAAAGAGACTTTCTATGTAAGAACATTATTTAAACACTGACATATTAGTTAGTCATGCTTAGCATGTTTAAGTTTTATTTTTAGAAGGGGCTTGATTATTTTTATACAGTTTTCTTTTGCATATTCTACAAGATTTGAGTATATTAGAAACCACCATGTACATAATTTTATATTTTTTGTAAGTGTCCGTATAAATATATTAGTTGGAAAACCTAGAATGCAAAGATGTAGTTAAAATAGTGTTTGTTGTTTATGATTTGTCTTTTTAAAATAAGTGTATAATTCCTGGCCCCCCAATTAAATTGTTTATTTACTCTAGCAGTTTCCATTTTTTTTAAACAAAGAAACACATATTCTGTTAAGTCAGATTATTTTTTACTCAAGATGGTCAATATCCAAGTTAATGCTGGAACTTGAAGAGCCTTGATTCTCATTCCCTTTTGTCACATCACAAAACATACTGTTGAACATATTATCAAACTTAAAAAAGATTTGTAATGTATTATGGAAGAAAGTGGTACTATGCCAAATGCCTGTCTAATTTACTCTTATATTATATGTGTCAATTGCCAGTGTAAGAAGACAAAACGAAATACGTTGTGAAAGGTAACTGTACTATCTTCTGGCTCTGCATTATAAAAGGGAAATCTCTGTGGTGGAACATACTGAATATGACAGATCCATTTGAGCATGTTAGTGTGAATTTCTTTCAAAACTTTAGCACACAGCATTGGCTTTATTTAAACATTCTCATGTTAGTATAATGTAAGATTGTAGTTAACTAGTAACAGTTTTCCTAATGCCACAGAGTAAATATATTAGTAGGATGGGATGGGTTTAAATCCTGTCTCAAGCCATATGTGATTTCTCACTGTTCTTTAGTGAACAAATTAGAATTCTAACAGGTCTTCCCCCAGAAGTCTCTGGATCTCTTATCCTCTAGGCTCCAGAAAGTTATTAAAGCAACAGTAGTGCCTTCAGGAAGCGTATAAGCTAACCATTAAAACTTTCTTTAATATATTGAACTGACAAAATAATGATTTATATTATAGCCAAAATTCTACAAATATGTCAGCTTACCAAAACAAACAAAAACTCGTGCATTTGCTATTAAATGTTTACTATAATTAAGAATTGCCTTGGTATTTAAATTCAGGCTAAACCTGATCAGTACTTAGAGAATGAGACATTCAAAATAGAATGTAAGGGTTCCTAAAATCCTTATATTGGATCCTATACCCCAACCTTATCTCTGTGTTCAGTAAATATTGCTGATTACTTTTTGGGGAATTGACCAGTGACCTTGTGGAACTTTTGTTTTCTGATTTTAAAAAGTAAGATTTCTTGGAAAGGCTTCTGCTTACCTAGGTAAGAAACTCATTGTTCTCTGGAAACAAAGTATGTACTGAGCTAAGTGACACTCCCCACAAAGTTTTCCAGTGCACCTTAGTCTTCATTTCTAACAGCCCTGTATGTCGCTCCTGGTTGTCTCGCGATCAGACTCAGTATTGTGGCTTCTGGAATATGCTGTAGTATGTCCCTCACAGCACGGCTCCGGTCTCAGCTCCAGAACTGAGGCTTGCAGTTTTGCTCTGAAGAGCTCAGGGTTTGAATGAGACATAGCTACGTTAAGATATCAGGCACTAATCAAAATTAAAGAGGCGGGAAGGAAGCAATTGTGGGATTTGTGAGTAATGTGAAATTTTTAGTTTTCGAGATGGGCTGTTGCTGTCGATGAGCAACCATGATCATGCAGGTGCTACTAACCGGTTCTTGACATGCTTCTAAGGTTGATGACTTTTCCAACTGGAAGAGAGCAATTACACTTTTTAAACAGAGTTGTCCTCTGTCTTGAATTTCATAAATTAAAATACAAGCACCCAAAAATTATTTTATATGTTGGTGCTATTTTGTTACATAACTATAGATTTCCTTTATTTTTAACCCATTGAAAATATTAAATTTATGAAAATCTTAAAATGGAGGACTTGGGAGACAAACATGTTTAAAGTATTTGAAATATATTATATTGTATTGAAACATACAATATAATCCTATTTGACATTTATTTGTCTTGTTTTTGCTTTTATTTTATTACTTCTCTGTTTCCTGATTCTGTCTTGTGCCTTCTCCAAAAACCTGCCTTAGACCCGTGTTGCGTGGTGGGTCTGCTGCCGCCACTTCTAATCCTCATCATGACAACGTCAGGTAAATTTTGAGACTTTGTAACTACCAGGGTGAATAGCTGGCTGAATTTGTATTTTGCAGGCTGTAATGCATGTAGTAGCCATGCCTTTATAGTGTAGCTTGAGCCTCTACAGTTTTCTCTATGAGTACATCCTGCTTTTCTCTGAGAACAGTGAATAGTCACTCGTGACATTTGGCCACCAGAATGAGGAAAACACTTAATTGTACTACAGTATCATGTATCCTCGATGTTTTATTTAAATCCAGTTTCATTAACATATAGGAGATCATGCTAAAATGGAAAATGTCACCTTAAATCTTGTCTTATATGCATCCTTTTCATTGTTGCCTGAGCTTCTGTCTAGCGTTTTCTTTCTATTTAATTGTCTATAATATCATCTTCCATGTATAGAGAAAGCTGTCGATAAGGCATCATCTTAAATTGGGGAAAATCAGCATTGACAGTTTGGGTAAATTAAACATAAAGGGAAGTTGTTTTAAGAATTTTTGTCATCTGTTGATTTCAGCTTTTCTCTTACTTTTGCCCCTTTCACACATGCTTAATCTGAGTAATAATTTCTTCTGTTAAGTACAGGACAGATAGAATAGCACATATAAATACTTAAGGTTCTCACATGCCAAAATCCCCATTTCCCATCTTCTAAGGGGGGAAATTTGGTTAGTGTTCACAGATACCATTACTGTAATTTTTTCAGATTTCATTTTGTTTAAGCACAAATACATTATCTGTAGCATTAGGTTTAAAACTGGCAGCATTATTTCTGTGATGAAAGGAAGCTGGCACATTAATTTTTAGGCAAGAGAAGAGGCAACCGGCAGTTTCTCATGTAGGTAGTTCAGGTTCGTTAGAGGAATTGGAAGTGCCTTAGGGCCTTCCCACTCTGCCGACCTGTTTCTTCTGACGGCACTAACCACATCCATTGTAAGTTTTCCAATTTACTCCTAAGTTTGTCTCTCTGTTTTCAGCCAGTGATCTGACTTAGAGTTTTTACTTCTGATAGAAGTTTTAGTTAAAAAAACAAAACAAAAACACATGGTGATTTTTTTTTCTGTTTTAAGTTAAATTATATAATTTTTTTTTGCCATATCCTTAGATTTTTTTGCAAATGAAGATTTTCTTTACAGATATTGAAACCCTTAATTAATTCAGGATTTAAATTGTGAGTAATCCTTTTCAATTGTACTTCGTTCTGTGTTCAGTCCAGGTCCCCTGACATTTGAAGCAATTGCTTCTATTGTTTGAATTTTTCCCGTTATTCATCACATGCATGACCTCACAGAAATAGAACAGTTTTGTTTTGAGGATAAAGTGTAGAGAAGAGGTGTCTCCAGCCCTTATTTTTCCTACTAATCACTTAATTCTGTCATAATGTTCAAAGGAATAATTAATGCAGATGTTTGTAATCCCATAGTTGTAGCATCTACTAACTTTACAGCTTATTTCTCTAACTGCTGCAGTTACTCTCAGTATTCCAAGACATTCATTCTGTCCCCATGAGGAAAGGGGCAGTTAATGAGAAAGCAAGTTAGTTTAGCCATCAAAGGCGCATTTAGAGATTGTTCTATATTATCTAGAGTTAGTACTACCATGTTATTGAAACTGCATCCTGTCTGGTGTTTTTGGATGGTTTTAAATTGTATTTGAAACAAAAGAATTTTCTGAATAGACTTGTTTTTAACATGTCTGCATGAGAATTATATTTCTCCTTATACCCCTTTGTGTGGTAAGGTGCTTTTTATAATGGAGACCTACTTGGTATATTAAAAAATATCTATGTGCCAACTTTGTAGATTGCATAGGAATAACTTTTAAATTCAGTTTATTTATAGTCTGCTCATTCAGAACAGTTAATATGCCATTTTACTGAAATAACCATACAGGATTAAAATAGGATGTAAACATGTGAGGTGTGTAAATTGTATCTCAATAAAGCTGTTCATTAAAGATATATTTAAAAAGTGGAAATCCAGGCAAAAAGGAAGAGTATTTGTGTGTATTTGTTTCTCAGAAGTTTATTGTCATTCATTTAAAAATCAGTGTCCTTTTAGAAGTAACTGCATTTGAACAAGAAGTACTTTTTCATGTGCTTTTTCTGGAGTTTGTCTTAGTGGCTTTCCAGTATTCTTTTCTACACAGCCTCTTAATTATTGATTATTGAGCTAGTTCTGGATCTCAATGTAGTGAAAAGATGTATTCAGGTGGTTTTACAGTAGAGAGTAATTAGAAATAAGAAGTAAAGGGTAGAAATGGCAAGAAAAGAGGCAATGAGAGGAGGAAGAGAAATAAAAATGGTCAGTCTTATTTTGCTAGCTAGAGTTAGTGTCCCTGCCAGTGAGTCTCAGCAGGGGCTCCCTGCAGCCACACATGGACATAAGGTTGTCTAAGTATTGTATATTGTTATATTCTAGAGTGGCAGCCCTCAAGTCTTTTCACCCACAGGTCCTATTTAACAATGCCAGTTCCTCTGAGTTGAAAAGTGTCTCCTTTTTTGTATCTTTAGTCAGGATTCTTCTTATTCTCCAAGTTTCAGGACACTTGCCAATATTTAAGGTAGTTGTTATCTTAAGTTGTTTCCTTTATTAGTAACAACGCAGATTGTAAAATACTTTAGGAATTTATATTGTTATTCCAATCTTTTGAACAATTCTTTGAACACTATACAGCACATTACATGACTTGTCAGGTACTCTTAGTTCTATTCTAATATTTAATTGTATTTTTATTTCTTATCTGCTAGGTATGGCATTTCAAATATAGATGCAACAGTTGAAGCAACTGCAGATGACATGAATGTTGTAGATGCAGTTTCATTAAGACGACAGGTATTTAATGTATCAAATAAGATATAATCCTAAGTGATATTCATATAATGTTTAAAGTGACAGTTCCAACATTTCATCATATTCTCTCCTGTGGAAGTTATGAATGGAAATATTTTATCAGTCAAACTACTTATTAAACCATAATTGATTTTCCCATTTTGATTAAAGATGTATTAAACCACCATTCACATGTTTTGATCAGCAAAAAACAGTATTGCCCGAATGGGTTGATGTAGTTCTTGACGTTTTAGCGAACTAGGAAAGCCATAAAGGCTTGCTTGGCTTTTGGAATGTGGAACAGTCACTTTGGGCCTGTGTTTTTGTGTTTGAGAACTGCATTTTGGAAACTGCTCTCAGTGTGCAGAGGGTCTTTATATGCCTATTTCTCATTTTCTGTGGTAAGTCTTAGAACTACAGTTGCATATGTATATTTTTTAATACTTTTATTGATTTCACAGAAGAAGGGAGAGGGAGAGAGATAGAAACATCAGTGATGAGAGAGAAAAATACGTATATTTTTAATATGTACTCCCACCCTCTAGAGCAGTGATGGCGAACCTGTGACACGCGTGTCAGAGGTGACACGCGAACTCATTTTTTTGGTTGATTTTTCTTTGTTAAATGGCATTTAAATATATAAAATAAATATCAAAAATATAAATCTTTGTTTTACTATGGTTGCTAATATCAAAAAATTTCTATATGTGACACGGCACCAGAGTTAAGTTAGGGTTTTTCAAAATGCTGACACGCCGAGCTCAAAAGGTTCGCCATCACTGCTCTAGAGTCACTCAGACATACACATATGTGGGGAAAGCATATTCAGTATTCTAATTGTGTCTATGCCAAATAGGTGTGAAGGGGAAAGAAATCAAAGTGAAATATTTCTAAGTAAAGATCAAGAAACTAAATATTTTAGCATAAGAATTAATCAGAATATCATTTTAAAGATTTAATATAATACAAAGTTAATATGAAGCAAATACTTTTTCATTTTGAGTCTCATTTTGTTGAAACATAAATGGAAGCTATATCATAAGTTCTTACATATTTCATATATTTATTTATACTTCACCTATTGAAGAAAGTGATTTCTTTGACCTTTATCATTGATTTCACAATTATGTCAACAACCTTGTTTTCTGAAAGTGTAATTTGAGTTTATGTTTTCACAGTGTTCATTTAAGCCTTAACTTAGAGGGTGAATTAGTATAGGACAGACAAAGATGCAGTTGTTATAAAATAGAGGCCCGGTGCACGACATTCGTGCACTGGGGGACATGGGGGGACCTTCAGCCCGGCCTGTGACCTCTTGCAGTCCGGGATCCCTCAGAGGATGTTCACCCCGAGGGGTCCTTAGCGCTGTCATGGAGGCAGGAGAGGCTCCCGACACCGCTGCTGCACTCACCAGCGGTGAGCCCTGCTTTTGGCTGAGCGGCGCTCCCCTAGTGGGAGCCCACTGACCACTAGGGGGCAGTTCTTGCATTGAGCATCTGCCCCCTGGTGGTCAGTGCACATCATAGTAACCGGTCTTTCTGCTGTTCAGTTGATTTGCATATTAGCCTTTTATTATAAACTAGAGGCCTGATGCACGAAATTTGTCGAAGAGTAGACCTTGCTTCCCCCGGCTGCTGGCACCAGCGTCTCTCTGGCACCCGAGACCCGGGCTTCCCTCCGGCCGCCGGCAGGCACCCGGGACCTGGGCTTCCCTCGCAGCCCCAGCTTCATGTCCAGAAGGATGTCCGGTCTAATTAGCATATTACACTTTTATTATTATAGATAAATAACTCGCACACGTGCTTTGAGACTTTAAAAGGAGTAGAAAGCCAGTTGGGAAACTATGAGTTTCTAAGATAATTAACATAAGTGGAATCACCAGAAGATTCTACAGAATTTATATTTGTATGACCTGGCAGCAAGGGAAGCTGCTACTTCTGCAGCTCTCTTTGCTCCATTGCCCGTTTGGGAACCCAATAGTCTGGAGTCCATTTAGTGTAGTGATGAGCAGCTCAGGGTCACTAGCTTTAGGATACAGAATGTAACCCACTATCAGGGTGGGGGGTATTAAAAAGCTGCCTTGGGCCCTAACCCATTTAGCTCAGTGGATAAGAGTGTTAGCCTGAAGACAAAAGGGTTCCGGTTTTGATTCTGGTCAAGGCCACATTCCCCTGGTTGCAGACTCAATCCCCAGTAAGGGATGTGCAGGAAGCAGCCAACCAATGATTCTCTCTCACCATTGATGTTTCTATCTCTCTCTCCCTCTCCCTTCCTCTCTGAAATCAATAAAAGTGTTAAAAAACAAAAAGCTACTCAAAAATGCTCAGATAGAAATATCTTAATGATTTAAAGCAATGCCACTTTTCTATTGGCAGTAAAATAAGATTGGTAGTGTAAGAACATAGTATCCTATGGAACCAAATAAACTACTCATTTTGAGTAGTGGGAAAGGTAATTTTTAAACACTTTTATTGTTTACTGAATTGACCCTAACAAAAAAGTGGTTGCTTAGCACTGATAAAAGAGAGGTACTTTCTCAGATGATCGGAATGGCCATCCCCGCCCTACCTGGATTGCAGGTTCTAGCCCATGGGGTCACATGTGGGAGACAACCTATTGATATTTCTCCCATTGGTGTTTCTCTTTCTCCACCCCTCTCCCCCCCCCCCCCTCCTCTCCCTAAAATCCATAAACATCCTTGGGTGAGGATTTTTTTTTTTTAAGAGGGAAGGAAAATAGACCCTTTCTAACTCAGAAATTTGGAGAAGGGAAAGAGAGAAGAGTATTTAAGTGAATCTTAGCTGTCATATGTAACTTTTCTATATAGTTTTTTTTTTATTTTGCTCCAAATGAAACTTCCCATGTTTATAATAATTATTTTGACAAATTATACTACTTTATAAGAATTTGATCACTCCTTGCATTAATGCTTCTATTTTGTTTTTCACTTAGATAATCAAATTAAATCGACGTCTACAACTTCTAGAAGAGGAGAACAAAGAACGTGCTAAAAGAGAAATGGTCATGTATTCAATTACGGTAGCATTCTGGCTGCTTAATAGCTGGCTCTGGTTTCGCCGCTAGAGTAACCTCAGCTCTCAAAAAATACTGTCTCAACAGCTGGAAATATAAAGAATTTGCAAACTTCCTTGTTTCTGTGTTTGCATTGAATATGCCATTTTATAGTCCACGCCCTGAAAATGTACTTCTTCCAGAAGGGAAGGGGAAAGACTCATGTTTGAAGAGGTAAAGGTATATTCTGCCACTTAGCTGTGTTCCCTTGTAACTAGTCCTGCAATAACGCCTACTTAAAATTCTCTCTTTGCATGTTGTGTAAATAGGCTCTGATTTGTTTTTTAAAAGGAATTAATTTTTTGCCACATCAGTTTGGACAAGTAATTCTCTGAATGGGGGTAGGTAGAGAATAGATTTAGAAAAGTATCTGTAAAAGAAAAATCCTTTACTTTGATCTGTTTCCCAAACATTGTCAAACAGTTTTGTTAATAGACATGCTCGCATCCACATTCAGCATTAACACATCTGAAAGTCATGGTCTGGTGTTAGAACTAATAAAATCAAGCCACCTCATGTTCACCTTTATTATTAAAATAAGTCCTAATATTTTCAGCAGTTTATCTAATATGTGTGTAAAATATGTGTGCTTTTATTTTAGTTTTTCAGGTGGTTTTCTATAAGGGACATTTTTACTAAGTTCATGTGTGAATGATTTAAAAAACTACAGAATAAGGTACAATTGCAGTGTATTTAATAAACTGTCAACCAAAGCAATATTTGTTGATCGGAAGATTTTGTTTCATCATACTATGCTGTGAGCTCTATCACATACTCTTATCTTACATGAACCCAAGTCTCTGTCTCAGGCGCAAGTCATGCAGCTAAGGGCTTGGCAGGAGCAAGACTCTATGTGCTGCTCTTAAGGAATTGACAAATCAATGGAGGAGGCCGGGAGTAGGTTTATTAAGGAATTAGAAGATGATAAAAACAACTTTATTGAAGAAGAGCAATTTGAGATACAGCTGAAGGATAGGGAGAGGGTGGAGTGTTTCACGTGGTGGATAACAGTAAAAATTAAAGTGTAAAGATTCCAAAACAAGATTGAACATGGAGGTGGAAGTGAGAAATAAACAGCTTTGTAAATGACTAAGTACATGGGGGAGGGGGTGTACAAATACGCATTTGTAAGTTTAGGTGCCAGAGCAAAGCTGGCATGTCCCCAAAAGATACCTCAACACAGGTGGTCCATAGGCTTTTAGGGACTTAATTCATGTCAGCAAACTAGTAAAATAGCAAGGAAATGACTTACCAGCTACTTGAGCTGATTGTGCTCCTTCGAGCCATCCTTTCTCGTGCCCTCTGGAATGGGAGGCTTAATCTGTCTCTTCATGACTCTGGAGAACTGGGTCATCTAGGGTCGTGGTTGGAAAACTGCAGCTCTCGAGCCACATGCGGCTCTTCGGCCCCTTGAGTGTGGCTCTTCCTAAGCCTTAGGAGTACCCTAATTAAGTTAATAACAATGTACCTACCTAGTTTAAGTTTAAAAAATTTGGCTCTCAAAAGAAATTTCAATCATTGTACTGTTGATATTTGGCTCTGTTGACTAATGAGTTTGCCGACCACTGATGGAGGGTGATGCAAAGATTGTGTGCACTGTCGCTGCCCCTCATGTTGTTCAGCTACATAGTGTGAACTGTCCTGTTAGTCACTTGTGTTTTAATTCTATGGCTATTAGCAGTTTGACATTCATTTAGTAAGTATTGAATCTTTGCTGAAAGCTAAGTACTAAAGATAGAATTCATCAGTTCATTCAATAGAATATTCCTAGTAGCCAAGATAGAATTCATTCATTGATTCCACAGAATATTTCTAGTGGTGGCCTTACTTTGTGTCAGGCACTGTACTTGGTACTGAGTATACCAGGAGCGGGTAAAAGAAACATATCCCTATACCCATGGAGCTTATGGTCTTATGGGGGAAAGTGAAATTTAAGAAGCAAGTACAGATAAAAATGCCATCACCATTGTGGTGAGTACTATCAATGAAAAAGAGCTAAGGGAGGGTAAGGGGACACCTGCTTGTCATTAGGTGGTTAGGGAAGGCTTCTCAGAAAAAGGAATATTTGTGCTAAAGGATGAAGAGGACTTAGCCAGAGATTAGACTTGGGCAGGGGAATATTGGGGGCCTGGATAGAAGAGAGGCCTTGCTAACCTGAAGCAGGAAGGAGCTGATGAATTAATGGATGAGAAGCATTAGTTGGTCCTTGTTGTCTTATAATGATGGACATACAAGCAAAAACATTTATGTTACATTGTGACAGGTATGATAATAGTAGTTTGGGTAAGTGCTAACTTGATTTATTGGAATCATGCACTCTGGGAAAGCTTTCTCAAATAGAAATGATGTAAGTTAAACTTTAAGGGTAAATTGGGATTTATAAGAGCATGAGGAGAAGGTCTTTACACAGCAAATGGATTCAGAAAGAAAGTGCCTGTATGTTACTAATTTTGAGGAGCAGCTATAATGTAAGTATTCTAAGTTATTTCTACAACCTGAAGCGCAGTGAACATAAATAATTGGAAAAAAAAGCAGGAATGATCACATTCAGAAAATTGTAGATTTTTAGTGTTTTATATCATTTTAATATGGTAAATACACTGTTTTATTATGTTGTCTTTTAAAGATTATGATATATAGAAACCAGCTTTTGAAAGACCGATTTTTTCTAGGTATTTATAGTTCTTTAATTATTGTGAAAAATGCAAACATAGGAAAATAGAAAAGTATAATGACTCACTATATTCCTGTCCCTTTATATAACAATGAACATTTTTCAATTGCTTTATTTTTGGTTGACGTATTTTAAAAACATGACATTTTCCCCCAAACACAAAAACATGCATTTCTAAAAAATAAGGACTTTTTTTATATTACCATAAAGCCATTATCAGCCGTAAATATTCACAATAAATCCTTAATATTACCCAAACCAATCCTGTACAACTTTGCCCTATTTTCCCTACAAGGTCTGCATAATACATTTAGTTGAATAACATCTCTTTGTTCTCAATATAAAATAGTTTTCTCAATACATTCCACTTGTTTTTTCCCTGTACATTTTCTTGTTGAAAACAGAAGGCTATTGTCTATTTACAGTCCTACCTTTAGAATTTGAGTCTCTCTCTCCCTGGATTTCCAGTAAGTGAGGAATTCGGTATAAAAACTTGATTACATTCAGGTTAGATAGTTATTTTTTCTTAAAGTATAAAGAAATACAAGGAAAAGGTCCCCTACTTCGACTTCCAAGATAACTTGTTCCCTCTCGTTCTCCCTTCCTCCATCACCCATCTCCTTTCCCCTCCCTCTTTTCCTCTCCTCACACAAGAATGTAGAGTTAAAAAATTCAAACAGCACAAAAGGATTCAAAACACATTGAAAGCTTCACTGCACCCCAAAGTCAACTACTGGTGATATTTACTTTTTCTTATGAAAGTGGTTTGCATTTACCAACATTATATGTAAAAGGCTGATTTTTTTTTTAAATCACCTTAAAAACAACCTTTTGGACTAGAAGGATTAATACAACTTTCTAGCTAATGTTCTGTTAATGAACTTCTAACTTCTAAAAGGATATCTTTTAAATGTAATTCTCAGAGGATTCAAACTGCTTATATTTCCATTTTGTTACACAATTCGACTTCTTCGCTTGGAGACTCCACACAGACAGCCCAGGAAACCGATGACAATCTGACTGAGTGCACACACGAGCTCAAGGCTCCCCACAAGCAGTAGGCCTACAAATACTGATAAATGGATAGTCTTGTGCCTCTTTTCTTGCAAGTTGTATTTTTTCAAGTCACTGGCCATGGTGTCATTCGTGGTGGAAGAATTTAAACTGTTAGGAGCTACGCAAGATCCATTGAAGTACCACTGTAGATTGAAGGATTGGGGATAAATCCTTCCAGAAAAATAAAAGGTAAGATGTTTAAGAATTTCTGTGGCCATCAAAAGAATGCAACATTGTGCCCAGGAAAGTATAGTAAAACAAAGTACTTTTGAAATGTGCCTAGAAATTATAGCTAAGATCAGGCTTTCTGGGTATGTGTCTATATACTATACTAGGTTAAAGCTTTTTGTTCATTATCCCATCTTTCAACAAACTGTTTCTATGTAGCCCTGGCCAGTGTGGCACAATGGTAGAGTGTTGGCCCTCGACTGAAGGGTCTTGGGTTCGATTCCCAGTCAAGGGCATATCCCTCGGTTGCAGATTCATTCCCAGCCCTGGTCTGGGTGTGTGCAGGAGGCAACTAGTCAATATGTGTCTCTCACATGGATGTCTCTCCCTCCCCACCCTCCCTCCCACTCTCCCTAAAAATCAATGGAAAAAAATGTCCTCGGGTGAGGATTAACAAAAAACCAAAAAATGTTTTCTATGTCAAAAGTGGTTGAATATCAACAATTGCATGTGGTTCAGACTATTTATGCAGACGTTCTACTTGCTGAAGATGTGAAAATAAAGGAGCTCCCCCTTTGAAGGAGCTCGATTCTTAGTGCAAAACCACAGTGGCATCTGCTCTTAAACCAGAGGTACCGTTTTTACTCAGAGAGACATGTTAATACTATGATTATACCTGAAACCTATATAATTTTTATCAGCCAATGTCACCCTAGTAAATCCAATAAAAAAAATAATATGAGTGATTAAAGTGATTTGTGCCCATTGTAACAAGGTATGGATTATGAAAAACATTTTACCCTAACATATCTATCCTGAGGTCATTTTTCTTTGGTTCACTATACAGTAGGCTAATAGTGAGTTTGCATTTTGGGTACCAACAACTGCAAGTCTACCTGGAAAAACAAATGGAAGTTTGCAGCAAGCCTGGGATCCCTCGTGTGTAACCGTTTACTCTCTGTAACTGTCTATCACCCCAACTAGAGTGGGAATACCTTGAGTTCTGTTACCTCTGGAGCTTAGCCTGATACATGGTGAGCTGTCATCTGCTACAGACTGAAAGAACGTGTGCAGCATCTGTGGTTGAAATCTCTCTAATTTTAGATTTCAGATCCTTTAGTAAAGGGAGTGTCTGGATTGTGATTCTTAACAACTGTTGTATGAAAGTTTTGAGAGATTTATCTTTTTTAATGTAAGATAAAGGAAAAGGAAGGGGAAATTTTTTCTGTAACTGGAAGTCTGGTTATTCTCTAATATAGAGAGAAGTAATGAATTAGATTTTTTTTTGTTCCAGTTTTTGACATTGTGCTTAGGTGCAAGCACAAAACCATCTTACAACACTGAAAGGAACCATTTACTTGTAACTCTTCATTATTATTTGTTACTAAGTGACTTAAACTTTTAATTCATTCCTATCCACACATCTATTTATAGTGTGTCCCCATAATCCATCTGCTGCTACGTTTCTTTTAGGGCTTATAAGTAAGGCTCTAGATTTTATTTATTTGGTTTCTATTCAATTTTTTAAAGTATAGAAGTAATCTGTGCTTCAGGCTTACACAGTTCATTAGTTCAGAAGTGTGGAACGTCAGTGCTTCCCCAGGGCTTCCTCATCACCATTCTCTGAAGGTGAAAGTTAAGCTTCTGCTGTGTATTTCCAGGAATTTTTAAGGTAAGGATAAGCCATCTGAGTCCATTATCCTTTTCAACAAGACCACACCTGAAACATTCTGAATGTAGTGATTCCTCCACTTTTTATGAGCTTTTGCCAGTTGGAATTAATGTGCTAAATCCATAAGAATCTGTCCCAGTAGTTTGATTTTAAAAAAAAAAAAGTCGCTGTGTGAGCACCACATTATTCTAATCTAAGTAGCTTCGGTGTAAGACAATCAGGGAAAGGTCACTCACCTTAATTTGTCTACTGAAAATTCACAGGTACTGTTGCCTGGAGAATTACAGATGAGAGGACCTTTGAAGAGAGCCTGCAAGGATACCAGCACGCAGAACACAGCACCAAGTATTGTGATTATATTCAGAAATGATGAAAGAAACATCTGAAAAATAAGGTAGTTCATGTGCACATGTCATCATTACATGTTCTTGGTCTGTTTCAAGTTTCAGCATCAGATCTACGGTTGCCCTTCTCTGGCCACCTTGTAGCCCTAGATGTTAAGATCACAGTTTTATTGGGTGTGAATTATAGAAGAAGGCAGAGGGCAAAGTCTGCCATTTTGTTGAATCACTAAAGGAATGTTGGTCTTGCCGTGTTTTCTGAAAATTCTGAACCTTGTCCATTTTAACTGAGCACTGAGATCTGGTTCCTCAGTCATATTCTGTGTACTTCCTACTTCATAGAAAGAACCTTGACTAGATCATCAGCACCCACACTTTGATGTCCGCTCTCTTGACTCCTAAATCTTTAGTCTGGACTTGGCTCTGATCTTGAAAATGGCCTGAGGTCAGCATTTTGCAGTGATCGATACAGTGTAGAGTTACAACAGGGCTTCTCGATCCCAGCACAACTGGCCTGTGGGCATTTTGCTGTTGGGGCCTTTCCTGTGCATGCTACAATGTCGGGCAGCATTCCTGTCTCTCCCCACTAGGTGCCGCTAACACACACACCCAGGTGTAGCAACCAGAAATCTTGCCAGACATTGTCAATGTCCCCCTGGGAGCAGGGGCGTGTGGGGCAGAGGGTGCATGCAACTGATTTTGGTGCAGCACCACCACTGAGTCAAAGGGAAAGACTGTAAGCATCTTTCATTTTGTGAATCAGCACAGGAAAGCAAGCATCAGATTTGGGAATAGGAAGTGTTATGGCCCAAATGAAAGTTGGTTTCCAAAAAGAAGTTCTGTGTTGTGTTAATCACTGTTAATTATGACTTGTAAATCTGCAGAAATAAGGGAAGGATTTCTTTTCCTTTGATGGGGTAATATCGCAGCTCCTAGAGGGGTCACCTGTTGCATTCTTTAGACCTGCCCTTAAAGGGTAGGCAGAGTAAGTGACTATGTATACAGTGTGTGTCGAGGGAGCTTGGGCTTTGCTATTCTTTCAGTAACCCCACGAGATGGATGCTATTATTCCCATCGTATGGTTGAGAAAATGCAGTCCAGGGAGGTTGGCAAGGTGTCAGGACCTCACGGCTGGTAAACTTGAGTGCTCAGGTCTAATCACTAACTACATTCCTTCCAGCCAAAAGCCCAGAATGATGGGTTTGAGTGTGATTCAAATCCTGCTTCTCCCACACTACTGTTCAATTTGCTCATCAAGAAGCGTCACTGTGTTTATATTTTGGTCATCTATGATTTCTGACTTCTCATCACTGCAGAGAGGCCTGGCTTTAGAAAGTGATTCCAACATCCATATTTCCCCTAGACTTGGGGTTCATTTAAATGACTCAGGAAAACCTAAGTATTCAGAAGCAAAATCAATAAATGGATAAAGGGAAGGAGCAGGGAACAGTTCAAGTAGGGGAAATAGTGGGAACAGTTAAGATAGAGGACAAGTCGTGGGGACCACCTCTTCCCTCCCTCCCAAGATCTAGCCTTTGCCACTTTTATGATGCTTTGGTATATACTTGAAAGATACAAGATATGACTTACACACCAGTCCTCACATGGCTGGTGAGAAAAGTGCCTAAAAACTTTAATCAATATAAACTGGTGATTTAATGGCCAGCACCACTATTATTACACGCTGCCCCCCACCCTTGGCCAGTGAGCCAAGCCCAACACCTGCGTGAAAAGGTGGTTTGATTATTCTCAACTCTCTGTCCCTAAAGGAGAGAGAAAAATAGTCATTGAAAAGATGACAAATTTGTCATGACAGGATATGTGCAGGGGGCAGGGAGATATTCTTAATGGAAATATGATCTGAGAGAAAAATATATAAGTATTCTGATGTCTTTAAGTTTGAGGATTCAGAAATATTTCAGGATATCTTTCTCAAGAATGTTTGGCCCTGGCTGGTTTGGCTCAGTGGATGGAATGTCGACTTGAGGACTGGGGATCTCAAGCTCCATTCCAGTTGGGGGTGCATGCCTGGGTTGCGGGCTCGATCCCCAGTGGGGGGCGTTCAGGAGGCAGCCAATCAATGATTCTCTCTCATCATTGATGTTTCTGTCTCTCCCTCTTCCTTCCTCTCTGAAATCAATAAAAACATATTTTTAAAAAACACACGAATGTTTGGAATACAACATAGAGGAAATGCAAAATCAAACTCCAAGGGATAATAGTTTAAAAAGAAAAGCGCAAGGAAGGGAAACTAAAAACTAAGATTGACTGACTACCTGCAATGTATCAGGAACAAAGAGAGACTATAAATAATTAGCAAAGTAGTTATAACCCTAGATATCAAATGACAGAAAAGGGTAATTTTTAAAAATACAAATGTGTAATATTAATCTAAATATGTATCTCTTTAAACAGTGGTTCTCACCCCTGGGAACACATTAGAGTCACCTAGAGTGTTTTTGAAAAATACTGATGCTGCATCTCAGGGGAAGGGGGTGGAGGTGGAGAGATATTTTTAAGATCCTCCCTGGTGATTCTAACATCCCCATCAGGCTGAGAACCATCGCTTTCAAACCCCAAGCTCAGCCAGGAACTCACTGTGAGTGCTCATTTATTCGTCTACGCCTTCCTTAGAGAATTATGAGCCCGCACACAGTGTTATTAACAATGTTCGTGGCATCAGTAGTGTAGACATTGTGACTTTGAGAGTCTGATGGATTGAGATAAAAGTTCACTTACTGGCTGTGCTACACTGGCAAGTTATTTGCTTTCTTTGAGCATCAGTTTCTCGGTCAATAAAGCGGATCATATTTCAAAACTAAAGGGTTTTGAAAGAAATAAGATAACTTATTTGAATCTGTTCTGAGCATAGTGACAGAAGGTTAATAAGTATTCATTATTTTCCTTTTAACTTAGTTAAAATCTTATTCATAATAGGTATGTACTAAATGTTAGAAATCTTCTTTAATTTAATCGCATCAAGCGATGAGCATTCCGAGCCTAGCAAACCAATCTTTCATATGCATGAGAGAACTGAGGTTACGTTTTCCTTAAGTATTTTATACACAGCACAAAAATAACAAGTCTTGTTATTCTGAAATTGGTTGCAGCTCTGGGTGTGATTTCTAAATCTCCTTCCTTTGAAAACCTTTAGATAGTGGAACTGACGATTGGGGAGAGGTGTGAGGCTGGCTCCAAAGTTACACTTTTATGGAGGAAAAAAAAAAAACCCTCACACTTTCTGTATCATCATACAAGCATCCTAATAGGACGTTCCTAAGACTATAGTCCTACCACTGGAACCACACAGTGATTTGGTAGCTACCGAAGCCCCAAGTGGCTTTGCTCAGCTGTCCATACGGTTGGTGCACTTTCCCCCCCTCCCCTCGCCGCTCGGTACTCACCCCGCCTCTGTTGTTGCAGCACGCTCTTTTCCTCGCTGCCAAAGACATTGTTGTTGCTGGAATAGCCTGGAAATTACATCAACAGGAAAGATGAATCTTACTACTTCTCATCAGATGAGAAAGCAGTCATCTCTGCCTTCTATTTACCAGCAGTTGTGGGAAATCAAGACTCAAGAGAACAAGAAGGAAGTGTGGCAATGTCCTTGATCTTGTGATTCCATTTCAACCCTAAAGATTAAAGAGCTGGAAGGGATGGTGGGATTTCAGGAGAGCAGTTTCAAATTCTCCCAACTACATCACTTTACTCTGGGTCATCTTTAGAGAGACCTGGATTTTATTTTTTTTTAATATGTTTTCTTACTGATTTCAGAGAGAGAGGAAATGAGAGGAGAAATAGAAACATCAATGATGAGAGAGAATCATTGATCAGCTGCCTCCTGCACACCCTTTACTGGGGATGGAGCCTGCAACCTCGCCATGTTCCCTAACTGGGAATCCAACCTTGACCTCCTGGTTCATGGGTCGAAGTTCAACCACTAAGCCACACCAGCTGGGCTAGAGAGACTTGGATTTTAAATTGAGTGAGTTATTTAGTCATTATTTTGGAAGGAGTATCTCTGAAAGAATTGGTTATGTCATCTAAAATTCACTTTTTTTCTTTTAGTTATTATAATCTGCAGCCACTATCTAATTTCCCAAAAGTTGTCTGAATCTGGCAAGCATCCAGAAAGGAAATTGCTGGTTTTGTTTGCCTGACAGTTGGGAACTAAGAATTCCATCACCACTCCTTTCTCTTCCCTAACTTTCCTCTCACTCCTGGGTCACTGCCATCTCTCTGGTTCCCAGCTTAGGATTTGGGAAATATTTTTGGTTCCACATTCTACTTTCTACTCCTTTACACATGATATGTAATGGCCTTCCTTTACGTTGATGTTCAGCAATCGTGTACATACTGCATTCTGTATCAAGGGAAATATATTCTGCCGAGGAACGCTGTAAGAAGTGACCTCACATTCTGAGGACTTAGTTTAAATTTTCAGTCCTATCTAGTCAGCAGCTGTGACTAGAAATTCTTACTGGAAGAAGCTTTGTGTCATTGAAGAGTGGGCTGTAAATTACTTCCCTTCCACTTAAGAAATGTTAGCCATAAGGTGAGGTTTTTTTGCCACCTCAGCACAGCTGCCTTTGAGTAGTTAGTTCTGTCTTTCCTCCTGCCCTTATTTTCTAACATTTTATTGAATTCTGATGACATGCCAGGCACTGTCATAGGTGCTGTACATGTTTCAGTTCATTCCGGCCTCAACCAGCCTCTTTTTATCCTCATCTTACAATGAGAAAACTGAGGCATAGAAAGTTTGAGTAACTTCTCTAAGAAAGTGGAAGAGTTTGGATTTGAAGCGAGGCATTTGGTTTCCAAAGCCCAGACTCTTCACTGCTATCCACACTGGATAATTCTTATAGTTCTCCTCTGTTCCTTCACAGAGTTGGTTCATTCTCATCCCCCACCCCACCCCCACCCCCGCCCCGCCCCGGCTCATCTCATTGTCCTCCGTTCCTTCCCCAAATTCTTTTTCCCAAGACCACATCTACCTTTGCTTTTCCAGAGCAGGTCTAGCATTTAATGCCCGACAAGGCAGCTTTCCTAACAAACTTCACCCCCTCTGACCATGTGCTGACCCCATGGCTCTTGTGGAGAACACTTTGTATTGTTATCAAACTTGGCTTACATATTACCTTGAATTCCAACACCTTTATAATTCAAAGGTCACATGTATGTAGGGCAGCCCAGCCATTCTGGGGTGGAGCTAAGAGCCCAGAGGAAAAGGGAGGGAAAATGTAGCCCCAAAATAGATTGTCAGTGTTAATGGACTAAATCTCTTTTGTCGTACTCATAAGCTATACTGCCTTCTGAGCTTAAGAAACAATTCATTTACAGGAACTGGCAGACTATGGCCCACCACTTCTTTGTCATAAAGTTTTATTAGAACTCAGCCTTGCCCATTCACTTATATTGTCTACGACTACTCTCACACCAACAGTGCAGTTGAATAGCTGTGAGAGGGACTGTCTGGCTCTCAAAGCCTAAAATATTCATGATATGTTGTTTTTTTACAGAAAAAAAATTATCAATCACTGATTTAGAAAATTAATCTCTTAGAAGAAAGTTAGATCAACATTAAATTACAGCTTAAGTGGATGAATCATTTCATTTTACTTATTGATGTAAATTAAACTCTGCTGACTTTTTAGGATTTATTTCAGAGATGCTGAATATTTATTTTTATAGTTCTCTTCCCTTGCAAAGGGTTTTATAAAGTAATAATAACATGCCATGAAGTCTCCTCCCAGCTGACTTCATGGCATGTCAACACATCTTTGTTACATCACAACTCACTGTTTTTCAACTCTTTTGCCCGTTCAGAGCTGTAGAAATTGAAATGCTCTCTAAGGAATGGATATTAAAATATGAGAAAGTGTATAGGTGTATGTGTGACTGAGTCATAAATCTTCCAGATAATCTGTCAAAATTAGTACTTATGAGAATACTCTTTTTTTAATTCCTAAGCACATTTGAATGCATGAGAGTTTTTGTGAAACTAACAGCCCTGACAGTCATTTGCTTTTATAAAGAAGTAGTATTGTTCATTCTTCCTTACAGAAACCCATCCTTTTATGCAGTTTTAGAAATGAGTGTATGACTTACAAATGCAGTACAGAAAAGCTATGGACCACTGAAACTCGGTAACACAATTCAAACCCTAGGGATCCTCTAAGTACCTGACCCTGAGAGCAACCCAAAGCCACAGCTCATCACAAGAATAAAAACTATATTTTGCCCTAACCGGTTTGGCTTAGTGGATAGTGCTTTGGCCTGTGGACTGAAGGGTCCCAGGTTCGATTCCGGTCAAGGGCATGTACCTTGGTTTCGGGCACATACCCAGTAGGGAGTGTGTAGGAGACAGCTGATCGATGGTACTCTCTCATCGATGTTTCTAACTCTCTGTCCCTCTCCCTTCCTCTCTGCAAAAATCAATAAAATATATTTCAAAAAAAAACCCCTATATTTTGCAAATGCTTGTTACACAAACACCTAACTTGTTTAACATTCAACATTTTTTTCTCAGACTTAATAATTGATGAATTACCATTGTATAATAAGTGTACTCAATGAATAAGCGTGATTAAGATCAGGTTTACAGTTAATCTTATATCAAATGGCCTTAATACAGGGATGGGAAAAGCAAGTATATAGTTGTGAATACCCGAAACACAGTTTATTTTTGTATTATTATTCATTAACTAGAGGCCCGATGCATGACATTCATGCACTTGGGGGGGAGGGGGGACCCTCAGCCCGGCCTGCGCCCTTTCGCAGTATGGGAGTCCTTGGGAGATGTCCAACTGTGGCTTAGGCCTGCTCCCTGTCAGACATCCTTAGCGCTGCCACAGAGGCAGGCCACTGCGCTCACCAGCTGTCAGCCCAGCTTGTGGCTGAACAGTGCTCCCCATGTGAGAGTGCACTGACCACCAGGGGGCAACTCCTGCATTGAGCGTCTCCCCCCTGGTGGTCAGTGTGCATCATAGCAACCAGTAGTTCCTCCATTCGGTTGATTTGCATATTACCCTTTTATTATATAGGACTAGAGGCCCGGTGCACAAAAATTTGTGCACTGGCGGGGGAGGGGGGCTGGGGGAGGTGTCCCTCAGCCCCACTTGTGCCCTCTCACAGTCTGGGACCCCTCAGGAGATAACCACCTGCTGGCTTAGGCCCACTCCCCGGGTGGCAGATGGCAGGCCCAATCCCTCAGTGCCTGCCTCGCCTCCCCGGGTCGCACACACAGCAGGGCCGATCAGGGGGTTGGGACGCCGCCCCGGATTGGGTTGCACACGGGACGCCTCGGACAGGTCACACACGGGACGCCCGGGCGGGCCGGCGGATCGCTGCTGCAACGCCCGGCCACCCCAGGTCGGGTCGCACACGGACACCCGCCGCCCCGGGTCGCAGATAGCAGGCCCGGATGGCGGCAGGGCAGGGGGTATGGCGCTGCCCCGCCCTGCCTGCAGTATGCAAATTAGCCGCCATTTTGTTGGCGGTTAATTTGCTTATCGTGCTGATTAGCCAATGGGAGGCATAGCAAAGGTATGGTCAATTACCATGTTTGTCTCTTATTAGATAGGATTATGTATTAATGTATTTGTATTACAACTATAACCCTACTTTTGCCCACCCCTGTTTTTTCTTAGGAACATTTTAAGTCTCTTTTTAGTGCTATGAAAGATGATATTTATTGATTTTTTTCACTTAACATAAAATAGTTGAAGATAATTGCATAACACTCTTAGTCATGACTTCAAAAGATAAAAAGATTCACCTGTTTTGGGTAAGTCATAAAAACACAATGAATGTATTTTATAAAGTAATCAGTAATTAATTCCATAGTTGTTGTTATTTACTACTTCCCACGAAATCTGGTTTTGAAGCAATACCAATTTAAAATGTTAAAGCAATTTTGGAAAGATTTCAAAAACTACAACAAAAGTGTTTATCACACAGTTCTTTACTCACTTTTCTGTGTATTTACGAGTATATTGAGAGTTCAGTATTTTGACAGATGTTGGAAAGAACACAATTCCCTTTGAAAAGATATTCTTCCATACTATACATAAATATAGATGTATCTGTTATAATGAAGGACAGGAGAGCTGTAGACTATTAAAACCCTATAGAGTATAGATAGCTGAGGACCAGGAAAATACACCTGTATTCTGAGCCCTTCTGTCACCCACCTGTTTGCTTGTGAACCTAGTCTAGAGTTTGAGGTTCACTGTAAAGTGCCTATTGAACTTTTCAAAGAGTTATTTGATGCTTTGATGGCATTCTACCACACTGAGTAATAGAGATAGACTTGTGTAATACTCTTCGTTAATATTTATGGAGGGCAATTAAGTAAATTTAGTCACGGAACAAGGAAGTGCAGATTCTCTGGAACTTTCACAGGTTTATAGAACCTTTCTGTGCTTCAGTTTCCTGGTGACTTAAGTTTATGGATTAAGTTATGAATTGCACCATCCCCCTTGGTTAGCCTGAAACAGGTGGATTATGGTGCTAATCCTGAGGAAAACAGAACTTGGGAGTCAGATAAGTCTGGAACTGGGTCTCACAACTACTGTGTGATCTTGTTAACCCTCCTAACCTTCTGTTTGCTTGTCTGTTAAAATACAGTTGATAATAACCGCTCAGCCAGATTATTATAGAGAGTAGATGAGATAACATTGTAAAGCATGAACCCAGTAGTTAGCACTTAGCAGTGGTCTCTGTGCCTTTCTCTATGCCTTTGTCCTCTTCACCCCCTGCTCCCCTGCCTTCTTCATCAGGCTCCTTTCATGCTGACAAGAAATCTGTTTGTATTGTAGTAAAGTCCATTTGTATCTAAAGCTACACGAGTCATTCTAAATGGATTGTTTGAACATGGGAACTTTTAGGAGCTTCATGGGAATTGCCACTGTTGCTAAGTCTTGGCCAGCTGTGCCTGGCTTCTGTCTAAGCCGATGCAAAGGAAGCTCACACTATTCAAGTAGACAGAAGCCTCTGGAAGGGCAGAGCAGACAAGATTTGCAGTCGCATCACTGTGTTGGGCTCTGTGCTTTCTCTCAGCCTGAAAGAGAACGTTCGTGGCAATTTGAAGAAAAAGTCCACAATTTCCCCAAAGCTTTTCCTGTAAGTACCTCTTTCTACCAAGCAGGGTGAATATATTGCTCATGATATTAAAGGTACAGAAACCATCAACTTTTGGGGGATGCCTTACTGGAGTGGCTTTTTGAAGCCAGAGTAGTCTCAAGTCCAGTGTATGAGCCGAAGAACAAATATTTCTCTAAAGATTAATGTATAACCACTCAAGAGTGTTTTCACATTAGTCTGGGGATAAGACCAGCAGTAGTCACTGATCATCATTAAGAATTAGGGATGCAGGTAGAAAACAGTGTCTGGAAATTCTTTAAAAATCTCCATGTTTCAGCATCTGTACAACACTTTGATAATATAGGTAATTGAACTGTCACACACACACACGAACACACATCTAAACAAAGGCTCATTTTTCTGACATTAACCAGACCCTTTAGGTAGCACCCAAGTGGTAGAACAAACAAAAGCAGCCTCTTGAATGCTGAATTTCCAAACTTCAGTATCCACATCCCCATTTTATGAGCATGGAAACAAAATCATAAGATAAGTGACTTGCAAAGAGAAATATATTAGAGACATAATTAGAACTGAGATTCTCTGCCAGGTCCAAAAACAGTATTTATTCCTCTCCACAGGTGGGTCCTACCCAGGCCACTTCATCAGAATTCCCAGGAGAGGGTCTATAAATCTATCGGGTGATACATTGGAGAGTTGTGTATTACACTGCTCTGCTGCAAACATCAACAAAGATAGACCGATCAATAATTATCAAACTTAACATTCAACAAGCACCATGATGTCCTGGTATATGTAAGATCTGAGTCAAGAAGTCATTGAGGTCAGAGAGCCAGAATTTCAGGTCCCAAATCTCTTAGGCCAACTCCCTTTGGTGCAGGCAACACCATATTCATGCTGCACAATTATCATCATCCAGAATGTTTCTTCTCATTCCTACTGAGCGCTTCCCACACCTGCTGTATTCCCTGTGAATACCTTGAGCATGGCTTCAGCAAAGGAAAGTTGAGGGAATTCATTCAAAAGTTCCCTAACACTACAAAACTTGGAAGAGCAGCCCTAGTGCAAAGAAATGTGCTAGGTAATAACCCAACCAACTTCATTTCTTAACCCTCAATATTTTTCCATTGATTTTTAGAGAGTGGAAGGGAGAGAGAGAGAGAGAAGCATCGACATGAGAGAGACACATTGGTTGGTTGCCTCCCACATGAGCCCCGACCAGGGCTAGGGATCGAACCTGCAACTGAGGAATCAAACCCGTGACCTTTCAGTCCTTGGGCTGATGCTCTAACTACTGAGAAAAACTGGCCAGAGCAGCCCAACCAACCTTTATCAAATTTAATCTTTTTTTGATCAAGCTCCCTAGCCTGTACCACATATTTAATTTATTTAAATTGACATTCCTCATTGATAACCAATATAAATGAATACCATACCACCACTCCTCACTGTATCTTAAGTCAAGACACAGCTCAGCTCACTGTAAGTCTGAAAGATGGTCTATAGGACTTCGGTAAAGCACTTTTCTCCACATCGAGTCAAAAGTTACTCACCATCAGACCTGCTCCTATAATTCCTGGGAACCACCACTCAAAGCAAGAGATGGGGTTTTTAAAAAATTCGCCTTCCTCAAGTCTGTTGACAATGAGAGGTATTGCATTGAGAGCTACTCCCGACAGAAGTAGAACCAACAGGCTGAATCCATTGCAGGATGTCCATCCTTCACAGCAGGTCATGGTCAACCCTGGTCCAGTTAGAAATGCTGCTCAAGTGGCTGTCTGTGTGGCACTGTCTTGCCTTTATCCTGAGCCTCCTAACCTAGTTAAAGTTTAGCACTTATGAAATTTAATTTCGGGAGTTGGTGTGGAGTCCAAGAGGGCAGACCTTATTGTGAGGACAGGAAGTAAAGATAAGTTTATATTATGATGAGATTGGGAAAGGAAGGCGGGGAAAAGGTCTATGGTTTCTGTTAGATAAATGTATGCATGAAAATAGGCAGATGGTAACTAAGAACAAGGAAGAAGGGGTTAAAAAATGCTCCTCTAACATATTTTACCAGTGTACCTTATAGAAGTAAAAGCAAGAATACCCAGTTAACATAAACTATTTTTTCCTGTTGTGTTGACATTACCAAGTAGTGAAGTTCTTTACTTTGAAATTGTTTAACAAGAAAACAAATAGGAGATTGGGGGGGAAAGTATTTCCTCTGCTGCAAATGTTCTTGATTAGTCAAAATTTTAGGGAATACACAAAATTGTAAGTTTCTTCATGTCATATTATTCCAGTCTTGCAGACTAACTCATTTAGAGGTAACCCACTTAGGACTTGTGGGAGGTTTGGTCAATGCTACTAGACTGAAAGTGTTCAAATATGGACACCAGAATCAAACATAGGAATAGGAGAGAGGCTGGAGGAGAGATGATGTTTTATTTTCTTTAAACTCTAAGTACTTACTTGGTCATTTACAGAATATTTTTAGACCAAGCTTCCCAATTGTCTTTCTACTAGTTTGTGAGCTTCTCAAGCAAAGGTATGTCAGTGCAATAGGCTTTAAATACAAAAGTTCTCGCTTATGCTAATTGTTCATCATGAATTGACAAGGGGGCTCTGCTCATGGTAGTTGCTGAGAGTCCCATACTCACAGAGGCAGCCATCATCTCCATTCTGGCTTCCACAATTGTAGAGGCAGAGTGAAAAGACATGATGAGCCACATACTCAGTCTGAGCATTTTTGTTCATGCTTTATTGGCCAAATGAGTTACTCAGTTATGTTTCAGTTCAAATGGGTGATGAAATATAAACCAACTTTTATCCAGAAGCAAAATGAACTTTAGGCAGCTCTAATATTTACCATGCCTTCCTCCCATCCCAGTCCATAGCACAGATTCAGCAAATGCTGTTGGGAATGATGAAGGAAGGAAAGAAGGATGGAAGGAATGATGAAAGAGAGGGAGGGAGGGAGGGAGGAAGGGGTGGAGTCCATCTGTAAGTTCAGGTACAATGGGCTTAGAGAGTAGCACCCCATCCTACAAAAGTCGGAGACAGAGGGTACTGGGGAGGCAACCTGCAGACTCTACCATATCATAAATTAATGAGCTGCACCAGGAGAAACAAGCAGTCTGCAGAAAATGAGTAGGAGGAGATGGTGAAGATGCAGGTGTGCAGGAAGTGTGAGGGGTGGGAAACATCTGGCCCACGGCCATTTAAGGCCCGGGAGATCATTTGGTCTGGCCCTGCCAAGGCATTAGGGGTTAGTTAATTAAATGTTTGACCAAATATAGCAGGTTAATTTTTAAGTTAATAATCTTATATGGCCTGATGATGATGTTATAAATATCCAAATGGCCCTTGACAGAAAAAAGTTCCTCACCCCTGTTCTAGATGGAGGCAGAGAAAAGGTAGCTGCCTGGTTTCTCAAAGGCTTTCTACTTTCTTATTTCTACTCTATGGAGTAAATGACTCCAGGTAGACACCTACTGACTGCAGGTCCTGTCCTTGTTTTCTGTGAGATGCCTCTATATTCTTATAATAAACTAGAGGCCCGGTGCACAAAAATTTGTGCACTCGGGGGGGAAGGGGGGGTCCCTCAGCCCGGCCTGTGCCCTCTCGCAGTCTGGGACCCCTCGGGAGATAACGACCTGATGGCTTAGGCCTGCTCCCGGGTGGCAGAGGGCAGGCCCAATCCCTAGGTGCAGCCCCTGGTCGGGCTCAGAGCAGGGCTGATTGGGGAGTTGGGGCGCCGCCCCCTGTCATGCACAGAGCAGGGCGGATTGGGAGGTTGTGATGCCACCCTCAGTCACGCTCAGGGTAGGGCTGATTGGGGGGTTGGGGCACCGCCCCCTATCACACTCAAGGCAGGGTCAATGGGGAGGTTGCGGCACCACCCCCTGTGATGCACAGAGCAGGGCCCAATCAGGGGGTTGGGCGCTGCCCCCTGTCACTCACAGAGCAGGGCCAATCAGGGGGTTGGGGAGCTCCCCCTCTCATGCACAGAGCAGGGCCCATCAGGGGGTTGGGGAGCTCCCCCGTCACGCACAGAGTAGGGCCGATAGGGGAGTTAGGGAACCGCCCCCTGTCACACACAGAGCAGGGCCGATCAGGGGGTTGGGGCGCCACCACTGTCACACTCAGGGCAGGGCCGATGGGGAGGTTATGGCTCTACCCCGTCACAGACAGAGCAGGGCCCGTGGAGGGGGGGGGGGGAGTTGGGGCGCCGCACCCTGTCACACACAGAGCAGGGCCAATCAGGGGGTTGGGATGCCACACCCTCTCACACACAGAGCCGCAGGGCGATCAGGGGGTTTTGGCGCTGCACCCTGTCATGCTGATCTGGTGCCAGGAGACCTCTCGGCTCCACTGATCCCGGTGCTGGGAGGCATATTACCCTTTTACTATATAGGATAGAGGCCTGGGGGCCGGCTGGTTTGCCCTGAAGGGTGTCCTGGATCAGGGTGGGGGTCCCCACTGGGGTGCCTGGCCAGAGGCCTGGGGGCCGGCTGGTTTGCCCTGAAGGGTGTCCTGGATCAGGGTGGGGGTCCCCACTGGGGTGCCTGGCCAGTCTGGGTGAGGGGCTGAGGGCTGCTTTCAGGCTGGCGGTTTTGACTGCTTTCAGGCTGGCGGGAAGCTCCCAACCACTCCTTTTTTTCTTTTCTTTTTTTCTTCTGGGCCAGCTTTAGCTCTGGCTCTAGCTCTGAGGCTTCGGCTGCTGGTTTGTTTGCCGTTCTATAATCGAAACAATGTATAACTTCAGCTCTGAGATCCCAGCCGGCTATATTTGTTAGAATGTTTCAAACTGCCAGCTCAGAGGCCGGCAAGTCAGGCGGGGAACGTTGCAGTCTGCAGCAAGCAAGCCTCATGTTCGCTTCCAACTGCCTGGCTGCCGGCCGCCATCTTGGCTGACAGTTAATTTGCATAAGGATACGCTGATTAGCCAATGGGAAGGGTAACGGTCGTACGCCAATTACCATTTTTCTCTTTTATTAGTGTAGATTATCCCCTTTATACTACTGTAAGTGGGCTTCCATTTGTTTGCAAACAAAAATGCTAAAACTGTAAGTTCCTAAACTCAAGGATAGAAATATACAAATATCTTGTCCCCTACCACACTGAAGCAGCAAAAGCAGTTCAGAAAAAGGAAGGATTCTCTCGAGATGGGCTGGGAACTAGGATTCCTCTCAGTTTTGGAGGATGGCTAGAATTTGACACAAAGAGATGGTCAGAAGGGTTTTTCTGACAGGTGCAGAAAACCAAAACTCTCCTAGCTATGCTAAGCAAGGGGATGAAGTAATTGGGGGATTATGGATACAAAATTGTTAGAAGGGCTGCTGGGGCATTTCCTATTCCTGTCCCCTGGGAATGCCTTACAGGACAGGAATGCTGAATGGTCCAGGCTGCTGCTGCCTCTGCAGTAGTCAAAAGGCATGGAAATTCGTCGAGTCCAAGCACACACCACTGTAGCTACAGTCCAGGAAGACACTGCCACTGTTGTGGCTCCTGTCCCTATACACCCTCAAAGCTATTGACTAAACTCTGGAGCACTGCCTGTGATGTCTGCTGACACTACAACTGTTTCTTCACTTCCGTGAAACTAGTAACTGGACCCAGGGACATCGCTGCAGTGCAGAAAATTCAACACTCCGGTCTTTCTTAACAGCAACAGACAAAAGTAGCAGAAAGAGGACTTCCACCTCATTTTTGTCTTCCACATTTCTCAAGGGTGGAGCTAATTGTTGCAAAATCCAGAGCTTAGATTTAGAGTATTCTAGGAAATGTAATTTTCAATCATTTTGGCTTCTGCCATACAGAAAGGCAATCTAGCTAGAAGGACATAAAAATGGATATTGAGCAAGACAGTTCATCATAGTGATCTTGTTTAAACTGTATGAAGAAAATTTTCTGTAGATTATCTGGGATGACCATGTAACAGGTCCTTTTAAAATAATTTGAATTATGTTTGTATTTCTTACATATCTTAGATATCTAGAATGTCTGGACATTTAGACTTGCATGTCTAGAATGATATGTAACATTTTATTTATTTATTTTTTTTAAATATATTTTATTGATTTTTTACAGAGAGGAAGGGAGAGAGATAGAGAGCTAGAAACGTCGATGAGAGAGAAACATCGATCAGCTGCCTCCTGCACACCCCCCACTGGGGATGTGCCCGCAACCCAGGTACATGCCCTTGACCGGAATCGAACCTGGGACCCTTCAGTCCGCAGGCCGACGCTCTATCCACTGAGCCAAACCGGTTTCGGCGATATGTAACATTTTAAAAACAAGTTGAAACTACCTGTTTAGTTCCAATGAGAACACTTCAAGAGTATTAGGAAGATTTGTTTCTTTAAGAGATAGGAAAGAGTTAGTATGAGGAAGACTGGAGTCCCAGCCAAGTCTTATTTGTACTATTGGTGAAAACAAGAGGTGATGCAAAAGCATCTTGTTTTATCCTCTCCCTAAGCCCATCGCTCCCCTGCCTAGCTCCCTGCATACCATAGTCCTGGGAGCAGTGAGGATTATAGCCAAACATCAGGAACCGCATTTCCTATTACACCGTATAGAAGAAGGTAGCTCCTGCTATTTTCTGCTCCATCTTCTCAACCCCTATCTCTGAAGCTCCACCCCATGAAAGATTCACATGACCTTAAGGTAGCTCCATCCATGCATCAAGTATGCACCACAGTACCCTGTGTTACTACCCCAGGAGGAATTTATGTGGTATGAATAGGTATGAAATGCCTAGCCATGTTCTGTCAGGCATCCTGTCCTAAATACACTCCCATTAAAGGTTTTATTAGGACATGGGTTTTATATGCAGACACAGCTACTTGTCCATCAACATTCATGCTTTTACTTTTCATAGTAGACCAGAGGCCCAGTGCACGAATTTGTGCATGGGTGGGGTCCAACTGGCCCGTCCCGATGGGGATCCATCGGACAGGGCCGGCACGGGGGGAGGAGCCACGGATAGTTGGCAGCAGGCGCCGCCCCTGATAGGGGTGTTGGGGGCCGATCGGGGTCCAGGCCAGCTCAGGGGGGCAACAATCAGGGCCCAGATCAGGCTGGTTGGCTACCGCAGTGTATGTCATAGCCTCTGGTCGTTCTGGTTATTCTGGTCATTCTGCTGTTCCAGTCACTGGGCTTTTATATAGAGAGATAATTGTTGGAAAATGTCTGCCAGTCATGAACTACATTTCCCAGCTCTTCATGCATTTACATTGGGCCATGTGACTACTACTCACCAATGGGAAGTGAGGGAAATAGACTGTGTCACTTTCACACTAAGGATCTTAACACATTGCGGACCAGTAGTTTTATTGCTAGCTTTGCCCAGTGACCAGATAAGTTTCTATTGAACGGGTACAAAAACCATTTTACATAAATGTTAAAGGCATGCTTTAAAATTAAATACCCATTGTATTTTGAAGTTATTTATTACATGTTCTTACAAACCAATATCTTTTTAAAGAATTCTTGTGATTGGCTACAAGCCTTAGAACAGAAAACACGAGAATTCTCGTGATCCGTCAGCAGTGTGTTAAGAAGTGATGGGTGTTGTCCCTTCTCTTCTTTTTCACTTACATTATGAAGACAACAAACTTACCTTGAAAGTCATATGTTGAAAATACGCATCAACCTAGATCCCTGAATGACTGAGCAGAGCACAGCTCCCCAACTCCTTCCCTTTCTGCCCACCAGAACCGCTCAGGATAATTGACATCGACAGGAAATAAATGTCTACTCTATTAAGTCACTTTACATTTTTGTGTAAATTTGTTACAGTAAGTAGCACTACCTCAGTACATTCAGTGTATCCTTTTGTTCTTTACCTTAGAACCTTCCTAAAGTCTGCAACTCCCACCCCTCCTCAAAACAACATAAAAAACAAATCAAAGACAGTGAAATTCTTTTTCTTGGTGTTTTATTCAGAAATTATATTTAGGAGTATTAGAGAATACTAAAACAGTAAGAAGCATACAGTATATAACCAAGGTCAGTAATAACACAAGTGCAGGAGTTCTACAAACAGAAAAGTAAAGATTTCAAAAGAATTAAATACATTAAAAAGCATTATTTCATTCCACTGAGCTCATTAATGTAAATTGTCACACCCTAAGGAGCAAGCTGTGGCCTCTTCTTATTGCAGTACAATTGATAGATCGAGTTGGATTGAGAGATGTTTATGTATGTACTTTATAAATACTGTGTGTATATAAATGCCAGTACAGCCAACATATACAAAAGTGTCTATCGGGTAGAGAACCTGTGAGTTTAGTTTTGAGAACTCAATAGTTTCATATACCACTAAAAATATAAAGGTCTTTAAAGATTCTTAGCTCAAGCTTATTTTACAGATGAGTAAGTATGACAGTAAAACTCAGGGAAGCTAAGGTGACATTCATAATCAGGCTGTTCTGGCAGAGCATGGACTTGATTTGGGGGCTTCTGACTTCTAATCAGGTATCTTTCTATTAAATCACAAGCTCAATATGTAGGTGAACCAGAGAGATGAAAGTTCAGGATGTCTAAATATCTAAGCACAGGAGTGATCCCACCCCCTGCAGCACCTGCCAGGAGGCCGGGCCGCCTAGCAGCAGCATTGCTTCTGACAACAGCACTTACACTGGCAGCACTTCTGCTGACAACAGCCCTTCCCACAGCCACAGCCACAGCCACAGGAGCCGCAGCCACAGGAGCCACAGCCACAGGAGCGGCGGCAGCAACAGACCACGGGGACACTGCAGCAGCCCCCACAGCAGCCACAGCAGCAGGGGCAGCAGCTGGAGCAGCAGCCGACCCGGTAGCATCTGCAGGTGGTGCAGCCACCACAGCCGCCACCACAACCACCACAGCCACCACAGCCGCCACAGCCGCCACAGCCACCACAGCCACCGCCACCACCGCAGCCACCACAACCACAGCACCCCATGGTGTCAGTAGAGAGGACTCAGGAGATGTGAGGAGGGAGACTCAGGAGGTGAGGAAGGTCTGATACCCCCTCTGTTGGGGAGCCCTTAAATACCACCTTTGGCTTGGGCTTGACTCAAGCACATGACTACTTCCCTGTTTATCTGTTTCCCTGGGAGAATTTTAGTGTCCTTGGTTTACTTCCTTAAGGACTTTTGGCCACATAAGATAGCTTACTTTACTTCCAAATTGCTTTGTTTTAAAGACATGTTCACAACAGAACTGTGAGAGTCTGAAATATTTTAGTCATTTTCTGCACAACCAATGCAAGGTTAACTCTGAAGTTTTAATGTGAATTGTAAGCATGTGAGATTGAATCTTTTTCATTTTTATTCAAAGTCTTCACTGATCCTGTAAGAGATGGCACAAAGACATGCCTTCTGAGGCGGCATTGTCTATCAATTAGAGGCCTCAAGACTAACATTTCCCAAACCTCTCATGTCCCAGCTTCAAGGAGGCCTTTCCCATCCTTTTTAAGGCTTCCACTGTTCCAGGTCAGTACTCAGATTCTGCAAATAAAAGAGGAGCTGTGATGAGAGTCACTCAAAAGTTAGCAAAAAGAACTCTCAAAATCACAAGGCTTTGGGTCCCAGAGTCAAGCCTTGGAGCAGCTGGTGCACAGCCGTGTGAAATCCCACAGCATGGCCCAGGGTGCATAGATGGGCCCACTGCTGGGCTGTGCCACCCAGGATGCGAACCATGGTCCTTGCCCAGAACTTTCCACCAGACACCTAAACAGGAGAGTAGGAGCAATTGGAAAAACATATTCAATATAAATTTTTACTTGACACTTTAAGCAAGTATTACCTCTAAAATACAACAGAGTGTAAAGTGGAGATAAATCTTGTTTGTAAGGTATAGGCCCGCCAGGAGACTGTTTTGAATGGTTTAGAATGGGAGTGTTACCGAACTCAAGGGGTCTGGGACTTGGGCTGTTCCATTCCAGAACAAGACGTGATTGGCATTAGGTAGTTTTCTTGCAGCAAGGAAAGGAGACAGGGATTCACACCCAAAGCTCCGTCTCCCAGAAGGGAGGCTTAGCGATTGCTTATATGCATTCTCTGGTTAACTGTGCATCATATCTTCTTTGCAGTTGGCTACATTTATCTGGTTGAGTGCTTGTCAAGCTCACCCTGATTACAGCTGCATCTGCAAAATACTAGGCTACATTTTAACATTTAGCAAGAATAGCATTTAGTAAGAGACATACAGACCTTGAGACCCTGGTTCTATCTCACAGGAGCACATGTACAAACTAGTCATTTCAGTGGCACATGCTGAGCTGTTTTAGAGGCATGTTCCAGGGAAGCCCTTCCTTCCCAGAGGGCATAATTCTTCCATAATCATGGGAGTTTTCCACGCACCCAAGAAGCACTCTTAGATCTGGTCAAAAGGAGCCCTGCACGTTAGGATCCCATAGATCATGAGCACACAAAAATAAATCTGTTAAAGAACACAAGGGCCCGGCAGGTGTTGCTCAGTGGTTGAGCACCATGAACCAAGCGGGCGGTCACTGGTTCAAATCTCGATCAGGACACATGACTGGGTTGCAGGTTCCATCCCCAGTAGGGTGCATGCAGGAGACAGCCAATTGATGATGTTTCTCTCTCATCGATGTTTCTATCCCTTACCCCTCTCCCTTCCTCTCTCTCTAAAAATC
Organism: Myotis lucifugus; assembly: GCF_000147115.1. Lineage (NCBI taxonomy): Eukaryota > Metazoa > Chordata > Mammalia > Chiroptera > Vespertilionidae > Myotis > Myotis lucifugus. The sequence goes on from NW_005871051.1 coordinate 24,339,910, forward strand.
AGTAAAAACATATTTGAAAATAAAAGAACACAAGGGCCCGTCTGCCACTTAGGATCCAGAGCTCAGCCGGTGAGCCTAAACATCTGCTGTGTGGGGTGACTGACTCAGCTCAGGCCCTGGGAAGTGCTTCTCCACAGCGTTTGTCCTGTGTCCTGGAAATGGGAGCTGAACCCTCTGCCTGTCCTGGCGGGTTGTGGGCTGATAGCCTAGAGCAGGGGTGGGCAACCCTTGGCAACATGGCACGCCAGTAACTTTTGTTGGCACGCGAAACCCTCTCTTATAATCTTCCATTTACAATTTTTTTCTTAATATCGACTTTTTTATTTGGAAGCAGAAATTTATTGATCTTAGAATTGACTTGGAAAACATTGAAAAAATGCAATTAGAGACAGGAGTACCAGAGAGAAGTGTCGAAAACGAACTATTGAGGACTTGGAATGCCATTCCAGAAAATTTTTTCTGTTTAAAAAAACTTTGCAACAGCGTTACTCTCCATGTTTTCATTCACATACGCTTTGTGAATCTTTGTTCTCAGTGATGAATTTTGTTAAGTCTCATAATAGGAGTAGCCTGATGGATGAAAGTAGTAGCTCGTGCATATCTCTGAAGGTCACGAAATATAAACCTGATGTAAAATCTCTGTCATCAGCAAAAGTGATGCAGCAGCAAAAGTCCCACTGATAATATCAAACGGAATCATAAAGTTTTCTGTCAGACTATCAGTATACATTAAAAAATAAATGTATTTTTCATCATCATATACTGTGTTTTTGTCGCTCGAATGAATTTTATTATTTCTTCAAGGTTCTTCACATAAGTACACCTTAAGAGATATCAAGTAGGCGTAACATGTTCTCAAAAAATTAGGGTTGGCACGCAGAAGAATTTTGAGTCAGAGATTTTGCTGGTTTTGGCACGCACTCACAAAAAGGTTGCCCACCCCTGGCCTAGAGCCTGTGGGGGTGGCTTTGTATGGTAGGGATACTTAGGCAGGAGAAAAGACAGGTGGACAGGTGGCACCCTTCCTCTCCATGAATACACAATATCCTTGTGTAACAAAGTGTCGTTTCCAGTAAGGAGAGGCCAGCATCCTTTTCCTGCTTCTCCTGGCATCCTAGTTCCTTGTTCTCCATGTGCTCACATGTGCCTGTGGAATTCACAACAGTGCATGTGGCGGCTGAGCAATGTTTACAGTATTAAACATATCCTTCTCAGGCTGTTTACATGTGGGTCTAGACATAACTTGCATGGAATAGGCTAATGATCCTTCACATTGGCAAGAAATAGACAGCAAACACTGGGCTGATGAACACTTTCACTTTCATAATATATTTGCTCAAATTTAATTAAATATTTTAAAAAGTGAATGAATATTTCAGCTTTATTTAAATAATTTTTATTTAAAATGTAGACATTTATTAATTACTAGAGGCCCGGTGCACCAATTCATGCACCAGTGGGGTCCCTCGGCCTGGCCTGTGGGATTGGGTGGAAACCGGCTCTCCGACATCCCCCGAGGAGTCCGAGATTGCGAGAGGGCCCAGGCCAGGCCAAGGGACCCAACCGGTGCATGATTGGGGCTGGGGAGGGACACGGGAGGTTGGCCAGCTGGGGAGGGATCGCGGGAGGGTTCCAGGGCATGTCCCACCCATCTCGCTCAGTCCCGATCGGTGGGAACCCAGCAGCAAGCTAACCTACTGGTTGGAGCATCTGCCCCCAGGTGGTCAATGCACATCATAGTGAGCGGTTGAGTGGCCTTAGCATATCATTAGCATATTACGCTGTTGGAGACCGGGTGTAAGCTGACATGGTCCTTGCACCTGAAGGGGCTAGCAAGGCTGGGACCCTTACCCACAGTTTTCCCAGACTTGTTTGGATGGCGGTTATCAGTAGAATGAGAGCAACCTTTGTAGAATGAGAACAGCCTTTCATGGCTTATCAAGAAGTCTGTAACTATTTACTGAGATTTGCTGTACCGAGAATTTGTCCTTCTGCTCTGTCCCTCCCTTAGAGATTAAGAGGAACAAAGAATACATTCCTCTTGACAGACCTCCTATTCAGTGTCTTGTGTATAAAAAGCATTGTGTGGTTAATAAACTTGCTGCAGTTCCTCGATTGAGCTGCAGTCCTCCCAATCCCGCTCTCCTGTCTTTCTTTCTTTTCTTAATTCCCACCTCCCTACCTCAGCCCAGCTCAACCTGTCAGGCTGGCCCTGACAAACTGGCACCCGGAGACCACGGACCTGAGGACTTGGGAAGCAGATGGTGAGGAACTCCTCCGGATAAAGAGTGCACTCGTTAAGGTAAGGGAGGAGAAATTTTTTTGATAGTCGGGAGTAAAGCATGGGACAGTTAGAATCTAGGGAAAATGCCCTTTATGGGCAAATGTTAAAGTCTATGCCCAACAAAAAGGAGAAGCAGTGTGATGGCACAAAACAGGGGTCTAAAAAAGACAGTATATTAAAAAGGAATAATGTAAATTTTAAAGACAAATTAAATCCTCAAGATGAGGAGGATCTTGAGGAAGCTGCTGCCCTTTATCATGATGATGATACAGGTGTTGTTCAGGCAAAAGAGGAGGAAGAATATTTTTCTGCTGGAACTGAAGAGGGTAGTAATATAGAGGATGTGTTAGAACACTTTTTAGAAGCATTAGAGGATGTGTTAGAACACTTTTTAGAAACATTAAAGCTTCTTGGCAAGAAAAAGAGAAGCCGCGGGGGCCGTTCCCGCTGCTCTCCGCTGCCTTGTGCAGCACCAGTTCCACTTTCCCCTCTCCAGATGGCTTTGCAGGAGGCACGAAAGTGTGGTGAGGAATTGGGCATTCACGCCTTCCCCGTTATGGAACAGGTGAACCCTAACACGGGACAGTGTGAGCGTACTTATGACCCGCTTCCTTTTAAAACCTTGAAGGAGTTCAAAACAGCCTGTGCTCAGTATGGGCCTACTTCCCCTTTAACCATCTTGGAAACTATAGCCTCAGAGGCTCTCCCACCTAATGATTGGAGAGCTATTACCAAGGCTTGGTTATCAGGAGGGGATTATCTCTTGTGGAAATCAGAATATGATGAAAAGGCTAAGGAACAAGCTTCTCGTAATCGAGCTGCCCAGATTAATATTTCTTATGAAATGCTGGTAGGAGAAGGAGCCTATGCTGATACCCGTAATCAAATTCAATACCCCCAGGAAGCTTATGGACAGATTAATGGAGCTGGGATCAGAGCCTGGAAAAAGTTACCCACCTCTGGTCAGAAAACAGAGGAGCTCTCAAAAATTATTCAAGGGCCAGATGAAAAGTATCAGGATTTTGTCTCTTGGCTATTACAGGCTGTTGGCCGAGTAGTGGTGGATGGAGAGGCTGGCATGTTAATAGTTAAACAGCTGGCATATGAAAATGCCAACACTGCCTGTCAAGCTGCATTGCGGCCCTATCAAAGAAAGGGGACTCTCTCAGATTATATCCGCATTTGTGCAGATATTGGTCCCTCATATATGCAAGGAGTTGCCATTGTGGCCGCATTAAAGGGAACCACCATTGAAGGAATTCTTCAGCAACAGTTTAGCACAGGGAAAAGTCATACACACAAGTGTTTCACTTGTGGAGGAACAGGACACATGGCAAAACAGTGTCCCTCTAATAAAGGGGTTAATAAAGGAAATGGCAGAGGTCCCAAACAACCTGCACTATGCCCTAAATGTAAAAGAGGAAAACATTGGGCAAATGAGTATAGATCTAAAACAGATGTCCAGGGAAAGTCTTTGCTTCAACAGCAGTCGGGAAACTCCCAAAAGGGGCCAGCCCAGCCCCGGCAAATAATAGGGGCATTGTCTGTTTACCCTCCTGTCCTTGTGCCATCTCAAGGCCAGCTGGCTGCACAGCACCCAGCCTGCCCCAGGGAGCAAAATGGATACAAGAGTTATTCCAAGCAACCCCCGGAAGTGCCTGGTTGGACCTTGGATCCATAGGGCGATATGTATTAACTCCAGAATTGGGACCACAGGCCATCCCTACAGGAGTGTATGGACCTACTCCTAAAGGGATGTTTGGCCTTTTACTAGGTAGAAGCAGCTTAACTATGAAAGGATTACAAATTTTTCCAGGAGTAATTGATGCAGATTATAAGGGGGAAATTAAAATTATGGTCTCTGCCCCCAGAGATATCATCACCATCACCTCAGACATGAAAATTGCTCAATTTATTTTGCTCCCTCTGCCTGCCACAGGCAGTCTACTTTCCACAGAGTCTCAGGGGGCCAGGGGTTTTAGCTCCTCGGACAAGGCATATTGGGTACAAGCTATTTCTCATTCAAGGACTGAGAGAACCTTACTTACACAAGGGAAAAGATTTACAGGGATTTTAGATACAGGAGCAGATATTTCTGTCATAAGCTTAGCTCACTGGCCTAAACAGTGGCCCTGTAGAGAAGCTATGACACAACTTCAAGGAATAGGTCAGACCAACTCTCCTTTACAGAGTTCACAAATGTTTAAGTGGCAAGACAATGAAGGTCACTCTGGGTTATTTCAGCCATATATCTTGCCAGGGATCCCTGTGAATTTATGGGCTCGAGGGTCTGTTTGTGTATTTCCTGAAGGGGACTCTGAGCCCCGTTGGATCCCCAACCGCTATGTCCGGCCCTTTCAAGGTCAAGATGGAGGACGAAGTGGAACAAGAACTCACTCCACCATTCAAGAGGCTACGAATCGGTCCACTAGCGCCTGTGCCGCCACCGCCACCACGGAGATCACGGACGACTCGGAGGACATCTCCACCAACTTGGGGACAGTTAAAGAAGCTGACAATGGAGGCCGAGGCCATGGTCGTTCGCCAAGGAGCACAACGAACTGCTGAGACTTTGTTTCTAGCCATGCTGTAAATTTTGGCTGTTCAGGTCTTACTGCTTGTGTACCTCCTTACCTTCTCCTTATTGGAATTGTAGATATTGTACTTAAGGGCAACTTGTATACAATTTCTTGTACTCATTGCAACTTGTCTAACTGTGTGTCTAGATACAACTTTGGTTATGAGGTGGTTGTATCACATCAGCCTTCCTTTGTCATGCTCCCAGTTAATATTACTGGACCTTGGTACAGGGATACAGGCTCCCAGGTATTAAGAGAACTGAATGATTTGCTAAGCCATCCTAAGAGGTTCATCAGAGTGCTTATTGCTTGTCTCGTGGCTCTAGTCTCCCTCATTGCTACTGCCACTACTGCAGCCATAGCTTTAACCCAAGAAATAAACACAGCTCATTTTGTGGATGGTTTGGCAAAAAACATTTCGGATGGCTTAGGAGCTCAAGAGCTCATAGATAAGAAAATAGAACAAAGTCTCAATGCACTAGAAGAAGCTGTGCTCCTTATAGGAGATCAAATGCACAGCTTGAAAGTGCGTTCTACCCTTTGGTGTCATGCTGAGTTTGATTGGATTTGTGTCACCCCTAAGATATATAATGGTACTATGTGGCATTGGGATCGAGTTCGCAACCACCTGTTAGGAGTTTGGGATCAGACTAACTTTACTTTAGATATCAGTAGATTACATGGAGAGATTCAAGCTGTTAATGATGCAGGTTCTGCTCTGTTGCCTCCTAGCGAAGTAGCACAGAATATTTTTAATGAAATTCAAAGCCTTATGTCCTTTCATGGATTACAGTCTTTTATTTGGTCTCTATTAATTGTTGTTATCCTTGCTCTCATTATTCTCTGTTTACTTCCAGTCTGCTTCCGAACCATCGGATCCAGCATCCGATCCCTGCAAATAGGACTACATGAACTTCGCCTAAAAAACAAGGAAGGGGGATCTGTTGGAGACCGGGTGTAAGCTGACATGGTCCTTGCACCTGAAGGGGCTAGCAAGGCTGGGACCCTTACCCACACAGTTTTCCCAGACTTGTTTGGATGGTGGTTATCAGTAGAATGAGAGCAACCTTTGTAGAATGAGAACAGCCTTTCATGGCTTATCAAGAAGTCTATAACTATTTACTGAGATTTGCTGTACCGAGAATTTGTCCTTCTGCTCTGTCCCTCCCTTAGAGATTAAGAGGAACAAAGAATACATTCCTCTTAACAGACCTCCTATTCAGTGTCTTGTGTATAAAAAGCATTGTGTGGTTAATAAACTTGCTGCAGTTCCTCGATTGAGCTGCAGTCCTCCCGATCCTGCTCTCCTGTCTTTCTTTCTTTTCTTAATTCCCACCTCCCTACCTCAGCCTGGCTCAACCGGTCAGGCTGGCCCTGACATTACGCTTTGATTGGTTAAATGGCCAACCGGTGGACTGGACACTTAGCATATTAGGCTTTTATTATATAAGACTAAAGGCCCGGTGCACAAAAATTTGTGCACTCGGGGCGGGGGGGGGCGGTGAGGGGGGTCCCTCAGCCTGGCCTGTGCCCTCTCACAGTCTGGGACCACTCAGGGGATGATCACCTGCTGGCTTAGGCCCGCTCCCCAGGGGATTGGGCCTAAGATGGCAATCAGACATCCCTCTGGCAGCCCGGCAGCCCTCGGGGGATGTCCACTTGCCAGCAGGGAGCAGGCCTAAACTGCAGTCGGATGTCCTTAGTGCTGCTGAGGAGGCAGGAGAGGCTCCCACCACCACCGCTGTACTGGCAGCCATCAGCCTGGCTTGTGGCTGAGCAGAGCTCCTCCCATGTGAGAGCGCCCTGACCACCAGAGGGCAGCTCCTGCATTGAGTGTCTGCCCCCTGGTGGTCAGTGTGTGTAATAGTGACCACTCATTCCTAGTCCTTCTGCTTTTAGGGACAGTTTGCATATTACCCTTTTACTATATAGGATAGAGGCCTGGTGCACAGGTGTGAGCCAGCTGGTTTGCCCTGAAGGGTGTTCCGGATCAGTGTGGGGGTCCCGCTTGGGTGCCTGGCCAGCCTGGATGAGGGGCTGATGGCTGTTTGCAGCTGGTCGCACCCCCTTCAGGGTGGGGGTCCCCACTGGGGTGCCTGGTCAGCCTGGATGAGGGGCTGATGGCTGTTTGCAGCTGGTCACACCCCTTCAGGGTGGGGGTCCCCACTGGGGTGCCTGACGAGTCTCGGTGAGGGGCTGAGGGCCATTTTCAGGCTGGCAGGTGACTGAAGCTCCCAACCTCTCCTTTTTTTCTTTTTCTTTTTTATTCTGGGATTTATTTACCTTCTATGGCTGTCACTGGAGCTGAGAGCCGGCTTTAGCTCTGAGGTCCAGCTTGAGGCCTCGGCTGCTGAAAGCAGGTATCTGGGTTTGTTTGGCTTCTATAATTGAAACACTGTTGCAACTCCAGCTCTGAGGCCAGCTGGCTGAAAGCAGGTTTCTGGGGTTTGTTTAGCTTCTATAATTGCAACATTGTTTCTTAGAGTGCAGCTCAGAGGCCGGCAGCGGCAGGCGGGGAACCTTGGCTTCCTCCATCACTGGAGCAAGCAAGCCTCCTGTTCGCTTCAGCTGCCTGGCTGCCGGCCGCCATCTTGGTTGGCAGTTAATTTGCATATCGCCCTGATTAGCCAATGGGAAGTGTGTTGGACGTATGGTTAATTACCATGTTTGTCTATTATTAGATAGGATAGTTTGCTTTTGTCTCTTAATTTTGTAGATAACTTTGAAGATTTTTTTAAAAAGACATTCAACATTATTTTCCAATTAAGGTTTCATCCACCAGAAACCATTTGTTGTCTATCCTATCATTATAGATTCTCAAGAAGTTACTTTACCTCTCTCTGCAGTCAGGGATTCTTTTTCCACCCCATGTAATGAACCTGCATGCTTAGTTTGAGCCTGATCCTCCTTTGACCACAGAATAGATAAAACAAAACAAAAAAAAACAAAAACATCTGGCAAACACAAGAAATCAAAGAGCCTTTCAGGTATTGATTAATAGTTATCAAATTACCTCTTAGCTATTTTTTCTTTTCCAGAGCAAGTTTATTCTAAACTTTATTATTATTTACACTTCATTAGTTCTGTCTGTTTCTTTGCTTTGCTCTTGCCCATTTCTTCCCTTTCCTGTTTGCTTCCTTCTCACCTTAAACACCCTGGTGCCTTACCAGAGCTTCCAGGATAAAATCCAGAATTATTAGGGTGCCTTAGGAGGCCTGCCCTGAGGTGGGCACAGGTGATCTCTGGCTTCAGTCTCCCCTCTCTCTCACCATTTTTTCCCACTCCAGCACTGCTGCCTCTCTCTCCAATAAATGTGTTCCTAGCTTAGAACTTTGCACTCACTGTGTGTATCAGTTGGAATTGGACCAGAAAAAGAGAAGCCACACTAACAGTTGTTTTTTTAAAGGAGAGAAAGATTTAATTCAGAGAATTCGATGCATAACAAGAAAGGGTTGGAAGAGGTGGTTGATCTTAGCTTTGCAGGGATAGCCCAGCACCAGATAATCAGGGAGTCTGGAAACCGCTGCTGATGGGCACAGCTGCTCAGGCAGCTGACCTGGGGGGAATCGGAGCTGTGGCACCTGCAACACCAAGCCCTGCATTTGCTAAACCCCACACATCCACCTGCACCTGAATGGCGGCCTCCTCTCATACCACCATTTCTCAGGGACAGAAAAAACACTTCAGTGAGTGGTTCTGGAAATACAGTTCCCAGGCTTCTAGCCCTGGTGCAGGGGGAGCCCAGAGGCATGGGAGCGAAGGAAACTGACCAGAAGAGCAGATTCTTCTACCGCCACCCCCACTTCTTCCCAAGATCAGCTCTTTCTAGAGGTCGTTTAACCACTCCTCCACCCCATACTCCTGCTCACATGACCTACTTCTCTCGTCGCTTATTAGTACCTAAAAGGATCATATTGTTTACTTGTTTATGTTTGATCTTCTGCTACTAAACTATAATTGCAGTGATAGCAAACGCCTCATGGCTGTGGACCCTACACTGCTAGTGTAGTCCCTACACACATGGCGTAGACCCTGCACTTACAGTGTAGACCTGTACTCACACTGTAGTCACAGGAAGACCCTGCATTCACAGTGTAGACCTGTACTCACACTGTAGTCACATGTAGACCCTGCACTCACAGTGTAGACCTGCACTTACAGTATAGACCCTGTACTCACAGTGTGGCCCCTGCACTCACAGTGTAGATCCTGCACTCACAATGTAGACCCTATACTCACAGTGTAGACCAAGCATGTCAAACTCACGGCTGGCAGGCCACATGCCTTGTTTATTTGGCCTGTATTAGTTTTTGAGTTTGACATGCTTGGTGTAGACCCTACACTCACATATAGACCCTGTACTTACATGTAGACCCTGCACTCACAGTGTAGACCCTGTACTCATAGTGTAGACCCTATATTCACATGTAGACCCTGAACTCCCAGTGTAGACCCTGCACTCACATGTAGATTCTGCACTCACAGTGTAGACCTTGTACTCACAGTGTAGATCCTTTGTGGTAGTGGCCACACAGCCTAACCAGTGTGCTGCCTAACCCTTTACGAGAAAAGTTTGTGACCTGCTCTACAGTCTTAACTTCCTTTAGATTATTTTGTGGTTTACTTGATTGATTAGAACAAAACTTTTTTCTTAATTAAGAAAATATTTACTATTATTTTTCTGGAAGAATTTAAAAAACTGATAAAAACGGGATGCACAGTCCAGCCAGGTAGCTGCAGACCTTCACTGTGTTCATCTCCGTCATGTGCTAGGGTTTACGTCCTTTGGGGTGTGTCTGGAATACAGAGATTAGCTAGAAATGTGCCTTAATGGCACCTCTTTGGGGACATTGCCTGGATTAATAGCTAACAATTGATCGTGGGGAATTTCCAAGGTAATGTTTATAGCTTTTGTCACCTGGCTCCGGTTCAGCTCTTTCTGATAAAGGAGAACAGGAAGGAGGACAGCTGCTAGTCCCCTCCAACCTGGCCTGGCTGCAACACTCGGGAGCCGGGCTTGGTCTTGTCAGCTCCTACAGATGTTCTTCCTGCCAGATGTGTCCTTGTTACTTGAAAGAAAAATTTTCTGTGGACTCAAGTTCAGTAGGAGTTCAGTTAACCAGGGAGAAGTCTTTCATACAGACAGCTGGGCCTGGATGCATGCAATGTTTAATTTTAAGTGTTAACTCTGTTCTTCCAAAGGTTTTTCTAGTCACTCCACCTGGGCCTGCTCTATACCCTTTGCTCCCACAGCACCCACCCCTCTGTCCCTCTTTGCTCATGTGTCTGGGACAGTTTGTTGGTGTTGTTACTTCATACCTCTGTGTTTGGTAGAACATTTTAGTTCTCCCATAAACTTTCACAGACAGACTCTTTAAGATGCTCAGCAGTCACCGGGTCCTCCAATCTCATGGGTTTCACCCTCCTTCGAAGGCAATTGTGGTTATAAAAAGCAAAAGATATATTTTGGTTACCATGGTGAAGTTGGGATGCTGTGGAGAAGAAACTTAGAGCAGAGGGATCCTACCCTGGTTTGTGGGTCAGGGAAGAAAAGAGCCAAGGGCTGAAGTCTGAACAGGAACTGGCCATGAACGTAGGGGAGCAGGACCCATCCAGGCAAAGGCAAGAGTAGGTGTGGAGACTGAGGTAGGAAGGTTCTGGAATTAGAAGAATCGAAATAAAGCTAGAGTATGTGGGTTGTGGAGAAAGGATAGGGAATGACTTGTAATGAGACTGCAGGGTTGAAAGGGGCATGTCTTGCCCAACATTATAGGATCTGTTGGAATTCTGAACTTTCTTCTGTGAGTGGTGGGTCTGCTCTCAGCAGGGCAGTGAGGGTTCCATTTCTTGCTATGTAGACAGCAGATTGGAAAGGGATAAAGACAGAGATGGAGAGACCGTGAGGATGCTGTTCTGACAGACAAATAAGTGGAGTGGATTGGATTTAGGTATGGCAATGGTGGTAGAAAGAAGTCAATGGATTGAGCATATTTCCACAAGGGGACTTACAGGTTGGTGATGGCGTGGTCAGGAATTGCTCCAGGTTCTGAAGGCCAGGTGTGGCAGGAGCAGCTGTGTGGCTGGGGGTGTTCTGGGTGAGGGCAAGATTGTAACTTTGGGGTGAGTCATGTAGAATGGGAAATATGATGTCCATGGAGACGTCGAGTAGGCTGTTGAAAAGACAGCCTGAGATTCAGAAAAGGACCAAAGAGGAGGAGACCTCACAGGAGCCACAGGAGAGGAAAAGCAGAAAGCTGTGCCAAGGAAAGAGGACATTTCAGGAGAGAGCAAACGACTCTAAGAAGACAAATCATGCTAAGAGCTGGGGGTGAGGAGCCTGGACCTGGTGCACTGGACTTAGCAACATGGAGCTTGGGCAAGAGCCATGTTGGGTGGAGAGTTGGGCTAAAGAAAGAAGGTGAGTGGTGACTTGTTATATTTAGATTTCTCTTGGATTCTCTAACCAACAAGAGCCCCGCTCAGGCATCAGGGAAAATGTCTTCAGGAATCACTTTGAAACACTAATGCACTTACCTACGTGGGCATCCTCTACACCTTAGGAGCTGGCCGGGAGACCACGGAGTTGTTATGTTTCTAATCCAATGTCTTTTACACATGAACCCGGGAGCCCTGCCCTTTACCATAATGGACTCAGGAAAAAATTTAGCAGAGTCATTGAGCTCAGTGCAGATAGCATCTCTGTGGTAACCGCCACCTTTCTGAGCCCCTGGAGGCAAAGGTCAGGTTTGTTCCTGCTACTGGGCCAAGTGTCCTTTGGTCAGTGAGATCAGGATAAGGGGGGAAAAAAGAAAGAAAGAGGCCTCCTTTTTACAGAGGTGACAAAGACGGACATAGAAAGTGTGCTTAAAGGAATATCAGGAATGTCGGCTACCCCAAACATCTCCCCACCCGCTGCTCACTAGTGGGGTCTCTAAGTTTGCCAGCAGAGCTTCGTTTCCCTGGGGTCAGGGATTATGCCCCATTAAAAACTGGGTGCACCTGGAAGGACAAAGGAAGGAGAAGGCGTAAAGGTCGGCAGGGAGAGTCAGAGTCCTAACCAAACAGGAACCCCAAAGGGGAGATAGGAAAACACGCACCTGACTTCCTTCTTGAATTTGCTGAGTCATGACCCACATGGGGTGTTAAAGGCACAGTCTGAGCATTCAGGCTCCCTTGTGAGGAAGGTATTCTCTCAGGGCTGCTTTGCAAGGGTGTTGAGGTTGTGCACTGCTCACCTTCAGGGCACGGTGTGTATCTCCGCCCTAATGGCAGTTTGCTGAAGGTGAGGTGAGCCTGGGTGAAGGGTGGAGTCATTAAAATGTATGTTTCCGCATGGCAAAGTGAGTCTTTTTCATTCTTTATTTGTAACATGTAACCCAGGACAACACATAACTGAGTGTTTGGATGATTTTTACAATGTCGATGGTGAAAGTGTCTTTTATTCCAGTTTCTTTATTTAAAAACCAATAGAATAGAGGCCATGCTTGGGTCGGTGAATATGGGAATTTCAGATTCAAGGCACCTTGCACCTGCTTAAGGGATGGAGGGCAGAGGCCTGGCTGGGGTCCTTCTCTGTCTGTTAGAAGGTGTGTGAGCAAGACAAGCAATCTTACATGGGACTGAGAGTACAAACCCAGGTATGTTTGACATACGAAGACAAGTAGGTATGTTTATTGCCTCACATGGCTTACATGTGTGAGTATGTATGAGTGTGTGCATGTGTGAATATGTGTGAGTGTGT